>NW_005363772.1:2146241-2176272 GCF_000412655.1 Myotis brandtii
ATACTAAACAGAGCAAGTCATGTAAACCAACTCTGTTTTGTTCATCTCACCCATATGGGAATTTGACATATAGAAATGTTGACTTATATAAATTTCTCAGATAAAAATGAATTCTTAGAATCGGGATTTTAAAGTTCCCTTTCTGGGTATGCTCCAATCTGGCATAAGGCTGTTCATGGACTAATAGGCTCTTTTTCCCAGGAGGCAGAAAATTTGTTTGGAGAGGATCACCATAAACACCTGGCTCTCAGGCCCCTCCTTTCCAAATGACCTTTGACTCTGCTGGTAAAAAAAAACAAATTGATCCCCTTCTTGTCTTAAATGGTTATTCTCCTCTCCTCTTTGAAGTGGAAGTTTTGTGGGAAGCAAGTTTCTCCACTAACCCATTCTTCCTCCGTGTTTGTAGGTACTTCCTCCTACTCTTAATAGATTCCTGAAAGTGTCTCTTAGCTTGGACCCTGACTCCACTTGGTCCTCTACAGCTGCATTTCTATGGTCCAGAGTAGGCATTTTCTTCCCTGCTTGGTTAGAAGAGTTGATGAGGACAAGCTAATCCACCATCTTATCCTTCAACTAGAGTCCAACCAAAAGCTCTGCTATCAGATGTTCAGAGAATGAGCTGGGTTGTTGGTAAGATCTGAGTTTCTTTTCTCTATTTAACATTCCTCCTGGACTTCTTGGCTCTATACTGCCATCCTTCATTATCTAACCTTGTGTAGCAAGTCACCCAAACATTTAACAGCTTAAAACAGCTAATATTATCATTTCACATAGTTTCTGAGGGATCTGGATTAGCTGGATGGTTCTGGTTCTGGCTCTTGCATGAGGTTGCAGTCAAAATATTGGCAAGGGCCACAGTCTCTGAAAACTTGACTGGGGCTAAAGGATGTGCTTTCAAGCTCATTCATGTGACTTTTGGCAAGTAGCTTTAGTTCCTTACCACAGGGACCTTTCCATTGGGCTGCTCATGACATGACTTCCCCCAGAAAAAGTAATCCACTCGATAGAGATAGAAAGGAAGATAGATAGGTAAGTAGGTAGATAAATAGGTAATCTCCCAAGATAGAATCTGAAATTTTTTAATAAACTAATCTCAGAAGTGACATATTGTCACTTTCTGTCTTATGCGATTGGTCACATAACCCAACCTTGGTACAATGCAAGAAAGTACTATACAAAAGTATGATTACCAGGAAGTTGTGGGTCCTTGGGGGCCATCTTAGAGGCTGCCTTACATACCAGCTACCCTTCTCTTGACTTAAATGATAGCATTCAACTCCTAGTCTAACCTCATGATCTTTGTGCTGGTCAGTTCACCAGAATTTTTTAAGCAATCTCTCCTCTCTATTACATGGTGTTTTCCTTACCGGCAAATATTTGTCCACTAGCAACAAACATTCTGGTGTTATGGTGGATTTTTCTACCTTTTGTTCCTAAATGTCTTCATTTCGCTTTAAGTTAAAATGTACTCAAATACAAAGTCTCATGGATTCCCCAAGCTGGTCCCCAGATCTCCCATCTCCCTATGCAACCTCACTGGCTTATGGAAACATCTCATTCATAGCTGGGCTAAGTGCTCCAATCCCCCCTACAAGGTAAAATCACTTTCCTTAATGTAGTAAAACTCAGCATCTTCTAAGGGCCAGTGCAGAGGATTAGAAGAATGGCTCATACAGTTCTCTCTCCCTTCTCAGGAGTGCCTTGCTGATTATTGCTTTTTGCCACCATTTTGTGTTGGAGCTTTGTGGCATCATCTCCGAGACTCTCACCCATTTTTTCTCTTTATAATCTTTAAAGCCTAACATATCTGTAACTGTCAAATAAGCTTTTATGGAAAGGCTAAACAATTACAAAGAAAGATAAAAAAAAATAGTTAGAGCATCTAGCTAACAAAGTAGTTGAGAGACTTTTGTCTTACACTTCTCTCTGAAGTGCTGGTCCACTCTTCCTAGCTACCTCCTTGCATCCACTTGGAAAAAGGCTTTTGTTAACCCCCGCCAGTAGGACTCACTTTCCCAGACACCTAGATTCCTTATCATCTAGACAGAATGGAGACAAAGCTTTTCTCTCTTATCTACCTAGAGGTCACCCCTACATTTCCTCTGCTTCAATAATTGCCTCTTCTCATGAAGGCATCAGAAAAGACATCACCCATCTGTTAGGGGGAAAACTGCTTCCAAACCCCAAGAACCATGCCTCTGCCCTTGTCATCCTTAATCTGATGACCATTTTCCAACAAGCATAGTAACCTGATATTCACCTAAGTGATGCAAAAACTGAAAGTTGTTTTCTGACAACTACTACCATGATCAATTTTTTAAATTATTGATGTAACTTCAGTTCAATTCAGTCCATACTGAGAGGATAATTCCCAGAGCAAATCATAAAATGGCTACAACAAACGCTTTGACAGAAGGCTTTTTTATATTGTTTCTCCTACTAGGATAGGCAGTAAATTTAATATGACATCCTTTCAAAAGTGAGATGTAGATTCCAAATTCATTTCCAGTTCCATGGTCAACTCTGACTTCATAACTCTGGTTTGCACTAAGTACAATGGCATCTAGAACTTTCAAAAGAGGCTGAAGGTTCTGGACCACAGGCTTCAATCACAGGGTTCCTCTTGTTGTAAAGAGTGACCCTCGGGATGTATCTTTCCTCTGCACAATACCTGTCATTTAAATCACATACTTTAACTGTGTCAGTATTCTTTGTACCTGAGATGGATAGAAGCTTTCCTTCAAGGGCCTGGAGTACTGTATTGTGAGGAATGATAGGGTGGCATCCATCATGAGTAGCAAAGAGTCTCTATGACTGATGCAGTTGTATAGCCCAAGTGCCATGAATAGGCTGTGCCCACTCTAAAAACATTGTCTAGTTGGTGGGTTCTGTTATCGTCCATGTTCTTTGACCATTAGCCCATCTAGGCCAAATATGCAAGATGCTCAATTCCAAGGATCTATTGGAGAGAATCTGCATTCCCTCCCCCAGACCATGAAAGGTCAACAGAAAAGAACAGGAAAAACATTCTCATTTACACCCCTTTGGGTGAATTTGTATTTTAAATGGAAAAGATTGAAATCACACTTAAAAGAATTAAAAGAATTTCTGAAGTTGCTACAAATATCCAACAACGTACACTAACATGAAACAAATCATTTTTGAAAAGAGGCTCAAGAGGACAATAGTTTCTCTTAAAGTAAGGGGAGAAAACCTCCTGACATGATTTTATAAAACACCACACCAAATATTTTAGGCATTCATGAGAACTGGTTCTGGAAGCTGTGTAAAGAAAAGACATATTCTTTTCCAGCACCCACATAGCTCTAACTACCCTCCCTACAGTCTCCAGAGTTCACATAATTGGCCCCAAAATTTTCAGATGCTTGAGCCAAGTCCCTGGAGTAAAATATCTGCCATTTACATGTTCTTTGCTTCTTTCAACCATGTCTCTTTTTAAATATCTTACTTGCTTCTTTGTCTAATAAGTAACCTTAGTGATTTATGAAATCACTGATTTGTTTCCCTCTTTCAGGATGAATATACTCATCTTTTACACAAAGATAAGTTTGTGGGATATGCTAGCTTATTCAATTTGGGTCTGATTTGTTGCTAAGTTAAGGATCTTTACATGGGTATATGTGGGTGACAGGAAGGAAAACATCTTTCTTTACACTTGAAGATGAGACGGAGTTAATAGTAATTAATGATACATCAAGTCTCCCTTTAGGTAACTAGCTAACATTTAAAGAATAAATAATTTAGTCAGGCAATTTTTGAATCCCATGAATAGTTGCTAAATACCTATACTGTTCATTGTATAGACCTTGGAAGTTGTAAAGAATCCGTTATCGCTGAAGAGCTTGCAACCTCACAAAGAAGGTAGGCACACAAGTATAATTTCCCATTTTTCTGTGATAATTGAGTAATATTGCATTTTGGCTAAATGGGCAGGCTCACATCCTCAAAGAAACATGTTTTTAGAACTTTTTAATGTAAGATAAACAATTTTCTCATCTACAAGTCTAAAGTAGAAATGGAAAAGGATTTGGGGGTTTATACCTGGGACACCAACAGTCATGCTTTATGCAGAGTATTTCACAATGTATGAAAATCACTCAGTTGGGTTATCATGATCCCATTTTACACATAAAGAAATTTAATCTCATAAAGATTCTATTCTATTCCTTTAAAGCCACATAGCTAGTAAAAGTTAGAACTGGGACTCAATCTCAAATATTTGTATTCCTAGTTCCGTTACAGCATATATCCAATTAATTCTTCTCTATATTTATATAAGCATCTTCCATACCCAGGAAAGCCCCACACGCAAGGGTATACAATTCAGTAACTCCATTTCCTACACTTTTATGTCTTTTCTTGAGAAAGGGAAATGACTTCGTGAAGTGATTGCAGTTACCTGCTCATTCTCAAGCTCCACTGAAGAGACGAAGAGAGAGAAATGTCAGAGAGAAGATTAGATTAGACATCAGACTCGCACTATTAAACACGACATACAATAGGTTACTGGTGATGGTTGTGCAATGTGCTCGAAGGGTAACTAAAAACAGGACAAACTCTCAGCTGCTCAGGGAAGTTTTTAAACATAGTTTTGCCTGAAGGTCAGAGAGTAGATCCAGTAATTTCCAAATCCCTATAATTACATGATTTAGGAGAAATGGCAATAAAAACCTCTATTTTTATCCCAAGTGGAAGCAAAACATTCAGTGTCCAGGTTGATGGTCAATAATGAACAGAGTGAATTTTACTTTGTGTGACCTTTTAAAATAGAAACATTTATCTCATACTAATTTTTTGGGGTTTTGCTCTTGTTAAATTCTCGAGTTGGAGACTTGTGACATTTAACCCGGACTATTTGGTGTTGTAACAGCCAACATTGCCCGTGAGGAAAACAACTTTATACTTCAAAGACAAAAAAAAGAGAACGTGTTCAGATACAAAATTTTCACTACCATTTCTTATCATCCCAGATACATAGAAAACCTACTATATTAAGAGTCTGTGCTGGGGGCTGGGAGGGGCCGGGGAGAGGTCAATGGGGGGAAAAAGGCAATAAATTCTTTATTGTTTAAAGAGTCTGTGCAAGACACCAGGGAGAATATAGAGAAGGATAAGACACAACACTTGTAATTGAGCCAAGGGTAGCAAGTTTATTGGGATCCTATTTGATTCATCAAATGGCAAGGAATCTCTGTGATGCATTTGCAGTTCTAATTAAAACTCCCTGGAGTCATTTCTTTGAGTCTCAGCCCTAATTCACTTCCAGACAGCCCTGCAGTTTCAGGTGATTTGTGTAGCGTCTGCAGACTGTGGAGGAAACTCTTGGCAATCAGATGTCTGGTTGAAATACAATTTACAGATCAAATCAGAGATGAGGCACAAAAGCAACTCCGAGGGAAGAGAGGGTGAGATGCCCTTTAACCCTATACTCCCTACCACATGTAGGCACTTGCTAAATACTTGGTAACTAAATAAACTGTGTTAGATATGGAGGCTACAAAGGTGAGGAGCACATGATCCCCTGCTATGGAAGGTCTCCTCTCACGCAGGACAGGGACACACAAACAACTTTTAGCAGGATAGACTTGCCTGTGTTGAAGCCATGAACCATTCCCAACTTGACCAGAACAGAAGTCACAGGCACTGCATTAAAAGCGGTCATGAACCCCTGAACTTTGTTCATGTAATTCCTGTCTGCTCATCTTGCAATGTCAACCTTGAACCTCCTCACACATCAATGCATCTCATTCCTGACCCATTTGGCTTTACGTCTTGGTCCTGCCTGTTGGTGTCTAGCTTGACTTGGACTGGTGACCTCAGTTAGAACTGCTTACCTTGGGCACTGCCCCAGCAAATCTGTAGGAGAGAGCAATGACCCTTAACTCGCTAGGCCATCTGCATTAAAACGTGGCTTTGCTATTTATTAGCTCCTTATTGTGATCTCGGGCACAAACATAACTTTTTTGTGTATGCTTCAGTTTCCTAAGCTCTTGAATTAGCATTATAATAGTACCAAACTCAATATTATAAAGATTGAGTTAATACTTCTTTTTTTTTTTTTTAATTAAATCTTTATTGAGCATTATTATAAAGATTGAGTTAATACTTCTGAAACACTTGAAAATGTTCCTGGCACATAAATTCTGTATTAAATAAAGTTTACCTCCATTTGGTTTCCTCTCAGTATTGTTTCTTTAAGCTGCAGCTAAGATGGCCACATGACCTAACAAGTCCTTGGACACAACTAGCTGGCCAAGAGCATGGAGTGAGCAAAGGTAAGAAGGTGGGGAAGTAAAGACTGTCTCTTTAAGAGTGCCATCTGGTTAAAGCACTGAGCTCAAGGGGCTGCATATATAGTAGCAGTTTTAAAAGGTTAAAAAGACCAGGTTTTGGAGTAACTTGAATACCAATATGGCGAGCTTGTAATCTATCCTGTGTGCCATGTGACATCACAGGATTGGTTCAGTGCTCCAGAAAGAATTCTAGTAGTAGGATGAACAGGAGGCTAAGACATAGTGCAAGCAAGAAATTATTTTTTTCCAAAAGTTGCAATGATCTCGCAAATGATAACAAGCCATGAAACTAAGGTGGTAACAATAACAGCAACATGGAGAGAGAAAATGCTAAGATAGTAGAGACTATCTGGAAGCAAAATGCAGAAAAATTATTTGTGTGTCTATGATATGTCAGGTAATCTACAAGGTGTTTTGTAAACATCTCATTTAACTGGCACAATATTTAGGTTGGGTAAATAATGGGTACTTGATTAATTCAGATGAAGAAATGCAGGGAGTTAAGCAATTTGCCTGAGGTCACAGTTCTAGAAAGCAGTAGAACAGGGATTCAACCCAGTCAATCTGGTTCCAAAGTCTGATCTTTTTTTCACTGATTAACACGTTAAGCGCCCAGTCAGTCCCCGTTGTCTGACACTATACTTTCCGTGCGGAAGACAAAACAGGCTGGGCGCTTAACGTGTTAAGTTCATGTAGGAAATGAGAGAAAGGAAAAAGCTGAATGGTCTCCCCAAAGCTGGAAATGCAGTAACCCAGAGGAGAAAATTTGAGAGAGAAGAATTTCAGTTGGAAGGACACGACCCACAGTGTCAGATGCTGGTAAGATCAAAAAGCATGAGAACACAGAAAAGGCCATTGGAGTTGTGCGTAGGAAGGCTACTGGAGACCTTCAGGAGAACCACTTTAGGAGAGTAGAAGAAGCAGACCTGGATTTAAAAGGGACAGCTTGGTAACAAAGGAAGAAAAACAAAGGGGAAATTAAAATGGAAATGGAGAAAATAGAACATGTTTGTAGGTCAAAAAGAAGTCAAGCCAGCAAAGGTGATTGAGATTTTGTGGAAGGGCCCTGGCTGGTGCAGCTAAGTTGGTTAAGTGTCCTCCTTTGCGCCCAAAAGTCGCCGGTTTGATTCCCTGATAGGGCACATGCCTGTGCACCAAAAGGTCACTGCTTCGATTCCTGGCTAGGGCACATGCCCAGCTTGTGGGCTCAATCCCTGGTCGTAATGAAGATTGGGGAAGATGAGATCACCCATAGATGGGGAGTCTTATCTGGACAAGAAGTCCCTTTCTCTTCAGAGATCCAAGGGACTGCATGGAGAAGGGCAGCAGAGTGAAGGAAGCCCCCGTTGCCTGACCTCTGTTTTCTTAATGAAGAAGATGCAAATAATGACCTGCTGAAGTTGAAGGGCTCCAGGGGCCTCTAAGGGACACAGAGAAGTGAGTAATCCAGGCCCTCCTCTTTCCCTCTTTCCCTCTTTCCTGCCATATTGTTGGATGACCCATGGCAGACATCGAATTCTGCTAGTCTTCCCCTGGTTGGCTTGTGGTTGGTTGTTTTCGCTGGGATTATGCATGAGATGCAGTCGGTTTCCAGCTCTTTAAAGTATTCTCGTCTTCTCCTGGCAATTATGAAATGTCTTTAAATTCCAGGGGAGAAAAAAGTAAAAATTGCAAAAGAGGATACAATTGTAGCAAAATGATACTAGTAAATAAATAAAATAAGATATAATGGCAACTCTTCTCGTAACCATACGGACATAAAGAACCCAAAGCAAGACTTTTGGTGCACCCCTAAAAATGAGACTGCTATCACTTCATTCACCTTTGTCTTGGATGAGTGTTGCATTTCCTAAGCATTATCCTAGAAAAACGAGGGGCATATTTTTACTGTTCCTGATTGTTCCTCACACTTCATTCCCCCTATTGCAAGACAAGAAGGAACATCCTGTGTACTGTAAGTAACAAAAGCACGGCTGTTGATGGGAACAATAATAGAAACATTCCCAGTTCTCCCAAACCACAGGCTGGGCGGACTGAACTTTCAAGAGAAGACACTGAAATTTATGCAGAATGGAATGAATTGCAGCCCACCCCCTGCGAAGCGCCACCCGCACCTCCATATTTCTGGAGATCTGAACGGTCTTGGGGGTTTTCCTGGTGGTAGAGAAAGGGTTGGTGTGCAGCTGCTGTGGTTTAATTCTCACAGTCTGAAGGAAAAGAGCCGAGAGCAACAGCCACCTCACCTGGACACTAGGAGAAAAGTGCGAGAGGGATGCTGAGAGTGAGCCTGCCCGGGCTGCCCATGGGCAATGAGACTGAAAGCACGTGACTGAAAGTGATTGGAATATCCCTTTCCTCTGGTACAATAGTTTTCATCTAAGGATCGCAGACATTTTTGGCACACAGAGAATTTCATTATGTTTTAGATAACAAGTAGAAAACACACACACACACACACACACACACACACACACACACACACACACTTCTCTTTGAACTTCCAGACTCCTGAGAAGACAAACGCAGGCATAAACATAGTTATCATTAGATGTTTATAAAAAAGCAAACAAACAAACTAAAAACAACAACCACAAAACTGACTGTCGAATATGTTTGGGGAATCATTACTATATTAAAGGCTCTCAGGAATCCTTGTCACTTTGTTTCACTCAGTTCAAACTGGAATGCATTTTGGTGACTGCTACTCTACACAATAGTTAGAGAGAACTTCATAATTTCAAAGACTTATCTCAAAATATTGACGGAAAATTTGTTTTCAATTTAGATTTAAAAGATTTTTTTTATATAAAGGACTATAGAAATCAGTTACTGTAGCCCTAACTGGTTTGGCTCAGTGGATAGAGCATCGGCCTGTGGACTCAAGGGTCCCAGGTTCGATTCTGGTCAAGGGCATGTACCTTAGTTGCGGGCACATCCCCAGTAGGAGGTGTGCAGGAGGCAGCTGATCGATGTTTCTCTCTCATTGATGTTTCTAGCTCTCTATTCCTCTCCCTTCCTCTCTGTAAAAAATCAATAAAATATATTTAAAAAATAAAAATAATAAAAAAAAGAAATCAGTTATCTGTTTATACCAACACCTGGATTCAATTTAACTCATTTTTAACAGAAGAATTATACTTTTTATGTTTAATATGGCCACGGTGCCTAGCACAATGAGTGCAATGAACACTCACTAAATGTTTGATGTTTGACTGATGATGCAATTTCTCTGAACCCCAACTGTAATTCACAGGCATGATTTTTGTGGATACGAACCAAGTCCACAGGAACTGAATCATATGGGCACAAATGGCGAAGCTATAGTACTATCAGGAACCTCTAGCCCTGTTGCCTTTGAATAAATATGAATAAAGGTTTAAGGTCTATGCGTGAATAAATTATACAGGACACTTTCATTTATGAGTATAATAAACAGAATTGGAAAGAACATGGGATATATTTTTAGCCTGTGTTTTCCCTTCTGATGTGACTGATGGCTTGATGCTTCGTGTTTTTAAAAAGATGTTTTCCTTTCCTTTGAGATTTTTATGGGTTCCTTTCAGTTAGGAAAGACTGCTGCCTCCTGTGGCACACAGGTCCGTAGAAGCTGCTTGTGGACCTTGGCCTTAGGGACGTAGGCGTTATTGTGTATTCTACGATGATTTTTCAGGGATATGTAACTTGCCTATAAAAATATGCCTGTGGGCTGACTCTTGGCAGTTCACATTTTAGTAAGAGAATATATTTAGTAATATCTGAATGTCTAAACAAGTAACACATAAGTGAGCTATTTTTAAAAACTGGGTGACAAAAAACATTGGTTGTTATTGCCACCTTTTCAATGTTTTTGGCTATTACTAAATATCAACTTTCAAATTTATGTTTTTAAAAAACATTTGAGAAGCATGAATTTGAGTTAGCTCTGCATTGGCCCCATCGTGAAAAACAAATAACTCAAGTCCTTCAGTTGGAAAATTGGTGACACTGAGCTAGGCTTGTTGAGTCAATATTAATGCATATTGACTTAGGTTCTTGGATTCCAATGTTGAGGGATAGCAGTGATATGAGGGTTCTCATTATGGTCTCCTCTTTTCCTCATTAATCCAGTTCATTTAATAAGTGTGTACAGGGAGTACTTAGCATTCTTAGCTTTGTTCTGGAAGGATACAATGACAGCATTGAAGAGCGGGAGAGCATTAGCTTCGTTCAACAGGTGACGGACGGCCTGTAACTTAGAAGTGAAGGGAACCAATGCAAGCAAAGAGCGTTGTAATATAACCCGGCATTCAGAGGTATGGCCATTAATACTTTATGGAAGGGGACACACAAATTAATCAACCCACAAATTAAAAAACCCAAATGAATAAGTAATAAGCATATTTGGAAGGTAGGTTGGAGTCGTGGAAACTTCATGCATTGAATCCAAGCCCTACCATTGTTACTTAATCCCTTTTAGCCGATTGCCTCCATTTGTAACGTCGGGATAAGTATAGCTGCCTTGCAGGTTGTTGGAAAAATTAGACAAATATAAAGTGCTCAGTAAATGGGGACCGTATGATGAATATTATTTCATGGCAAAATCTCTGTTGGAGTTTCACGGCTAGTCACTGCTAATGGTCACACTCAAAAAGGCAGGTTAGATAGTTCAGAGCAGCCAAGAATGGCCTTGTCCCTGCAGAGGTAAGACCTGCGTGAGCAGTAAATTGTAGACAAGAGGGAAAAGGGAAAAGCTTGGTTTAGAAAGAAAACTTTATTTGATCTTATTTAAAGTCCAAAGCCCCGTGGGTAAAAGAACAGGGGTTATATGAAAGTAAATCTCAAAAGGTTACTGATCATAAATTCCTAACTGGGCAGATCATGGTGGGTGGTCACTTCCCAGGCCTGTAACTTCTTTAGTGAAAGGTTATAAGCCAGCCTTGTCCATTGTTCTTGTGCATCTACTAGGTTAACACACCTTTGAAATGCCAGGATACCCTTCAAAGGGGGTATTACCTCGTAAGAGAGCACGTAATCTTGTTAACTACCCTGTAATCCAATCCCTGCCTTGCTTTCTCCAATCTTCCCCTCCTTCATTTCAAATGCATATAAGAGGAGCTGCAAACCTGTTATTCTCTGGAGCATTTGAGATCTTGCTCCCTAGCATATGTGATTAATTTGCCTCAAATAAACTCATAAAAATTCTCTACAGGTTGATTAATTTGGCTCAAATAAACTCATAAAAATTTCTCTACAGGTTTGGGCATTTCTTACGTTGACAGCCCCACATGCTAAAGCCACATGGGAGGACCGTAAATCTAAAATCTCTATATTTTCATGGTCAATAGTACAGTACATTGTTCTTAGCACTATGTTTAGGTTGAATTTTAACTTAATTATGGTTATTATGACTAAAATTTCTCTTGTCCAGCGTTGAAAAAGAGCTGAAGGGAGACCTGTGGCAAGACTAAAGAAGGAAAATAATCAAACCACAACAAAACTCATTTGTGACTGGCCATACATTTTGAAAAATATACCGGTTTATCTTTCAATCACATAGTAAGATGAGCACGAGGCCTGGTCCTTTCCCAGACATGATCTCCTTCCACCCTGGTAGGAAGGGTGCATTATTACCTTCCTTTTAACTATGAGGCAATAAGCTCAGAGAGCCTCGCAGAGCCAGGATTAGCACATGGGTGTCATTTACCTTTCCTACTGCTATTCTTACATTTCAACTGAGGGAGCAGCACAGGCACAATATGGAGGCAGGGTACTCCTTCTTGGGAGGGAGATAGGAGTGTAGCATGCAAGCCATGGGATTAAAATGGGGGCTGGATCAGGAGACCATCACATAACCATATTCTAAGATGATTGTCCAAGGTGCTGTTAATTCATCAATGTTGAGGTTCCCAGTGAGACCCCAGAAACATATATCCTGTTTTCTCATTTACATTTTTAGGGGGTGGGGGCTGGGGTGGGGCAGCATTCTTTGGTATTGTACCAATTTCTATGATACATGTGTTTGAGATAAGCAGCTGCTGAATCCTTATCTCCTCCAGCAAGCCTTCCAGGACTACTACCAAGGATGGAATGACTCCCAGCAATGCCACCCACTGTAGACAGGCAAGTCCTGTGACTCCTCCCATTTGTCTCTTTTCCTCTTCAGGGCTGCTGACCTTTCTTTCCTTTTATTCTATGTTGACAATAACATTATCTACACCCCTTTTCTAGTCCACATCTTGTTCGCTGGTTATCTGTCTGCCTCACCTCAGAAAGCAGAACTTCGACTATTTACTGAAACTCTTGGAAAAAGACTGGATTTGCAAACCTGTGAGCATTTTTATTTCAAGCAGGAACCAGAGCTCCCAGGAGCCAGGACAGCCTGCCACAGAAGCTTTGGGATACTTTCTGGACTCCCCGTTTTGCTCTCTGAGTTCCCAGGTGCACTCGGTGTGGTATAGGTCAGGTTGTCAATGACAATGAATTTCAGCACTCTGTCCAGCAGGGCCCCAGCCCCCAAAGCAACTACAATAGTATCTACTCCCCTACCACTGACCAACAAGAGCTTTTAGAGCAGTGGTTCTCAACCTTGGCTGCACATTAGAATCACCTGGGAAATCTTTTTAAAATCCTGATTTCTGGGCCTCATCCTCCAGAAATTCTGTTTCTTTGTTACTGTTGTGGCCCCACCCCATAACAAAGAAACAGAATTTCCGGAGGATGGGGCCCAGAAATCAGGATTTTAAAAAAATTCCCTGGTGATTCTAATGTGCAGCCAAGATTGAGAACCACTGTTTTAGAGGATTGGTGAAAAAAGTTAAGAGAAGAGTATAATATTATTTAAGTATAATTTTAAAGCCTATTTTGCTTTTTTAGAGGACTGGTGAAAAAAGTTAAGAGAAGAGTATATTATTTAAGTATAATTTTAAAGCCTATTTTGCTTTATTACAAAAGAAATCCACATTTATTGTACAATCTTTGGAAAATATTAGGATTTGTATATGATTAATTGATAACAAAGCAGAGGCATTTCTCAGCTGGTTCCCTCTCTCTTTCCCATATTCTATACTCCCATTGAAGGACAAATATGACAACATATCAAAATGTTTCTTTTCCTTTTTCTCTTTTTAAAACTGTATCTTACAAAGGAGTGGCAGATCTAAAATTTTACATAAGAGGGTCTTAGGGGCCATGTCTTACTGTTATAAAGAGAGGGGTCAAGTTGTGAGTTTGTATAGTGCTTGACATAAGACCTAGTGCACACACATTGATTATTCATTTTTAAAAATGGCTCATGAAGATGTTTCAGAATATAAAGTCCTTCCAAACCTCACTCCCAACGACACAGTTGCTGCAGGGGAGTGTGTTTAAGAGATGATTTCATTAACAAGCATTTATTAAATACCTTCTATGTGCAGAGCCATCAGGTCGATTCCAGATGAAAAGAGAGACACACAAACTTTGGTTCCTGCCTTTAAGGAATTTTTAAATAACAAAAGAGACTTTGTTTGACATTTAGGTCACTCTCTACTAAAAATAATACTGTGATGAAATCCCTGTGGTTGAATTCCTTTGCACATCTATAAATATTTCCTTGGGGTACATTTTAGAAGAGGATTTGTAAGGTGTCTTTGATGCTCTTAGAACTTATGATAAAATAATCAGACAAATCCATGAGACATAGTTAGAATGTAATGTATTATTATTTTAACATCTATAAGCTTTAGGTGTTTCTAAAACATTAAAAGTGTATGCACAGAATGCAAGAGTTTGGCTAAAAATACATTTAAATATCTCAATAGTCTAAGACCGTGGTCGGCAAACTGCGGCTCTCGAGCCACACGTGGCTCTTTGGCCCCTTGAGTGTGGCTCTTCCTAAGCCTTAGGAGTACCCTAATTAAGTTAATAACACTGTACCTACCTATATAGTTTAAGTTTGAAAAACTTGGCTCTCAAAAGAAATATCAATCGTTGTACTGTTGATATTTGGCTCTGTTGACTAATGAGTTTGCTGACCACTGGTCTAAGACAAAGTCCAATCATATAAAGAAGTTTCAAGAGTGAGTATTACAGATCCTAATATGATTTGAAAATTAGGTAATAAAATGACTCACCTCTAAGATCTTTGGCTATGTGACCAGCTTTTGTTGTAAACGGTGAACTCTCAGAGCAAGGCCATAAATAGAGCTCAGTATGTCAGAATGCCCCTTCGGTGTCACAAACAAGGATGCAGTGTTGTCTCAGCCTGCACCATCTGGTCCTCATGAAGCTTCAGCAACCTGGAAGACAATGCAAAAATTACATGGGAGGGGACCCCCCAAACTGTGAAGGATGACATAATCGCTTCTTCAGTGGCTAAGCATCTTTCAACTGCAAGATTTGGAAAGTTTTTCATGGTGTTAATATATTTTGTGTTAGGAAATCTGTGTATACTTATTAGTTTGGGTACTTTCAATGGCTGGAATTTGGTCTATTAGAGTTAACAGATCAGTTTTCTTTTTTTTTTTAGTTATAATTCAAAACATGTAATATGTAATGGATTTAGACTTGTGATGTAATTTGAAATTTTATACAGTTGACATCCATATTAGAATAGTTAAGAGATCTTAAAGTTCATTATACTTAGGAGTTTCTTTTATTAGATGTATGGTCTATTTGGTACCAGGAGGGTTTTGTTTGTTAAATCAGACAATCATAGTATTAGAAGAAAATGAGTATTTTAAATTTGTAAATAGAGTTTAAGAGGTTCAAAGGAGTTCATTTACATGTAAATGAGAGGAAACATTAGTTGATGGCCCTTAAATATAATTGAAAATATTTACTAAACTTAGAATATTATTTGTAAATGGAACCTAAGACCTTTATACAAAACTACTGTTTAGAATTTGTACATTTAATTTTAAAAATTCTAAATAGTTTTTTCTACACACAAAACCCTCCATCAAAGATAATTTTTTAAAGAATATATTTTATTGTTTCAGAGAGGAAGGGAGAGGGAGAGAGAGATAGAAACATCAATGATGAGAGAGAATCATCCATCGGCTGCCTCTTAAATGGGGATCGAGCCCACAACCCAGGCACATGCCCTGATGGGGAATAGAACCTTGACCTCCTAGTTCATGGGTTGAGGCTCAACTAACTGAGCCACACCGACTAGGCAAATCTAGGCTTTTGATAACTATTGGGTTGTTTATGTCTAAAGTTTCAAATTCTTTATCCCTAATTAGCCATATACAGTTATCCTATAATACATTCTAAATCTTTTTTTCTGTTCTTACTTCATTTTTCTTATTTTTACTGAATTTTTAACAATCTTGGTCTAGGACACAGATTCTGACATAAGCTGCTTGGCATAATAGAGTTATAGGTAAAAATAACAAATTATTTAAAGATGCATAATTTTCTTCTGCAAGGACATACATGCATGTTTAGAATTCAGAAACTGAAAAGAAACCTACTGGTTGGAAAGTTTGCATATTATTAGGGAGAAAAAAAGAATTGAGATGACCTTATGAAAGAACCACAAAACTAATTAAAGGTGTGTGAAAGAGGCTACATAGGAAAGGCTTAAAGTACTGGAATATTTTAACTGGAGAAAATTGAGGTGAAGTGTCTAAACAAAGTGGTTTGACTAAATTTGGCTTATAAATACTGGTTGAAGTCCTTCCAATAAACTCTCTCTCACCCCATGCCCCGCATTAAAGCAAATAAAGCTGTTTTTATTTTCTCCTCAGCTGGCCTATTGAGTACAGAATTTGAGGGTCTCTGAAAATAAGAAGGGATATCCTATGAATTAAATGCTAAAGACATTTTCTTTCCACTAGAGATAGTGAGAAAAAAAAAGAATTAGCTTAAACTATAGAAAGAAGATTATAGGTGAACATCAGAAAAAAGTTTTAGAACTCAGATGGCAATATACAAATAACATATTACCTTTCTTTCAGGAAAAAGAAACTGAAATACATAGAGACCATCCTTTCTTGGATGATAGAGATGACTATGAAAAAGTGCTGAGAAAACAAAGGCGAAAGGAAAGGAAGTGAGGATAAACAGGCCCTCAGACATCGTCAAGTCCTAGGCAAACATTTAAAGACATCAAATGCAGCCATTTAGTTCTTCTGCATCCTTTGTCAAGGTCAGGTTCCAGGAAAGTAGCTCCTCTGGACCCTTACTTCGCAGTCCCTGCTCTGAGCCACCCTGTCTCACTCTAACTAACTTGTCCCCATCCCCCGGGGCTTTGCTTTTTATTAGATAAAAACCTGCTCATCGGCCAAAGTAGTACTTATTAAAATGTTAATGCTGCCCCTTGGTTGGTATTATCTTTGCCCAAATAGCACATTTACTTTATAATCAGATTCCCCTGATTTATTTATCACTTTACTCAAAGCAATGCCTTTAACAGTAGAACTCCTTGAAACTTCCTTAGGTCCATGTAGAGTAAGCAGATTTTAGAGTCTCTAAATACTCCACATATATTCATTCATCTAACAAGTAGTTATTAAGCACCTCCTATATTCTAGACACTGTTTGGGGTATGGTGACATCTGAGAAGAACAAGATATACAATGTCCCTTTCTGATAGCATTGCATTCTAGTAGAATTTGTAGTAGACAAACTATAATGTCATACAATAAGTGCTATGATGAAAAGACAATAGGCTGATGAGTTAGTAACTGGACACAGTTGGGTGGGATAGAGGATGGGAGTGTGGGAATGATGAGGTGAGCTGGGTTACTATAGCATTTTTCTATGACCGACCCAATCAGGCAGCTTGGCCTCAAAGATAACTGACTTACCTATTCTTCACTGGCAACCTCACCCACAAGGTTTAAAATTTCTCAGTTCTATCCCAATTAGTTTAAAAGACCCTGGGGGAGTACACTCAACAATACTGTATTCCTTTATCAACGTAGATGCTGTGACATGTGGCTGTTCCTTGGGGAGCAGTATTTTGATCTACTTCATATGCTCCCGAGGCCATCTTGTAATGCTACATTTCAGGATTGAACACAGCTGTGCTCGAGACATCATCCAGTCCAGATATTTTCCATTCCTTGGGAGGTTAAAAATAATGATTTCCTTACCCATAAATACGTTCTTTCCCTATAAAATAGGAATATAATAGCCACTTCACAAGATTATGTTGATGAAATAAAGCATTTATCCAGTATAGCACCTGGGGCACAGCATAAAAATAAATATATATTTCTTTTTTCAGATAGTCTTGAAAACATTTTTTAATTTACTAGACCAGAGTATAAAAATATGCTTCAGAAAAATTGCCCAATGGCACCTGCAATTATTTTTTTTTTAAAAAAAGAATATGTGAGGGTATTCATATCTTGGAATCATAGAAAAAGATTAAATGTACCACCTTTTCTCCCTTTGTAATGTATAAGGAACTATTATAATGCTTTGAAGCATTGAAACCGGTTCTACAGATAGCTTTGATCGTATCCACAATAATATTAGCGATTCACATTGATTTTGCAGACTGGTAGTAAAAATCTAGGCTTCTAGAGGAGAGCGAATTTTCCTAAAGTGGTGTCTCATCATACAGATAACGTAGCACTTCTTATCCATCGGTCACCACATTACACTTGAATGGATGTCCATGTAGTCCTTTAACAACTATTTTTTTAAGAACTTAACACATACTGGGTTGTTTATTAACTACTGAAAATCTGTTCATGAATAAGATACCATTGTGCCCTCAAAAAGATTAATGGATGGTGAGACTGAAGAATGAAGTGAAGCATCGAACATTGTATAATAGGAGTACATTCAGTGCGCACTGTGGGAGAACAAAAGCAGCAAGATTTTTCCCCCAAATCTTCCATAACTTAGTGGAGATTTCATTTATTGGAGGTCGACCTTCTGAGGTCACAATTCCACTTTACTTGTAGCATGTGATTTCAAATGTAGCTTTAAAATGGACTACCTCATCATTACCATTAAAGCTTCCTTTTTCCTTTCAACAACCAGAAGTGTGAATATGAATGCTTGATTCTAACCCAAGTATGGTCAGCCACTGTAAGAATCCGTATAATGCAGTCATTTTGTATGTGAAACCTGAATCACAGTTTTGGTAAATAAATGACCACTCCGCAGACCTTTTCTGTATAGGTGAAAAAGTATAAATGCTAAAGAACACCCACCATATTTCCCCCCAGGGAAATCAGATCTCATAAAAGATTTCTTATTTTCTTCCTGAAGTATTTGCATGCAGTGGTTCCTGGAAGCAAAAATCTCCCACTGGACATACCTCTTGTGTCTGATCACCTCCTAAACCATTTCTGTGGCGATTTTCTAGGTGATTACTAGCCTTCCTTACTACTTATTGCATGCTTACATTTCTGGGTTTTCAGGGGTGAAAATTTTGATATTTACCTTGCACCTTTCTTCTAACATCGTGAATTCTCTTTGATCAATTTTCAAGCAGAGGCCCTTCTGATCTCTGTTCATGGATGTTTACCATTTGATGTGCACTAAGACAAAAGGAAAACCATTTTAAAATTCAGCAATTCCCGGAACCACCTAGAAATGATCCATACTTAGTGGGAAGTAACATTATTCAAAATTCCTTGCCTATTTATTAACAAGTAACCTCAGAAAACATCCCTGAAATGGCTGACAGTTTCTACTTCTGAAAACATTAGGTAATGCAATAAGGTTAAATTCAGGTCAAAATTCTGAAGAAAATATCCATGGTTTTTAAATTTTTTCCTGTCTTTTTTAAATTTAGAAATATTGTCTTCACTTTCGTGGGAAAGGATTATTACAGTATTTACCTAAAATAAAGAAATATCTCTTTTAAAGCTAAGTATATACCATGAATAATAATTTATCTCGTATATTTCCCAATGAAAAATACTACTCTAACACTCAAATTCTCCATCCTGTTCGTTGCCTCGTCATACTCATCAGTGTGTGAATACTTATACAGATATGCATTTTCAAGTGAATTTGCAGAGGAGAAAATATGCTTACAGTTTCATTAATAAAGATAAAGCACATGCTAATTAAGTCAATTAGTGAATGCTCTAGGTCAGTGGTTCTCAACCTTCCTAAAGCCAAGACCCTTTAATACAGTTCCTCATGCTGTGGTGACCCCCAACCATAAAATTATTTTCGTTGCTACTTCATAACTGTAATTTTGCTACTGTTATGAATCGTAATGTAAATATCTGATATGCAGGATGTATTTAGGCGACCCCTGTGAAAGGGTCGTTCGACCCCCAAAGGGGTCGTGACCCACAGGTTGAGAACCACTGCTCTAGGTCCTTGGACTTAATAAATGAGCTGTATTGTATATAGGTCTTTATAACTCTCTTTGATCAGACTGTCAATTACTAGAGATTAGGGACTGCAATCCTTCAGTATGCACAGGCCTGACACATAATGGAAGCTCAATAAATAATTCTCAAACCGGACTCTCAAACAGGCCCTAAAGGCTATGGATAAGTAAGAAAAAGAATAAAAATTTAAAAATAAACTTAAATCTCTGGTCATATATTTCTTTAAGATATTGATATACCCTAGCATTATATATAGACTCACTAAAGACTGGTAGATAAAAGGGAATGCAGACCTCCAGGCATAGAGTAATACACTTTATGAGCAAACTAGTCTGAAAGTAGATATGGGTTGTTTGTTTTTTTCTGTTTTGGTTGGACGTTGTTATTTCTAGTATCTGCAATTAAAGGAACTGAACTGTGGCATCCAATAATTGTCAGTACTTATTGTCAATTTAAGGCCAAATATAGCAAGATTCCAGGAGCAGTGGATTTTTATAATGGTTCCACTTCTTTCCTCTCTCAACAGTGTGTCTCCTCGTGTGTGTGTGTGTGTGTGTGTGTGTGCTTTTCACATCATTACTTTTCTATTTAAAGGTGAAACTTTTGAGAATAACCACTGGAGAAATGAGTTTAGTCTGA
This sequence comes from Myotis brandtii, assembly GCF_000412655.1. Lineage (NCBI taxonomy): Eukaryota > Metazoa > Chordata > Mammalia > Chiroptera > Vespertilionidae > Myotis > Myotis brandtii. The sequence goes on from NW_005363772.1 coordinate 2,166,469, forward strand.
TCTGACAAACTAAAAACATGAAAACAAAAATGAACCAGTTTTGACACATCATCTCGTATCTCACTTTTCTAACACTAGCTCCATCTGCAAAATTAAAAAACAAAAACAAAAACTTTATCTTAATTTTTTTTCTCTAAAAATACATAATGTAAGAAGGAAGTATTGTAAAGTCATATACTAGTAGTTAATACACAGCCCTGCTGTGTGCATCAGATCCACGTTAATGCACACGAGCTAACAACATTCAGGATGTCTCTCTTTAAAATGCTGGGCTCATTCTATCCTCTTTGCCCAAAGAACAGTCCTGGGTATGAGAAAGAGAAAAGACTTTTTAAAACAGCTCCTTTCCCAATGGTCTCCCTTTCATTAATCAATCTAGCCCATAACTATTTATTGAGTGCTTACTAAGTATTCTCTGATACAAAGATGAATGCAGCCAGGTCCGACTCCTTAGTGAGCAATAGAAGAGTTGCCACTCTGTGTGCCCAAAGCACACTGGGTGCAGGAGGCAGGAGCCATGTTACTGTCAGGAGAAGCCAGGAAAGGCTTCCCAGAATTGTCTTTCCGGCTGATCTGGGAGGGAGAGTTGCGGGGAGGGGAGGAAGCAGGGGAGAGGACAGTGGGAAGGAAGGCCCTTCAGAATCGGTGAAGCCACAGGAGTAAAGGTGCAGGCAGCGAAGGACCTCATATGTTTGGGAGGCGTTTGGAAGGGACAGAGGGTAGAGAAGTAAACAGCACTTGGACCCGAAGGCCCTAGAAGGAATGTGGGATTTGTTCTTTAGACTTTAGATAGCTGCTTCTCAAACACTGTGTGTGTACTCACCCAGGGGCATGGGAGGCTGCAGGATAAACATAGGGCAACCTCTTAGAGTATCAATTTAACATGAAGATTTGGGGAGGGAAAACCATCGTTTTTATGTAAAAACTGGAGGCCCGGATCTGTGCACCATTGGGGTCCCTCAGCCTGGCCTGCACCCTCTCGCAATCTGGGACCCCTCGTGGGATGTGGGTCTGCCGGTTTTGGCCCAATCCCTGCAGGCCAGGCTGAGAGATCGAGCGAAATCGGCAGTCTGACATCCCCTGAGGGATGTAGTAGTGCATGAAGCGGCAGGAGGCCCGGGAGGAGCCCAAGCCTGGGCCGGCATCACCCAGCTCCTGCTCATCCTAGCCCAGCTGTGCCTGCTCCTGTGTTGAGCATCTGCCCCTGGTGGTCAATGAACATCATAGCGACTGGTCAACCAGTTGTTTGCTTGTTCAGTCGTTTGGTCGTTGGGTCACTTAGGCTTTTATATATATAGATAAATGTGTATATGTTGCAGAAAGCAAAATTTTCAATCTGGCACAATTGCTTAGAGCTTTGCTTTAGATCCTCAGATTTATTCTCTTCAACCCTTAGGTGTCCTTCAGTAATGTCTGGGAAGTCATTGCTTCGTTGGTAAGGAGCCTGGACCTGGGTATGGCCACCCAATCCCAATCAAGAGACCAGCACCATTGGGCTGGCTCCATGCCCCTCCAAAACAAACACCACTCCTCTGTTCCAAACATCCCATCCTTCCTCCCTTCTCAGGATTACATTTGAGTAGGTGCTCAAAGTTTAGGTGAAAGAGTAATAATTATAACACCATTTATTAAGACTACTGTGTGCCATGCACTTTATATACATTACGGCATTTAATCCTTGCTCTCCTGTTAGAAATTGTGCTTGTTTTGCATATGAGAAAATGAGAACTAAGGTCACATGGTTGGAAGGGTGGGGCCAGACTTTGAAGTCAGATCTTCCTGCCCCCAAAGCCCATTTTCTTAGTCCTTTCTTTTATGTAACTTTGCTTGGGGGGGAAAAAAATTCTGACATAGTCAATTACTGGGCGGGGGAGGGGGAGTTTGGAGCAGTGAGACCTGATGCTCAAAACATCATACATAGCACATAGACACAAACAACAGTGTGGTGATAGTCAGAGGGAAGGGGTGTGGGGGTAGGTGGAAGTGGGCAAAGGGAGGGGGTGAAATGGGAACATGTGTAATAGTGTCAGTAATAAACACACACACACACACACACACACACATCATACATGGTGTCCTAAATCCAGGGAGACAAAGCCATACCTACAGGTATAAATAAGCTAGTCTATCCTGGAAGCCACACCTCTCTCAAAGCCACAGGACCCCAAACAAACACTGGGGCTGGGGCAGTAAAACCCGGATGCCTGGAACTGGGGTGGGGCATGGACTCTGCCACAGGTATCCAAACAAGGTGTGTGTACAGGAGAACTGAAACCAAAACGAAAGAGCTAAGGCAAGCAGTCTCAAAGCACCCCTCTGGGCTTGAAAAACCACAAGTCTCTACATAAAAGGGGGCGGGGCTTATTTGCAGATTTATGTAAATTGGCACCTACCAGCCTAGTTGATCAATGTTTATTTTGTACTTTGTACTCACTCACCCTATTGTATGTAGAAAGCTTTTTATCTGGCAAAGTATTCACTACAAGTTTGCACATTGTTTTATAAAAACTTTACAAAACATACATTTTCAGAATCTTAACAGCTTTTATATTTTTGGATGAATAAAAATAGTAGTTGAAGGGCAAGAAAAATTAAATATATAGTCAGAACCTTAGTTATGGGACTTCAGTTCATTAAATGTTGATTCCTGGTCCCACCCTTCGGGATTCTGAGGTAGTACTTTGGGAAGGCCCATGAAGTAGCAGGAGATTCTAAAGCAGAAAGAGTGTTCTGGAATACTGCTCTGCAATGCTCTGTAATCACTTTGCTTGTGTTCTGTGGAAGATAAATAAGGAGGTCCTATGGAAAGTGACATCACCGGATGATCTGATCATAAATTCCTAACTGGGAAGGTCACGGTGGGTAGTCATGCCCCAGACCTGTAATTCCTTTAGGGAAAGCTTTTAAACCAGCCCTGCCCATTGTCCTTGAGAAGGTGGGTTAACACACTTTTGAAATGCCAGAAGTAATACCCCTTGAAGAGGAAATTAACCCTCAAGAGAGCACATAATCTTGTCAACTATCCTAGTGTAATCCAACCCCTGCCTTGCTTTCTCCCACCTTCATGTATGATCCCTCCTTAATTTTAGATGCAGAAAAGAAGCTGCAAAACTTGTTCTCTGGAGCATTTGAGAATTCGCTCCCTGGCATATGTCATCAGTTTGGCTCAAAAACCAAAAAAACTTACAAAAATTCTCTATTGATCTGCATGTTTCTTCCATGACATTTCTAATTTTACCAGTTTTGAAAATGTTATTTTTATAATCAGAACCAAACATCTAGTTTTAACAACAACAACAAAATCATTCTAGCAACTGCTTTAAGCTACCATAAAAACTGCAAAATTCCCACCCTATCCTATGATGTCTTACTAAATATTAGTTACTAGAAGGTATGCAACTGGCAGGCATGCAAGTGTGAACTAAGAATTATGATAAAACCACTAAATTCTAACCTATTAGGCATTAAATGACAATGCTGTGTAAATACTTCATCAAGAACTAGGAGCAGGCCCTGGCCAGTTTGGCTCCGTAATTAGAGTGTCAGTCCATGGATAAAAGGGTCTCAGGTTTGATTCCTGGTCAAGGGTACATACATCGGTTGCAGGTTCTATCCCCAGCCCTGGTTGGGGCGCTTACAGGAGGCAACCATTCAATATATCTCTCTTACATTGATGTTTCTCTCTCTCTCTCTCTCTCTCTCTCTCTCTCTCTCTCTCTCTCTTTCTCCCTCTCTTCTACTCTCTAGAAATCAATGGAAAAATATCCTCAGGTGAGGATTTAAAAAAAACACCATAAAACTAGGAGCAAGGTGGTGTGGCTCAGTTGGTTGGGCATCATCCAATGCACCAAAAAGGTTGCTGGTTTGATTCCAGGTCAGGACACATGCCTGGGTTTCAGGGTAGGGGGCATGCAGGAGGCAGCCAATCCATGTTTTGCTCTCACATCGATCTCTCTCTCTCTCTCTCTCTCTCTCTCCCTTCCTCTCTCTTTAAAAAAAATCTTCAAACAACAACAACAACAAACTAGGAGCAGAACTTTTATGGAGCAGACCTAGAAAGGACAAGAATGCCTGCTGTGTCTACCAGGACACAGATCACACAAATCAGAATGGACAAAGCTTGCTTTTCATGCTTCTCACCACCCAGCTTTCTCCAATTCCCCCACCCACCCTTACCGCCAGGGTTCCTGTGCTTTAGGGTCTATGGCTCCCAGGTTTAAAATCCTGGACTAGCCTGTTGAGGTAGTTTTGGAAACTATCTCATCATCCAGGTATTTGCTGTCCTCCCAGGATAAAAATTCTCTCCTAAAGGGAGCTGGGCCAGTTTCAGGGACTCCTGGGAGAGACTCATTAGCTCTGCACAGGTCACCAGAGGTATGTGTTGGGGAGGAGGACTTCACATTTGATGAGCCCCTGAACTCTAGGCAAGGTACTGAGGGGAGCAGAGTTTGCCCCCCCCCCCAAATATGCCTTTATTTAATTTTTTTCTATTTTTTAAAATTCAGCTTTATTGTTGAAAGTATTACATGCCTCCTTCTTTCCCCCACTGACCTCTTCCAGCCCACCTCCACTCCCAGTCCCAGGCCTTCCACCACCTTATTGTCTGTGTCCTTTGCATACACGGTCTTTGGCACCCCCCCCCCCCTCCACACACACACACTTCCCTCTGAGATTCCGAAGTCTGTTCTATGCTTTTATGTCTCTGGATCTATTTTGTTCATCAGTTTATTTTGTTCATTAGATACTGAGATATTGATGATTTTAAACTGGTTAATTTTAGGAAACAAAAGATTCAGGAAGAACCTTTGACCTTCCCTCAACTGTCTGAAAGAATTTCGATAATCATAGATGACTATCTCTGGTTAGTCTGTCTCTGTCGATTTATTAGACCAGCTACAGTAACTAAATACTAGTAAGAGGGAAAAGAAGGGAGAGTTCTCCTTTCTCTGTAATACTATATTAGGCTTTCACACACATAATCTCACTTAATGTCATCCAAACCTCACAATTACCCTGCATTTCAGAGAGGTTAACAGCCCTCCCAAATTCACACAGCTGATAAGTGGTACGTCCCAGTTACAAATGAAAGACTGGCTGACTGTCTAGCCCAGAATTCCTCATGTCCAAGGGGGCCACATGAGAAACCCTGAGTAAGATCTCAGAAGGCACGAACAGCAACCTGGGGATGTTACTAATTCTGAGCAGTGTAGCACTGAGGGGGCCAATGAGAGACTGGAGAAATGAAGGACTGGTGATGTGTGCTCTGAGGTAAGTTTCAACTTGTTGCTTTTGGACACCATGCAGCATATTTGAAGGGACAACTTGCATACATAAAAGCTAGGATGGAAAATACATGAGGGAAGAAAGAAGCATCTATGCAACTAGTGTCTAAATAGAACTGTGTACTCAATACCATCAGCAGCTTAATTAAGAAGAGATGATGGTAAAGGGGCAGATTTTTTTTTAAAGGAAAGTTTAAATATTTATATTAATTTTTTTTTTTTAGAGAGGAAAGGAGAGGGAGAGAGAAACATCAATGTGAGAGTGAAACATCATTTGGCTGCCTCCTGCATGCCCCCTATCAGGGAGTGGGCAACCTTCAGGTGCCTGGAATAATGCCCAACCAACTGAGCCACACCGGCCAGGGCAATAAAGGGGCTGGTTTTCAATGAAGAAGATCGCTATTTGAAATCAGTTTCACTGATACATGTTCTGTGAAAACATAACTGTGGTGCTATCTTGTTTATAGAGAGCTTAATGTCCTGGGAAAGATTTGTCCACTTTGTTTCATTTCAAGTCATAAGTCTATAAAAATTTTTGTTAGATGAGCAATGAAGAGACATTAAGTATGTGTCACCAAAAGGCTTTCCCTGACCAAGTCACCCCCATCGCCACCCCAGGTTCTCTCTATTGCAAGGGCCTGTTCTGTTTTCTTCAGGGCACCGGGTTCTACTTGAAATTGTCTTAATTTATAGACTACTTGTGTCTGATCCATGTCCTAGGATATCATCACCAGAGCTGTCTGGCTCATCACGGTAGGCCCCATACCTACATCTGTGCTTGGCACGTTGTAGGAGCTTGTTACAAATGTGTTCAAGAAACGTAGCGTGAGGAGCTGCCGCATGTCTGCCCGCCTGATTAGGAGAAACAAGCAGACATACAGCACCAAACCCACTAACCTGAAGGCCCGCAACTCCTTTCAACGGGCTGATGCACCGCAAGATGGTGGGCATGGAGCCGGCGCCCGATGGCAAAGGCGTGGCAGTCATCATGCAGCGAAGATGGGCCAGCGAAAGCCGGCCGCCTCCTCCGTGCGGAGCGGCTTCCCGCACCTGATCCGCAAGAACAAGCACCGTCGGGATCCGCGCATGGACGCCATTGGCAGGGCCAGCTCCATCCTGCGCAGCCAGAAGCAGGTCAAGGTGAAGAGCAAGGGCCCGCCCCACCAAGAGCTCCAGAGAGCCCCTCCCTCTAAACTTAAAGCAATAAAGGTATCAGCCAGCTTTCCTAAAAGAAAAGGAAAGAGGGAGGGGGGGAGGGAGGAAAGAAAAGGAAGGAAGGAAGGAAGGAAGGAAGGAAGGAAGGAAGGAAGGAAGGAAGGAAGGAAGAAAGGAAGGGAAAGAGAGAAAGAGGAAGAAAGGAAGAAAGAAAGAAAAAGAGAGAGAGACAAAAGAAAGAAAGAAAGAAAGAAAGAAAGAAAGAAAGAAAGAAAGAAAGAAAGAAAGAAAGAAAGAAAGGAAGGAAGGAAGGAAGGAAGGAAGGAAGGAAGAAAGAAAGAAAGGAAGGAAGGAAGGAAGGAAGAAAGAAAGAAAGAAAGAAAGAAAGAAAGAAAGAAAGAAAGAAAGAAAGGAAAGAGAATAAGAAAGTAAAAGCACTTGCATTAGGGATTTTTGAAAATTATATTGGCTAAGTTTATTTTTGGATCTGGTAGTGGAAGAATAGTACCTGTAGCTAAAAATGTTACCTCATTATTTGGATTTTATTTACTACCCTGAAAAAGTATATATTGTATATAAAATATATATTACATATAAAACCAACGTTAATTGTGTGCTGACTATGTGCCAGACACATATTATCAGCTCATTTAATCCTGCAACAACCCCATATGTGAGGACAGCATTTTTATCTTTCAGTTATTATAGATGATAAAACTGAGCACAGCGAGGCAACACCCCAAAGTTTTCCATCAGGAAAGTGAGGGGATTGGGATTCAAACCAAAGCCATCTAACTCCAGAGTATCTAGTTCCAATCATATTCTACTGGCTTTCTATTTCATATCAATGTTGTACATGGATATATTTTTTGCCACAAATATGGCAGGAATTATTACATACTTAGAAAAAAATTTTAATTCTAGATTGGTCCTGACATTTGGTGCAAACACTGGTTTAAAAAGAAGACATGGCCCAGCTGGTGTGACTCAGTGGTTAAGCTTCAACTTATGAACCAGGAGGTCATGGTTAGACTCTTGGTCAGGGTACATACCTGGGTTGTTGGCTCGATCCCCAGTGGGGGGTGTGCAGGAGGCAGCCGATCAATGATTCTCTCTCATCATTGATGTTTCTATATTATTATTTAATAATATCTCACTCTCCCTTCCTCTCTGAAATCAATAAAACTATATTTAAAAAATAATAAGTAAATAAATAAAAAGTAGACATGACCCCATAGATTGTGTATTAGTCACAAGAGGAAAACCAGTAACTATACAAGGGAGAAAAAAGACTGCACCTTGACCATATAACCAAAATTAAATTGTCAGTGAGAAGGAGGTGGACATCATATGTCCATCATGGATGGAATACCTTGAGAAGGGCATGGCATCACTTATGTAATGATGCATAACCTGAATCTAATCATGTGGAAACATCAATCAAGACCAAATAGAGGAATATTCCATAAAAATGAACATCTGTGAAACAACAATATCAATGTCAAAAACAAAGGAAAGTTGAAGAGCTGTTTCAGGTGAGAGGAGAATGAAGAGAAGTGGTAATTACATGCAATGTGTGATCAGAGTGGAATCGTGTACTGAAGAGAGAACATGCTATAAAGTTCAGTATTGAAATAAATTGACAAAATTCAGACGTGGTCTATAGATTAAAATATTCTAGCAATACTGTATTGATTTCCTCAATTTGATCACTGTACTGTTTATATAAAGGCAATTCTTGTTCTCAGGAAATACACACTGATGAATAAATACACATGACGTATGCCACCTACTCTTAAATGGTTAAAAAACAAACGGACTTAGGAAAGATGAGGTGCTTTCCATGAGACGAGGGCACTTCATCAGCCTCACCTGGAGTGGATGAAATATCCCCTTAACCTGGCTTCCTCTCTTGTTCCATTTCTCTTCCTCACAGCTCCCTTCTGCATGTGGCTGCTCAAAGGAAGGAAGAACTGGAGATTCGGTTCCATTTGCCAGCTACGTTTCTCATTTAAATGAAAACGTTGCCACACTGTTTAACACAGCCCTCTCTTGCCAGTTTACTTAGCAATGTTGGACTGCTTGTTCCCATGGTGCCATGGCTGACGCGTCAAAGCTGGTGAACAGTTTCTGGAAAGCAACGATGAGCCAACCTGCTGCTAGATTAAAGAAACTGCACCCCACAAACTCTGCGTGATCTTTGGGAAACACATTCTGCCAATGAACCATAATTCATGTTATCACCCCAGCTCCACATCCTATGGATTTCAATGTTATTCAAAGTACAAACCTGCGGCAGCTGAAGCATTACATCAACAGTGCGCTAAGTAGTATCGCACAGCTGATGGAGACCAGAGGTCTGGGGTGAGCGGTGGGGAGGTGAGGACAGGCTCCATCCAGATTAAGCACTGGTTTTCTAGGTTGCAGGTCAAAGGACCTTAGGTGTGTGCAGAAGACCATCTGGTAGCATAGAATGATCAAGGCAGGGAAACTGAAGGAAGTCTAAACTCCCCCCCCACCCCATGGAAAGGAAGGCTATCATGCCTGCCTGAAGCCTATACCCCAGGAGTGCTCTGTCAATGATGCATTTCCCCAATCTCACTATCTTTACAACCCTGCTGCTTGCTCTTGAAACCATGTGATCCTCAGTGAGGTTAGGCTATCTCATGACAGAATAACAAAAATGCAATTCAACCAGTATCTATTAGTGCCTACTATATGCCAGGCATTATAGTTCACATAATCAAATCTGCAATTAGTTGTTATGGAATACATACATATATTTAAATTTATTTTTATATACTTAAATATATATGTATATACTAGAGGTCCAGTGCATGAAATTGTGCATGGGTGGGGTCCGGCCAGCCTGCCCGATCGGGGCCTGCCGGCCAGGGGGAGGGGCCACGGGCAGTTGGCCGGCTGGCCCTGCACCCTGGTCGAACTCCCGGTCAAACTCCTGGTTGAGGGGACAATTTGCATATTAGCCTTTTATTATATAGGACTAGAGGCCCGGTGCACAAAATTTGTGCATGGGTGTGTGTGGGGGGGTGTGTCCCTCAGCCTAGCCTGCACCCTCTCCAGGGATCAGGCCTAAACTGGCAGTAGAACATCCCTCTCACAATCCGGGACTGCTGGATCCCAACCGCTCTCCTGCCTGCCTGCCTGCCTGATCACCCTCTAACCACTCCCCTGCCAGCCTGATCAACACCTAACTGCTCCCCTGCCGGCCCGATTGCCCCCAACTGCCCTCCCCTGCAGGACTGGTCCCTCCTAACTGCCCTCCCCTGCAGGCCTGGTCCCACCCAACTGACTTTCCCTGCAGGCTTGGTCACCCACAACTGCCTTCCCCTGCTGGCCTTCTTTT
>NW_005363772.1:2178415-2187996 GCF_000412655.1 Myotis brandtii
CTCCCCTGCTGGCCTGATCACCCCCAACTGCTCTCCCCTGCTGGCCTGATCACCCCCAACTGCTCTCCCCTGCTGGCCTGATCACCCCCAACTGCTCTCCCCTGCTGGCCTGATCACCCCCAACTGCTCTCCCCTGCTGGCCTGATCACCCCCAACTGCTCTCCCCTGCTGGCCTGATCACCCCCAACTGCTCTCCCCTGCTGGCCTGATCACCCCCAACTGCTCTCCCCTGCTGGCCTGATCACCCCCAACTGCCCTTCCCTGCCAGCCATCTTGTGGAGGCCATCTTTGACCACATGGGGGCAGCCATCTTGTGTGTTGGAGTGATGGTCAATTTGCATATCACCTCTTTATTATATCGGATATTTGAGTTTAGATGCAGACACTGAGGTCTCTGAAGGCTAACACAGGTCAAAAGGCACACAGCCAGCAGGTAGAAGAACAGGGTTGAAATGCACATGGGTCATGCTTGAGTCATGGGTCCATGTTCTTCCCCACTGTGCCACACTGGAAGAGCTTACTTGGCAAATCCCTCACCAGCCAGTGCCCATCTCACCCCAGACACAGGCCATTTCTTTTTTCTCTCTCTCTTTCTATGTTTGTTCTTACTTAGTTACCTTTAGAAAATCTCGTTTTTGACTGGACTCAGACTTAGAGGTAGACACTGTCAGAGTGGACAGCTATGGCTCTTGGCAATCTGTCCCTGGCATTTTTCTTTGGTCTCCTTCATTCTTTTAGCCTAAAGTTTAGCATATTCTGTGGCCTCTTCTTTTCTGAGCATGTTGTTTCTTCAGAGCAATGGGCTAATGTTTGTGTTGCAGGACACGTGGAGTAACAGGATGCTGAGTCTTGGGTAATTTGATCCCAGGTTTCTTCCCTTCTTTGTTTAGGGGCTTTCTCACAACATACTGGCGGACATTGTATTCTTTAGAGAGACTGAAAACTGCCAAGTCTGCTAGCCCTTTTGGGCCCCAAGTGATGAGGCACAATAGTATCAGTGAGACCAGAAATGTCCTTCTCTCCCCTTTTTACAATGACCAAGGTGAGGACACTGAGATTGGCATCCATAATGCAGCCCCGAACAGACTTGCACTTTCTGTGTCCAGTCCTTCTTTGTAACAGGAACGCCCCTTTCTCAGTAGCAGGCAGACATAGCCATGGGTCAAAACGCCCTGCTTTCATTCCCACCACTGATCCGAACCACATAACCCTTCCACTCTTCACCCAGAGCGTCAGCAGCAACTTCAGGGCCACACGCTTCTCATAAAAGGTATGAAGCTTGTGTTCAGCATCCACTTCAGTGAGGTTCTGGCAGCCAGTGGCTGGGAAAGGGATGTTCAGCTTCATCCTGCAGCTGCCAACTGCCTCCGAGGCACCACAAAATAGAGACCCAGGCCATTTCTAAGAAGCTTGTCTTAAATGTGCAGAAGTCCCTTTGGAATTTCAGGGGTGAAACAGCTTTTCTTACCTAATCACAGATTGCCATGTATTATTATTATTATTATTATTATGCCTGAGTATTCAAGCAGGACAAACATAATGTTGCATAAATTGCTCTCTTCAATGTTTCCTTTTATATGCTTTTTACCTCCTTAGTGCTTTATACTTAACGTCACGGCCTTCTAAACACATGACAGAGGTAGTCGATCTATTTCCTTTCCAATGTTCACAATTGTGAATACCACTTACACCTTTAACATGTCAGTGGACTCCAGGGGAAAGCACTTCCCTGACAAAAGACTGCAGTGTCCCTGAACAGCAAACAGCAAACAGAACTCTCCCTGAAAGACTCAAGAGTCCTGAGAACACAGGCCACATTTTGTACCCTGTAAAGCATCTGGAACAAGTTGGTGTTCAATAAATACTAAATAACATACCCGTTGAATTTAAACTATGATTCAGCATTTCAGGCTAATTTTATACCTTAACTGAATGGATGTCATTCTCATAACAGTACACAAAAATGATTAAGACTGATACTTTGTAGATTGTGTTTATAAGGTATTGGAGCCCTCCCTCGCCCCTCCCCCACTGTGGTATGTTTAAAGCATTATAGTATTACTATGTTATTTTCATTTTTTAATAAGAAAAGGAAATCAGAGAGACAGCAATTTCCCCAAGGTAATCCAAAAATTGCAGATAGATTAATAGCTTCTGGCTTAGTCAACCGTGTTCTTATATCCCAACTCTGTTTTCAAGAGAAATGAACCTTTACTCATTCACGTCATTGGAGATATCACAATATTTAAGTCCCTGGTCCAGGACAGCGTAAGAGAATAGTTTACATTAGTAGTAGTCAAACCAGATGATTTCTGAGGTTTCTTATAAATTTTATATTACTTCAGGAGGAAAGCATTTAAAACTAACAGCAAATATATAATATAGATCAGGGGTCCTCAAACTTTTTAAACAGGGGGCCAGTTCACTGTCCCTCAGACCGTTGGAGGGCTGGACTATAGTTTAAAAAAAAACTATGAACAAATTCCTATGCACACTGCACATATCTTATTTTTAAGTAAAAAAACAAAACGGGAACAAATACAATATTTGTATTTGCATGTGGCCCGCGGGCCGTAGTTTGAGGACCCCTGATATAGATTAATATGTGTTCAAAGTGTTACCTATTTGTTATAAAATAGATGAACAATATAGAATGTGGAACACAGACACAAATATTAGGTATCTACTGCCCTACTTAGTAGAATTCCCACTACCATATCAGAACCAGTTTCTCTGAAGAACAACTCTTTTTCCCTCACTCTAGTCATTGCTTTGAGATAGGAACTGCCATGTTCTTACATGACTCCACATTCCTGGCCACAGGATCAAGGAGAGGGCATGCGAACTAATGTGGGCAATGATAGTACCTACATTCTTGGCCCCAGAAATTGGTGCAGCAATGGGCATGTGACCAAAACCAGGCCAATCAGAATCCTCCCCTGAGAGTTTTGCTAACTCAAAATGAGGGAAGAAGAACTTTCTTTTCAGATGTGATGAAGATGTCACCCTAGAATCTGTGAGCAATGGTCATTCCCACTAAGTGAGAAAAGTAAGCCCACAGTTGAGAAATAATGCTGAGATCCAGAAACAAAAATAGAAGAGAATTTTGATGGCATTTAGATCCTTGCTTCTAGATATTCCTAAGGCCGGCTTCCCCATGCCCTTCCTACATTTGGGAACATGATGTAATAAACTCCCTCTTTGTTTATGCTAGCTCAAATAGAGTTGTTATTAATTTGTAGCCAAAAATATTTTGATGAATATAATTAGTGTACAAAGTTGAAAGTGGAATTCCCCAACTCCTTCATACAAGGTACTTGTTAGGGCTTCTGCATATATCTGACAGAAACCTACTTTGACCCATCTTAAACAAATAGGGATATTTATTTGCTCCCATAGCCAAGCCGTTAGAAGGGCAAGTGTATGAGCTGGCCCTGAGGACTCTGGGAAGCAGACACACGAGACTAGCTTTGTCTCATCCCCACTTTTTTGTGTATGTTCACTTCTTTCTCTCAGACTAAGTCCTTACCACTTGAAATGGAATTGGCCACCAGAAGTTTAAGAATCGTTTTGTGACTGGAGAGGAAAGAGGTCTTTTCTTCCTCTTAAAGGAAGAAAAACCCTCAGAAAGCACCCTGACTGTCTGGCGTGGGTCACAGGCAAATCTCTGAACTAATCCCTGTGGCCAGGGCTCTTGGGTAGCAATCCCTGCAGCGAGAGAGGGAGATTAAAAAGATGACAGCAGCATCCATCTGAAACAACTGGCAGACAGAGCAAGAAGACAAGAGGTTTAACAGATAGAGAGGGTTGCTATTTCAAGAAGAAAGTTAACTCTTTAAAGTAGATAATCAGTTACTATCTCTGTGCCCTGTTAACAGTTTGATCCATACCTTCCAGACTCTTTACTCTTTTTAAAAATATATATTTACTAGAGGCCTGGCGCACAAAATTCATGCACTGGTACAGTCCCTAAGCCTGGCCTGCGATCAGGGCCATCTTCCCCAGCTGCCCGCAGTGGCCCCGCCCCCCGCGGCCACCCACCCCCAGTTCCCCATTTGCCATTGGGTGATTGGAGCCTACCAGCTGGAGGGAGGAACCGAGAGGTTGGCTGTTCTGCCTGCTCACTGGCCCTGCCCCCACTGCAGGTTGCCCTCTGTGTGTGTTGGGGGGGGGCAATGGGTGGGGCAGGGGCCTTGGCCTGGTGCCACCCGCATCCCCCGCCACCTACCCCAGGCTCCCCATTCGCCATTGGGCGATCGGAGCCTGCTGGCTGGGGAAAGGGACTGAGAGGTGGTCAGTGTGCCTCATAGTTGAGCGGTCGTTCTGCTGTTAGGGTCAATTTGCATATTACCCTTTTATTATATAGAATACTAGAGGCCCATTACACAAAATTCGTGCATGGGTAGGGTCCCTAGGCCTGGCCGGTGATCAGGACTGATCTGTGGGGCAACTAGTGGGGTGATCGGGGGGCCCCCCTGGCTGGCACCCGCCTTGGCTGGCCTGGGGCCTGCGGGCTGGGGGCAGCTTCTGCATTGAGGATCTGCCCTCTGGTGGTCAGTCCACTGGTTGTTCCGCCGTTCAGTCGATTTGCATATTAGGCTTTTATTATATAGGATTTATTGATTTCAGAGAGGGAGAGGGAGAGGGAGAGATAGATAGAAACATCAATGATGAGAGAGAATTATTGATTGGCTGCCTCCTGCACACCCCACACTGGGGATGGAGCCTCAACCCAGGCATGTGCCCTGAACTGTGACCTCCTGCCTCATAGATTGACGCTCAACCACTGAGCCATGCCAGCTGGGCCATACTGTTTACACTTGTTAGAAAATACAGAAAAAAAGGAAAATCCCAATGTATTTGAGCATGCTGGATCCATCCCAATATTCAAAGCAAAGCATGGCTAAATTCTAGATTTCTCTGTGAAAATGAGATGTGCTATGCTTTATCTGGTGCTAATATAAAGGGACAGCATGTTCCTGTTTCTATTAGGTGGCATTCTGCTTTCTTTCAGGACCAAGAGAAAACCAGAATTCCCCCGCAAAGAACTTGGGAGGTACAGGCATAACCCTGATGACTGGGGTTGAATTTCATGCCTAACTTCTGGCAGAGGACATCATTTTGAAAAGATATTACAAAGATATCCCTCAGATACAATTCTGAGATGACTTTGTCACATCTGCCACATCTCTTAACATGTGTTGCTAGCACAGTTCTGGCCATATAGTTTATTCTCAATGAATAGATGATTAACTGCCTTTGAACTGAACATAGGTGGGTATTTTCATCAGACGTCTCCTGTTCATTGGGGAGATATAAATCCATTTACCTTTATATTTGAAAAGAAATTAATGCGTTTGCATTTTGATAATGTTTAAAACTTTATCTGCAAGGCTCTGGGGTAGAAGGCTGGGTAGCTAACCTCTGAAAGGGGTCTCAGGGAGTCTCACCGCCTTGGTGTTGATGCCATTGTGTTGTCTTCTCCACAATGAATCTGGGCTGATCTTTGTGACCAATAAAGCAAGAAATAATTATTTGTGAGGTGAGGACACTCTTCAGCTATGCCTTGTCCTCTTGTATTATTCACTCTGGGAGAAGTTGGATTCCATGTTGGATATTCAAGTAGCTATGTGGAGCACCATATGTGGAACGAAACTAAGATTTCCTGCCAACAGCCACCACCAACTTTCCAACCATGCGATTGGTTCATCTTGAGCCCCAGGGGAGCCTTTACATAATGTTACCCTCAGGAGACACCTGGGAGAACATCCTAAGAAGACCAAGCCTGAACTGCCCAGCCAAACCATTCCCTAATTCCTGGACTATGGATTAATACTGTGAGAAATAACACAGGTTTATTGTTGTTTTATGACACTAAATGTTGGGGTGGGGGGAGTATTTGTTACACGGCATAAATAACTAATACATAAGCTGACAAATACAAATTTAACAAATATATCTCAGTAAGCGTAACAGCAACGTTTCCTTCTGAAATACTAAGTCAATTTTATGATGTCAAATTAAGCCACATAACCACAAATGGAATATGTTTTCTGGTTCCTTCTTCCTGTTGAGTCTACTATTCTGAGAAGTGCATATCTCTAAAGCACTCTTTTTCTAATAATTACACATTTGTCTTCAGCCAATGAGATCTTTGTTGCAGAGAAAACTGGAAACACTGTTTTCTTTACCAGTAGTAAAAATTCAGGGGAGACCTGAGGTCACTAGTAAAAGAATACAAAGTAGCAGTTAGGCAATATCTCTCCACCCTACTCAACAGGTTTTCCTTTAACCGCTAAACAGACCTAAACTTAAAAAAAAAACAACACACAACAAAAATGCTGCTGTTCATATATTTTAAATTTTTTGTTGTTTACTTTCACTAAGTAACTTGTTGAGAAAATGCATGTTACTGAAATATTTTTAGTTATGTAAACTCCTTGTTAATTGCTAAAGGAAGGGGTTTTTGGAACCACTCATGCTAATATTTACTTTCCTGAACACCAACTGTCCCTTAGCTACATGTTCAAAGGATTCAAAGAGTTTTAAAAACTACAAAGAAGGAAGAAAAGAAAGATCTATTTAAAAACCAACAACACTATTTTTTGAAAAACCCAAACTGATCGAGGCATTCTAACAAAGGTGACAATGAATTGTCCAATTTAATGTCTAAAGCGACAGAATTTAACATAAATAAGATGAAAATGTGGCCTCTTTAAGCCACAGGGTTTAAAAAAAAAAAAAGCCTAACCAAGTTAGAAATCATTGTCATTCAGAAAGTAAATTAGTGGTTGCCTATGGCTGAGGGGGTGAGGGATGAGGAGTGACTGCTAACAGGCTTAAGGTTTCTTTTGGGGGTGAAGAAAATGTTCTAAAATTAGATTATAATGATGGTCACACAGCTCTGCAAGTATATGAAAAATCACTGAATTGCACACTAGGAAGGAGTGAATTTTTTAAAATAAAAATTATATTTTAATAAAACTTTTTAAGAATTGTCATTGATGACCCTGAAAGTACTCAGAGAATTAGCAATATACAAAAAGTCACCAAAAGAATGGTTCTAGCTCAAATATTGTTTTCCTCCTTCTTCGAAGCATATGCATGTGTGCAACTAAAGTTGAAATAAAATTTTAAGATGTCCCAAAGGTACATTTAAAAACTCTCTAACAAGAAATACAACAAATAGGCTTTTTCTTAAAGGTGTGTTTCACCTTGCGCTAAGACTATAAATTTGATAGACTTTGAACTTGCAGTCAGAACGGAAGAGGTAATAGCTATAGTTGTTTGCAGTTAGTATCAAGGCAAATTCACAGTGCAAAACTGAAATTCTTACAAGTGAAAAAAGCAGGGTTTTTGTAGACATTACTGTAACCACAACAAAGTGTACCAGCCACTTTGCATTTTAATTCTTTCAAAGGGTTAAAAGGAAATTGTTTTCCTATAGGTTACCTTACAAACATAACAGTTGCTCTAAAATATGCAAGGCCATTTTTTGTTGTTTTTTTTTAGTTCAGTTTTTTACTTCTAGCACAGCAACAACCAAAAAAATCTTATTAACTAGATTTTGTTAACTGCCTATAATATAAAAGTTTCCTGAGAGGGAAAGATTTAGTTCTTAAGTAAGGCCAACGATAATGAACGCACTCTATAACTCCACCTATACATTTACAAATGAATTAAAAGCATTTTTAATTGATTTTTTTTGGCGAGAAAGGAAGGGCGAGGGAGAGAGAGAGAAACATTGATATGAGAGTGAAATATCGATGGACTGCCTCCTGCATGCCCCGTACTGGGGACAGAGCCAGGAACCCAGCGTGTGCCCAGACTGGGAATCAAACCATCAACCTTTCAGTACGTAGGACGAGGCCCAACCACCTGAGCCACGCTTGACAGGGCATATCTTTTATTTAAAAATACAAAATTTATAGTGAAAATATAATATTGAAAATAAAATATGACATTTATAAAGAAGGAAACCAGAAGCAAAAGACCACTACTACATGATTGCATTTGCTAATATAATATATTCTGGGAAAGCAAAGCTGAAAACAGCTCAGAGCTTCCAGGAGCTGTAGGAGAAGGAAACGGACTGCAGACTCACTGGGGAGCTTTCTGGCTGCTGGGAACACTGTGTATCTTGACTGTGGTTGTCATTACAAGACTTTGTGCATTTGTCAAAACTTATTGAACTGAACATTAAAAGGGATTTATAGCTTGAAATGTTATATAATTACATTAGAAATACTAGATTTAACTATTTCAATCAAGAGTATGTTGTTAGAGTTAACTCTATGATGCTAAAAATACATTATGGCATCAAACAAAACAATGAGTCTATAGTTACTGGAGATTTTATGATTTCCACCAATTTTTTTTATCTTCATTATAGGAAACTTGATGACAGTTTTTAAAATTGGTTCAGATGAAAATTTTGTCTTTAGGTTAAAATTAGCCCCTACAATGCAGATGGTCAAATGTTTTACAGTTAACTGCAATCAACAGTATTTGATTATTAATTATTAACTATATCCCCTCATAATTCTTCTATTGCTTTTATTATTACAACTACTTACTAGCTATAGTTGAAAGGCCTAAATTCTAACCATTTTTTCTCGCTCAAATATATATGGCAATTTAAAATATATATATATTTTTTATTGATTTCAGAGAGGAAGAGAGAGGGAGAGAGATGGAAACATCAATAATGAGAATCATTGATCAGCTGCCTCCTGCACGCCCCCTACCAGGGATCAAGCCCACAACCTGGGCATGTGCCCTGTCCGGAATTGAACAGTGACTGTCTGGCTTATAGGTGGACGCTCAACCACTGAGCCATACCAGCTGTGCACAAATATACTGTATATGATAATTTAAAAAAGAATTCATTTGACTTAGTTCCCTTGATATAGATACTTCTTTACTGTTTGTTGAAGTAGACAACCACCCACATTATAAGTAATTTTTCTTGGTATATACGTATATGGCAATGTTACAGATCTGATAAATAGGAGATATTTGAACTTAGAATTTTTTCAATTGGATAACTTATTTTTTCATATTTGTTTCTATTTCCTACTATAATGTGAGTTGTTTGTAGGAAAAGGCAATGTGATAATGCATATAACAGATGCTCATATATTTTTGCATGGGGACAGAATTGATTCATTAATAGTTATCACAGAGAGTTGTATGCTATGGTAATATTTAATTATATATCAAAATCTTTTTGGAAGTGTATTTATATTAAGAGTTACAAAGAAGGGCTTCTCCCCTCATCAATAACAAAATTGATTTATAATTTATCTTTGAAAATGGTGGTTGTTTTATTTTTTTCAAAGCATTTCCACTAGCCCTGGCTGATTTGGCTCAGTGGTTGGAGTGGCAGCCCTTGGACTGAAGGGTTGAGGGGCAAACCCCTTGGGATGCATGCAGGAGGCAACCAATCAATGTATCTCTCACAGCATTGTTTCTCCTCCTCCCCCTTCTCCTCCTCCTCCTCCTCCTCCTCCTTCTCTCTCTCTCTCTTCTCTCTTCTCTCTCTCTTCTCTCTTCTCTCTTCTCTCTTCTCTCTTCTCTCT
>NW_005363772.1:2188022-2195967 GCF_000412655.1 Myotis brandtii
TCTCTCTCTCCTCTCTCTCTCTCTCTCTCTCTCTCTCTCTCTTTCTCCTCCTCCTCCCCTTCCACTCTTGCTAAAACTCAATGGGGGGAAAAAAGTTTTCCCACTATCACTCAAGCCTTGGAGGCATGACTTGTTTCCATTCTGATGAATTTAAGATGCCATTTGACTGTGGTTGTGATGGCTTTTGTAGATTGGTGCTCAACGTTCTATCATCCCTTTCATGCCCTTTTAATTCTGCAGAGGCAGGAAAGTCTCCCAGAGTGCTTACAGCTGGGTTCCAGAATTTATTCAGGCTCAGCCAATGAGATGCACTTTCCGTGAGAGCAAATCATAGGTCTGTTGCCTCTGCTGGCAAGCCCAGTGGGGAGGTGTTGGGCTTTTCTATGAAGCATTAGTACAGCACCCCCACTGTCCAGTCACTAGTTTCGTGGCTGTCAAGCGTGGGGGTGGGACATTGGTTTTGCTGGTTTACATTGTAAGAAAGTATGAATTGGCTCTGGAGCCAGCAGCCATGGCAGTAACGCCCTGATCGTGGCAGGGGTGGTGTGTTCTGGAGGCTGCAACTTCCTGACTGGAGAGGAGGCAACAGCTTCCTTGGTGGTCCAGTTCTGTGGTGTGGCTTT
Source organism: Myotis brandtii (assembly GCF_000412655.1). NCBI lineage: Eukaryota > Metazoa > Chordata > Mammalia > Chiroptera > Vespertilionidae > Myotis > Myotis brandtii. The sequence continues at coordinate 2,188,646 of NW_005363772.1, forward strand.
GTGAGTTGTCCCGAAAGCTCACCCTCAAGTCTGTTTCTTCAGCCATGTAATACCCTATAATAAATCCTTTCCTGCTTAAACTAGCTTGAGAAGATCTTACTTTCTGCACACGAAACCTGACCGATATAGACATGAAGTAAATGATAGTCTTCTACGGACAAAAATTAAATGGACGATATCACAATATTGTCAATCAATACAGTGACGGAAATAACTTCTGAGTCTAGTTAAATGGATTTGCGTTGTACATTTAGATGGGCATTCTTTGTCTATTTGTAATCTAATAAACTCCAAAGAGAAAGCCAAATATTGCATGCAAATTAAACATTGCCTGAAAGAAGAAAGTATTGATCAGGGTGTGCACATTGATAGCACTATTTAAAAGTGATATTAGGCATGATTAACTAGAAGTTGGAGGAAAAGGAGTGACTGAATCATGTGAAAAATAGTATTTCTACTAGCAACTTTCTAAGATGTGCCAATTTTATTGTCATGAGAAGTCTTCAGCAGAGCCTGCAAGAAGTCAAAACCCTGCAAAAGGGGGACCCCCGCCCCCCGCAACAACTAATGGGGAAAGTATCTGAGATTCCTGGATTAAAAGGGAAGCCCTGCATGAGAAGTTTTGCTTTTGGGGGTCTAAAACTACATACAGGATAACAAGTGTACATTTTTTACCTTGAAACCATGTAATTAATTGGTGCTAGACAACTTATTGCAAAAGATTTTGCACTTTTAGAAGGGAAAATAGCCTTAAATGTAGACTATGATGCTGATGCTGATCTATTTTGTTGTTGTTAATCCTCACTTGAGGATATTTTTTCCATTGCTTTTCAGAGAGAGTTGAAAGGAGGGAGGGAGGGAGGGAGGGAGGGAGAGAGAGAGAGAGAGAGAGAGAGAGAGAGAGAAACATTGATGTAAGAGAAACATATCAATTGGTTGCCTCTGGCACGCGCCTCAACCAGGACTGGGGATCAAACCTGCAATTCAGGCACATACACTTGACTGGGAATTGAACTTGTGACCCTTCAGTGCATGGGCTGATGCTCTAATTACTGAGCCATAGCAGCCAGGGCGACAATGATCTATTTTAAAGGGTATTTTTCTTGAATGGTACTTATAGCCACCATAACAACTTTCATGATGCTTTAACTGAAAAGGAAGTCTTACAGTACTACCTGGGTGCTCAGGTTACATGATTGTGAGTGTGTCAGCAATGGAGACCTGCAGCTTAAAAAGAGCGATCTTACAGTATAGTCACTGAAATATGACACCCCAAAACCATGATGTAACTTTCCAATATACTTAGGGTTGGTCAAACCCATAATAGAAGCTCACATTCAGTCTGACTGAGGTTTCCCATCTTTAAAAGGATATGGAGAAACTAGAAAGGGAACTGAACATAGCACAAAGGCTTATTAAAGAGCTAGAAAATAGGGCATAAAAATGGTGAGAAGGGAGCTGGTTTTATTTAGCCATTAAGAGAGCTAAATGGTCTTACTATGCAACTTAGAGTTCTTTGCTTTAAAAATTAAATAGACAAGTTATACTTAGAAGACCTAACCACCAAGACAGTAACACCATAGTAAAAATTAAATAAATAAGAACATAAGATTTGCAACAACAATCACTTAAGTGAGAACCGGTTCTACCTTTTGGTTCTAAAATAGCTAGCCAGATCAGCTGAGAGAGTGGCCACAATGTGAAAACACCAAGAAAATGGGACTCTATTGAATGAAAGAACTCCTGCGGTGAATTAATATTTAAATATTTCATTTGAGAAAGAAATACTCCAGCTATTATTTATTACGGGGAAAACCATTAGTGGGGAGGCCAGCAGGCTACCAGTTGCAGTTATTTCCAGACATAGAATAATTCATTCACATAGGCATCTAGCTAGCTGTATTAGCAAGTTATAGCAACTTTTAGGAATAATTATATAGAACATACTTAACATGTATGACGGATTTGAATTTCCATCAGTAACACTTATTCTTTAAAGCTAGGCTGCATGCCAAAGAGGGGGAAAAACCCAAAAACCCATTGGCTCTTGGGTCCCTGTCTACTTTCTGTGAGGTAACTTAGTGTTTTAAAGATAATCTAAGTCATTATTCTGGTTTCTAAAACAAACTAGGCTAGGATTAAAGATGGCAAAACAATGAAAGACTGTTTCCAAATGCTATGCTTACTTCTTTATTTTTTTTTTAACTTTTTTTTATTGATTTCAGAGAGGAAGAAGGTGGGAGGGAGAGATAGAAACATCAATGATGAGAGAGAATCACTGATTGGCTGCCTCCTGCATGCCCCCCACTGGGGATGGAGCCCACAACCTGCATGAGCCCAGACTAGGAATCAAACCACGACCTCCTGGTTCATAGGTTGAACTTAGCCAGGCTGGCTGGGCTACACTTACTTCTTTAAAACCTAAAATACTTTGGTGATAAAATGAGATTGAGAATTAGTAAGCTTAACATTCAGTTGCCAGAAAAGATTTAAAAACAAACGAATGAACAAACAAACAAACAAACAAACAAACAAAAAACAGTATGGCAGATTGCCAGAACAATACTTTAGATGCTTGACCACATGTCAAGATACTTATAGTTACAAAGCTGTTCTGAACATTTATTGACACTGTTCTTTTAAAATAAATGCTACCTACCAATCCTGTGTGTTCACATAGCAATACTAAAATGAGGGAGTTTATTTTTTATTTTTTAAAAAATATATTTTTACTGATTTCAGAGAGGAAGGGAGAGGGAGAGAGAGATAGAAACATCAATGATGAGAGAGAATCATTGATCGGCTGCCTCCTGCACGTCCTACACTGGGGATTGAGCCTGCAACCCGGGCAGGTGCCCTAATCAGGAATTGAACTGTGACCTCCTGGTTCATAGGTTGGCGCTCAACCACTGAGCCATGCGGGCCAGGCGCAAATCTTCTTAAAAACCCCTTCAGTGGCTCTTCATCTCACATAGGAGCTAAGCTCCTTAGCATGACAATGCTTTTCACACCCTGTCTCCTTACCCTGCCAACTTCACCTCTGGTTTCCCAATGTGCTAGGAACACCAAATTGCTCATAACATTGGCTCACGCACCCACTCACACACAAGCATCTGCTGCCCCACCTCTCTGATCCACTATTTTTTGTTGTTTTAAAAACTGAGCCATCTCCTTTCTGGGATGGTTTCCTTCCACCTGTCCACTCCAGCTGGCTTTAACTCTCCTTCAAAACTCCGCTCAAGGATGTCTCCTCTGGAAAGCCGCGTGAAGGCCCAGGCTGGGCTCCCTCTGGGCGTGCGTAGCATCTTGTGCCTACTTTATGGCTACATTTACTACATTTCATCAACATACCTGTCTGTGAGTCTCTCCCACCTCCACCCTTCCTCCTTCACCTTGATTCTGTGCTTCCATCAAGAGATGTTGGTTCAAGTGAACAGAACTATACTCCCATGTGCCCTTGCAGCCCAACTTAGAAACTGTGACTTATCCTCAATTTCCTTCTCTTTTAACCCCATATCAAAATACAGGCATACCTGGAAGATACTGTGGGTTCCGTTCCAGACCACCATAATAAAACGAGCATCACAATTAAGTGAGTTGTCATCTTTTTGCTGGCGGAGGGTCTTGCCTTCAGTTTGTAGAAAAACACAACACCCGTGAAGTGCATTAAAGCAAAGTGCAATGAAACGAGGTACGCCCATTGTTATCTAGTCTTAACTTCACCTGAGACATTTCTCTGAGATAGGTTTCTCCGGTGATCCGAAAGGAGAACCTTCCTAAGAAGTCTTTTGTAAGCCAATGGTGTAAAGCAGCGGTTCTCAACCTGTGGGTCGCGACCCCTTTGGCAGTCGAACGACCCTTTCACAGGGATCACCTAAGACCATCCTGCATATCAGATATTTACATTACGATTCATAACAGTAGCAACATTACAGTTATAAAGTAGCAACGAAAATAATTTTATGGTTGGGTCACAACATGAGGAACTGTATTTAAAGGGCCAGAAGGTTGAGAACCACTGGTAAAGCAACGAAGCAATTACCATTAATTCATATAAAGTACTTTTGAGTGTTCCTAGAACACCCAAAATAACCAAACTGTACCAAAAATGCTTAATTATGTTCAGTTTTACGCTTAGTATAACACTCTGGTGAGCTCCGTTAGGCTGTTCTGACACCGTACGGCACATTTGCTGACGGATACACAACATAAATGCAGGTAGCACACAGATGCCCACAGACAGAGTTCAAAGCTATGGTGGTCTGACGGTGAGGCTCAGAGTGCAGTCCAGGGAAGGAGCTTGGCAGGGCCACTCCGCTGCTCAGGGTGCACTCTGCCTGCCTAACAGCTCCTGCAAAACAGACACTGAATGCCTTTCTTTCTTTCTTTCTTTCTTTCTTTCTTTCTTTCTTTCTTTCTTTCTTTCTTTCTTCCTTGCCTTCCTTCCTTCCTTCCTTCCTTCCTTCCTTCCTTCCTTCCTTTCTTTCTTTCTTTCTTTCTTTCTTTCTTTCTTTCTATATAAAAGTGAAAATCCTCTTTGGATTCTTTCAGTTAGCGAAAACAGCTACTGCTGCAGGTCCTTCATATTCATAGCAGCAAAATGACACAATGACATAAAGTGAAAAGTGGGGATACCTGCATCTTGATCCTCCTGCCTCACCCCGCAGCTATTGTGCCAAATCTTCTAAGTCATTGTTTTTCACCTTTCTTTGACCATGACCCGTGATATGAAATCCATTTTACGGGTCATCATGACCCAGGAGATGCATTCTATTCTTACTGAAGTCACTTCTAAGATACAAATCACTTGCAAAATGCCTAAGTGTCTCCTTCTCTGTGCTTCACTGTGCCAGGCACCAGGGAAGTGATGGCGGACAGGAGAGAAAGGATCCCCATTCTTGTGGAGCCCCCAGTCTAATGCAGCAGCCAACCTCTCTTCTACCCAACACACTCGGGGGAAACAGCCCATAGTATCAGTGCTGTGTGCTCATTGTGTCATGACTTTTAGCTCAGGACGTACTCATGGTGGGTTGGGAGTGGTGAGCGTGGGTGGTGTTTGGGGGTGCAGGTTGGTGAAGCACCGCAGTGAGTCTGATGTCTCCCCCTTCCACATGAATTAAGGACACCTATTCAGCACATTTAAAAGACAGTACCCAGTGCATAGGTGCTGTGCTTGGACAACAGTTCGCTGAGCAAGTTGGAGGAGCACCCATAGTGGAGTTGGGTGGAGGTCAAAGAGCTTTCTGGAGCCAGTCGGTGTGCTCAGTGATTGAACATTGACTTATGAACCAGGAGGTCAGAGTTCTATTCCCAGTCAGGGCACATGCCCGGGTTGCAGGCTCAGTCCCCAGTGTGGGGCATGCAGGAGGCAGCCGATCCATGATTCTCTCTCATCATTGATGTTTCTATCTCTCTCTCCCTCTCCCTTCCTCTCTGAAATCAATAAAAATATGTTTAAAAAAAAAGCTTTCTGGAGGAAGTGACATACCATGAAAACTGAAATAGGAGCTGGTAGTCAGAAGAAGGAACATGAGGGTGAGATGTGAGATGACATAGCATAACAGCATTCTAAGGCAAGCCCATGCTAGCGCTCAGAGAAACAACAAAAGAATTTGCAACCATCAAAGAAACTAAAATAATTTAAGAAGGGTGGAGTGCAGGTAAGAGAGTGTTAGAAACCTAGGTCTGGGCCCAGTTTTGAGTAGCTTTGTTTTGAGGGCGACCGGATTCACTGAAGGGGATTGATGGAGGGGATATGGCTGCCCAGTGGAGAAGGTTTTAAGAGCTGGTAGACAGAAGCAGTTCTTTAGGTTCCCTATATCTTTAATGGGGGGAACAGGATCTGGTATTACCCAATGAGCTGAGCTAGGAATGAAGTGCTATATAAAGTTTAATCATTAAATAACTTTATAAGATACTGATGCAAACACAGGCCATGAGAAAATTAGCCGATGTAACTTGGGTTTCCCGGAACAGTCTCTCTTATGTGAGAGCATTAGACATGCTCCTGGACACCCACCATGTTTAACCAGAACTTGGTCTATTGTAGCTGGCAGGACAGCGCGGATGCAGGGACGCCCTTGCCTCCTTGGTGTGATGTGAGATGAGCCTGGCAGGTCCGTTGATCAAGGTCATCTCCCCTCTTCCTCAGAGAGGGTGCTTATGCTCCTCCAGCTTGCTCCCCTCAGTACTGCGGTGAACAGTATAGTCTTTGGAGTCAGACTGCCTAGCTGGTGGACACATTGATTCCCAGAATCTATTTCCTAGCTGTAAAACGGGGTAATAGTACTCACCTCACCTCATTATTAAACAAGATAAAGCCCTCAGCACCTGCCTACCTAGCACAGAACAGTCAGTAATCATTAGCTATTGTCAACCAGTTTTTGTGTGTGTGTTAAGCTTTGCCCAGGGGTGGAGTGGTGCTCCAGCCTAGAACAGGTCACGAAGGTTACCTTGTAATGAGCTGAGCCTGGGGTGAGGGGGCAGCAGCGCAGGTGAGGCTAGACTCGAGTCAAAACTCAACATTTTCCAAGAGGCAAAATGTACTCATTCACAATGTTTTCGGGCAATGTTCTCCCTTGGTCCTCAAAAAATTTCTAAGGAGCAGTGACAAGGCCTCAGGAGACGGGTCCCTAACAGAGAACAAGATTCTGGGGACCGCGTCCCTCAACACTGAGAACTGAGATGCCCAGCAAGGTGTGGCGAACCCGTCCAGTCTACACTCTGCTGGGATTTCTCCTCCTTCGCCACCTGCTTTCCCGAGGCGGACGTGAGCTCGCGCTGAGGGAGACAGCAGCTGAGCACTTGTGCGTTCTCCACCCCCGCCTGGAATTCAGTGAATCCATCTAAGCGCGGGGCGATCTTTAAAAGGAGTTCGTTATGGCTCCTAAGAAGCTCGTCAGGGAGGACAACGTGTGTGGTCGTGGCCCAGGGCTGGGGCTCTGGGCACAGCGCCCCGCACCCCGGCAGCGACGCCTCTGCAGGAAGCCAGGGAGCACCGCGCTGGGACAGCACCCAGTGCCGGAACCCGTTGCAGTTTGGGTCTCGTCTCTGTCCTGACGTAATGCCCGTTTCCTGCTTTCGCACTGCAGTGTGCAGTTCGCTGGCTGGAAAGTCTGAAGATCAATTTACCAAACGCCAAGATAATCACTGCCACTATCTTGCAATTTACTTTCCACGAATACACTCGAACTGGTCCAACAACCCCGCCCCCAAATTCCACGACTTTTGGCTTTTCAGGCGGTATTGTTCTCCCCTCCCCCCAGGAAGGCCGCCGCTACGCGCAGCCCAGCACCAGGAAACGGCGCCGGCCGGTGGCTCAG
>NW_005363772.1:2197249-2202185 GCF_000412655.1 Myotis brandtii
GGCGGTGGCGGCCGGAGGCGCTTGAACTCGGGAACCCTTTAATCCTTGAGTCCTGCGGCGATCTTCCCGGAGTCCCGCAGCCTCCGGCAAGGATCAGTTTTGGGAGCTGGAGCCCAGCCCTTTAGGCTGGATCTTTTGCTTTCTACATAAAGAAAGGACCGAAGGTGTTACGGGGTTCGCCAGAGCAGACGCGCTGGGTGGCTCGCAGAGGCACCACGTGAAACCTAGACACGCAGCGAGAGCCCTGTCCAATGACTTGCGACTTGGCGTGTTCAAAAAAGGCCTTTTTTTTTTTTTGCATAATCATTAGTAAGACCTCGTTAGCTTGAAACCGAAACAAGGAGGGTTCAGAAAATGTAAGATGTACCATTCCTCCTGGTTTACATCTCATTTTTTTTAAAAAATGGAACACTTAGCCAGTATGAAGCGGCGATGCGGACACATTCCCCGTCGTGGTTCTTGTAGCAATTGAACATGTTCAGGGACTTGACCCTGATTCGAGTTGAAGAGGGAGGCGGTGGTGGCGAAGATGAGAAAGGGGGGAAGGGACCACCCTTTGGAACGCCACCGGAGGTTGTGGAGTTGTAGACAGTCCTGTCGAGAAGGCCACGGATTGCGCGCAAGAGAAACGAGCAGATATTGCTGCGTATGAATATTCGCATGTTACCAAGTCATTTCTCTCTTCAGGATGAAAACTGAGCGTAGGCACTGTTTCAGTTGTTTGTGCCAAACATGTTAGGTGTGATTTATAACACTGTGAATTCTTGACTTTTGAGTGGGGCGTGATCAATAGAGTGGTTTTTATTCCCTTCACTTTGTTTTAAACTGCTCTGCCCTTAAGGCGCACGCAGCATATGCTAAGGTTCCAAGCCTTCCTGTGACAATATCTGGGGGTGACTGCTAGAAGTATGTGTTGGTGTCTCACACCTGGTCCTCAGTAAATATTGGTGAAATGACTCTGTTAAACAAATACATTTATCCAGAAGAGACTGAGCATGTGTTAAACTCAAAGATCTCATTAAACTATATCTTATAAATGTTCTACTTTGACATCCTTCTCTAAATAAAACGAAAAGCTCAGAAGTGGACTCTTGTTATTTGAAAACAATACTTTTAACTACGGTTAGTCGGAAGCTAGAGGATTTGCTGTCTTGAGAGCTTTTTAAAAAGTACGTCGGATTTTAACAGAAGAGCGCCACCTGCTGCCAAATGGTTTATGGGCAACGCGCCTGAAACAGCTCTTGGAGTATGCCCAGTGGCAAAGCCGGAAAGGCGACCTTTAGGATATTTTTCACTAACATCTGGTTGTAAGTCACTTTGTGATTCCAGCTATTTAATTTTTTAAAAATATATTTTATTGATTTTTTTACAGAGAGGAAGTAAGAGGGATAGAGAGTTAGAAACATCGATGAGAGAGAAACGTCCATCAGCTGCCTCCTGCACACCCCCTTGGGATGTGCCCGCAACCAAGGTACATGCCCTTGACCGGAATCGAACCTGGGACCCTTGAGTCTGCAGGCCGGCGCTCTATCCACTGAGCCAAACCGGTTAAGGCTGATTCCAGCTATTTTAATCATTACTGGAAAGCCAATGTGATCATCTGTGGTCAGTACCACCTTAAATATTATTCTCACTTCCCTGGTAATACAAACCAGTTTATGCTTTAAAATCAATGCTAAAATGAGACTTGTTTTACAGTCATTATACTCTGCGTTAACAGATACCAATGTAAGAAAAAAGTTTTAATCATCGAAAAAGTTTTTCTCATGTTTTAATAGTGTGTGGTATGAATAATCAAAATTGATTGATTTGAACACTGACTACAGTAAGTTCTCAACTTTGTGGATAGGTTGTTGAAAACTGCAACTTGAAGCAAAAGGATGTAGCACAAAACCAATTTTACCATAGGCTTATGGATATAAACAAGATAGAATTTCCTATGGCATATGTCTGGTCACAAAAATATCATCAAACTTCAAAATAAAGACTCAAAATACTTCTAATAGTAGGCATTGAAATAAATGGGAGCTACACATACATTTCAGAAAGATTAACAAAAACAAGTACTATGATTATTTTCCAACTTGCTTATTCCAGTCCAGGGTCTCAGGTGGCCAGAGCTTCTCCCAGCAGCTCAAGAGGCCTGGTGAGACTGCTCCCTGGACAGACAGCCTTCCATTGTAGGGTACATCACACACATCTACACTCAGACTGAAACCATTCAAACATGCCATTTCACTTAATATGCACATCTTTGGGATATGGGAGGAAACGAGAGCCCCATACAGACATGGGTAAAACATGCAAACTCCACACAGACAGTGGCCCCAGCCAGAATTGATCCCCACCACTCTCATCATCATTATAACAAAACTGACCTTGAACAAAACAACATTTTTTTGAGGACCTGCTGTCATGTACTTGTAACAATCTTACATCAGCCTTTCTCTTCTCAACTTGCTTCCCTCTGACTTAATTAGAGCTTCTAATTTCTCAGGCCAAGTATTAATGCAGTTATAACCATGGCCATCTTGATTATCATCTCTTCAATATACTTTTATTTTATTGTGGCATCTGTCTATTTATTGCATTTGTACAGTATTTCCTTTTTCTCTTAAGTTCTTCAATGTTACATTTCTCTTACCAATTCATTTACTTGTCCTTATTAAGTCCAGATGAAGAACGCAACCCAGGCACATGCCCTTGACCGGAATCGAACCTGGGACCCCTCAGTCCGCAGGCCAATGCTCTATCCACTGAGCCAAACCGGTTTCGGCTCTTCAATATACTTTTATTTTATTGTGGTATCTGTCTATTTATTGCATTTTTACAGTATTTCCTTTTTCTGTTAAGTTCTTCAATGTTACATTTCTCTTACCAATTCATTTACTTGTCCTTATTAAGTCCAGATGAAGAAAGATTTTTTTTTAAAGTTCCAACCAACTCTGTAAGTTGAAAACTGTACATCTTGGCTGCTACTTCCATTGGTTCATATTTTTAGAGCTGCTCATCTTGAGGAGGAAAGAGGTACACTGAGAGGTTAGCTGCTGGTACAGCTTTGAGTCACTGGGAGGTAAGAAGATAACTGGTAAACCACAAAAGAGAGATAAGGGAGGTGTATATCTCCCGCTGTAAATGCTAATATGGGCATTTCAGCTGCATTCTTCATAATAAGCACTTATGTAGAAACATACAGATAACGGTCATGAATTATTCTGTGGCTCTCAGGTCTCTCTCAGTTGCCGAGGCAGAAATGGAAATGGAGTCCATTATTATGGTGAAAAATGTATTTAGAAAAAGCTTCAGTAGTCTGTCCTTGTGTAAGCATGAGATAAATAATCCAGACTCTTACAGAAATGCCAGTGTTGCAGCTGTTCTGTGAATTGTGCCCCCTTTTCCCAGTTAATGGTGCAGGACCCACACCTTTTTCCCATGGTTGGTCCTACAGTCACCATACCACAAAGGTGGAAAAATGAATGCTGGATATTGGTGCCATTAGAATATGTCTCCAATAGGGTTGTCTCTCCACCCCCCCACCCCCCGCAGCCCTATTTATTTAGTAGTACTTATAAATTGGCCTATCTATGGAAGCTCACATTTCTGCTCTGCAAATTTGGTAAAAATGTCAAAGTTTAGGGTAGATTGGATACAAGACAAAAGGCTTATGACTACATCAAGCTTCGCTGCACATAGGTCAGCACATCTCTGAGATTCTGGGGTGATTGATAAATTAGTTATTTGCAGTAGACGGCAATGCTGGCTTTCTGATTCACTGACTGAGGGATGGTCTCTAACCTGTTATCAATGCCCTTGCTTGTGGACAAGGAGGTTATATGACCCATATAATATGAAATGGGAGTGTATGCATTCACTGTTGGCACAAGTATAAAGTACATACTTATTAACTTGGGTTTTCTTTCTGTATTGACATACAACTTGAGTTTTATAGCTGATGTGCAGCTCATAAATTTTGGTTAAAATTCAAACTACTTTTGTTTTTATAAAAATGAATTTATAACAAGATTCAGTTGACATTTTTTTTTTTATAATTACTCAATTATGCTGCCTCACTTAAACACATCTCCCTTTAAGTACTTTTGTGCGGTACATCAAGTGGCCTAAGTTCTATTGTTAGTAGAATTACCACTTAATGAGAATTTTTTAAATTAAATCTTTATTGTTCAGATTACATTTGTTCCTCTTTTTTTCCCCCCCATAACTCCCCTTCTCCCAGTTCCCGCCCCACCCTCCGCCCTCACTCCCCACCCACTGTCCTCATCCATAGGTGCACGATTTTTGTCCAGTTTCTTCCCGCATCTCCCATTCCCCTTTCCCCCCCAAGAATAGTCAGTCCATTCCCTTTCTATGTCCCTGATTCATTATAATCACCAGTTCATTCTGTACATCAGATTATTTATTCACTTGATTCTTAGATTCACTTGTTGATAGATGCATGTTTGTTGTTCACAATTTGTATCTTTACCTTTTTCTTCTTCCTCCTCTTAAAGGATACCTTTCAGCATTTCATATAATACTGGTTTGGTGGTGATGAACTCCTTTAGCTTTTCCTTATCTGTGAAGCTCTTTATCTGACCTTCAATTCTGAATGATAGCTTTGCTGGATAAAGTAATCTTGGTTGTAGGTTCTTGGTATTCAGCACTTTGAATATTTCTTGCCATTCCCTTCTGGCCTGCAAAGTTTCTGTTGAGAAATCAGCTGACAGTCGTATGGGTATTCCCTTGTAGGTAACTGACTATCTTTCTCTTGCTGCTTTTAAGATTCTCTCTTTGTCTTTTGCTCTTGGCATTTTAATTATGATGTGTCTTGGTGTGGTCCTCTTTGGATTCCTTTTGTTTGGGGTTCTCTGCGCTTCCTGGACTTGTAAGTCTATTTCTTTCACCAGGTAGGGGAAATTTTCTGTCATTATTTCTTCAA
>NW_005363772.1:2202827-2262278 GCF_000412655.1 Myotis brandtii
GCCAGACAATCCCGCTTCTCCCGTTTGAGTCTGAGTCCCTAGAGACTCACCCGGATCTGGAGCTCACAGCCTGGGACTCCCTCCCGATTGAAAATGACAACAGCACCCTCAGCCACCAGCCTGCTCCACGCGCACCTCCGTACCTTTGTATTTTCCACACTGCGCCTCCTCTGAGCCTCGGTATGCTGTTCTCTTTCCTTCTAGTTGAAGAATCTCTCCTCAGCCAGCCTTCCTGTGGTTCTGGGTGATGTCCGTTCCGTCTTTTAGTTGTATTTTTGAAGTGGTTGTTTGCGGCAGCAATCTCTGGTGTTTACCTATGCCGCCATCTTGGTTTCCTTAATGAGAATTTAGTAAATATCAAGGACAAATCTAGGAGACTTATTTAGAGCCAAATAAGTGTCCATTATTTATGGGAACACAGCTACACCCAATAAAAGGCACTACTTTAGGAAATAGTGAACTATATAGAACATTATTTTAGATTTGAACTACAGGGAAAGTCACTTTGGTATATAAAATGACCAATTAGTAGCTTAACTGGTTTGTTAGTCAGCTTGGGCTGCCATAGCAAAATACCATAGACTGGATAGCTTAAAGAATGAATTTATTTTCTCACAGTTCTGGAGGCTCGAAGTCCATAATCAGGGGGCCAGGATAGAGGGGTTCTGAGGAGAGCTCTCCTCCTGGCTTGTAGTGGCTGCCATCTTGCTGTGGGCTCACACGACCTCTTTTTTTGCACATGCTTGGGGGCGGGGGTGGTGAGGAGAGAGGAAGAGAGCGCGCTATCTTCCTCTTCTTAGGGACCCACCCTCATGACCTCATCTAACTCTAATTATCCCTCAAAGGCCCCATTTCCAAATACCATCACTTTGGGGGTAAGGGCTTCAACATATGGATTTTGGGAGAACACAATTCATAGCAATGGAAATCTATCCCCTCCTTTTCTTTCTATAAAAAAAAAAGGATAAAAATCTGTTCTCTGATACTTCTTTTTAAACTCTTTATTTGAGAATGAGTTTAAAATTTTTAAAAAGCTGCAAGTATAAGATAGGGAGTTCCTGTATACCCTTCACCTGTCTTCTCCTAATGTTAATAACTTATATTACCATTGTATAATTTTATCAAGATTAGGAAACTACCATAGAGACTAGGAAACTACCATAGCTACAATACCATTGAATAAACTTATTCAAATTTCACTAAATTTTCCCCTCCTTTTCTTAATTCAGGATGCTATACAAAATGTTGTTGTCTCTTTAGTCTTCTCCAGTCTCTAACAATTCCTCATTCTTTCCTTGTCTTTAGTGGGTTTGACACTGCTGATGAGTTCTGGTCTATTATTTTGAAGAATGCCTCTCATTTGGGGCTTATCTGATTTTTTTTTTTTCAAGATTAGATTGAGCTTCTGCATTTTTGGCCGTACCCCAGACATCATTTCAAAAAGACATATCAGATATCTCTTTTTACTGGTGATCTTTCCTTCATTACTTGGTAAAGGTGTGTATTTCCTGGGTTTCTCCAGGAAATATTACCATTTTTTTCCCCTTTGTAGAGGCATATTCTGGGGAGATTGTCCTCTGATTTTTGATTGTTTAGTGATGCCTTAAAACTGAGGCAGGGAGAGGAAGGAAACTTCCTGCCTGCAATATTCTATGTACTTTCACACTGTGAGGTACAGAGTGCGAGACAGAGTGTGAGGTTATTTGTCCTATTTTTAAAAGAGGAAGCTACGTTTGTTTTTTGTTTTTATTTTTATTTTTTTTAGCTTAAGTGATTTGGCCAAGGTTACAGAACGATAGACTCCCAAATTCACATTTGTTTAATACCAGAACCTAAATCAATTGTGTCACTAGTTTTCAAGTGCTTCCAATGTGCTAGAATTTATAAACTCTTTAAAAGCAAATGGTAACTCAGTCTGAAGTATTAATTTAAAACCACAGCACATCACCAAAACTCATTTAAGAAGCCACGTGCTTAATTAAACCTTGAATCAGATTATTTCAGTGCTTTTTAATAATTGTGCTCTGGTTTAGACAAAAATAATAGAGGAACACCCTTTGAAAATGTTGTGTCATGATTTTGATGGCCAACCAAAAATTATTACTACAGAGAAGTAATGATAAGTGAATAACTATAATGATAGCAGCAGTCTTTGAGCTATGTAGGGTAAGAATTTGTCAATTAAATCATTGTGAATACCTTCTTAATAGAGGTTAAATTTGAGTGAAGGTGGAAACAAATGGTGTAATTTAAAAAAATGAAAGTACCACCTTACCCTCCAATCCCACCCTCTCCCCAATTTACCATTAAATATTTTGGTGAGCTTTCTTCCAAATGGTGTGTCAAAACAAAACCATGCTTATGGATATAAAGCATTGAAATAAGGATTTCAGATAAGATTTCAGATAAGGATTCTATGGCCTTTTAGATCATATTACACATATTGGTCTGATATGCTCACCTTTTCCATTTCATGATATATTCCAGAGAGTATATTTTTCCAGGTCAACAGATCTCCTTCTCTGTTTTTATGACTGTAAAATGGTTCATTATGGGCATATAGAATTCCATTTTTACTATTGATAGACTTTTTTGTTAAGGGTTGAATGGTGTCCCCTTCAGCCCCCTCAAAAGATATGTTGGAGTCTTGCCCAGCCTGAGTGGCTCAGTTGATTGAGCGTCATCCATGCACTTGAAAGGTTGCCAGTTTTATTTCTAGTCAGGGCACATACATGGGTTGCAGGTTTGATCCCCAGTCAGGGTCATAGAGAAGGCAACCAATCAATGTTTCCCTCTCACATTGATGTTCTCTCTCTCTCTCTCTCTCTCTCTCTCTCTCAGCATATCCTTGGGTGAGTATTTAAAAAGACATGTTGAAGTCTTAAACCCTAGTACCTCAGAATATTAATTTATTTAGAAATAGGGTCTTTACAGAGGTAATCAGGTTAAAATTAGGTAATTAGGATAGACCCGAATCTAACATAACTAATGTCTTTACAAAAAGAGAATATTTAGATACAGAGGCAGACATTGCCAGAGGGAAGACATGAAGACATACAGGGAGAATGCCATGTGAAGATGGAAGGCTAGAGAGTGCTGCATCTACAAGCCAAGGAATGCCCAAGATTGCCATCAAACCACCAGACGCTGGGAACTGGGAAGAGTTAAAAGGATTCCCTTATCAGTGTCAGAGGGAACGTGGTCCTGCTATGATTTCAGACTTGTAGCTTCCAGAACTATGAGATAATACATTTCTGTTGTTTTAAGCCACCCAGAAATACTTTTATATGTTTGTGGTATGTTGTTATAGCAGCCCTAGGAAAATAATAGAATTTTGTTCCTTTTCTTTGCTACTACCAACTGTTGCGATGAACATTCTTGTTATTATTCCTGTAAGAGGGATGTGAACATAGTATATGTATATGATACATGGTAGTATGTGTATTAGTCTTCTTTTAGCCTGACATAACAAAACACTACAGACTGGGAGGCTTAGGTAACAGAAACCTAATTTTCACAGTTCTGGAGGCTGGGAAATCCAAAGGCAAGGTGCCAGGTCATTAGGTTCCTGTCGAGGACCCTCTTGCAGATGGCTGCTGTCCTGCTGTGTCCTTACATGGGGGAAAGAGAGGCAGTAAACTGTCTGTCATGTCTTCTTCTTCTTTTAAAAAAAATATTTTTTTATTGATTTAAGAGAGGAAGAGAGAGGGAGATAGAAACATCAATGATGAGAATCATTGATCGGCTGCCTCTTGCACGCCCCCTACTGGGAATTGAGCCTACAACCCGGACATGTGCCCTTGACTGGAATTGAACCTGGGACCCTTCAGTCCACAGGCCAACGCTCTACCACTGAGCCAAACCGGCTAGGGCTCTCTGGTCTTCTTGAAGAACACGAATCCTATCAGATTAGGGGCCCACCCTCATGACTACATCTACCCCTATTTACCTCCCAAAGGTCCCTTCTCCAGTGCTATCACATAGGGGATTTGGGATTTAACATATGAATTGGGGGAGTGGGGAAGTATACAATTCAGTCCATAGCAGTATGTATATGATGCATGATACACTTCCAAGTTACTCTTGTTGGCATTATTTTAATGTGTGAAATCAGGAGAAATGTTATCTTTTTGTGGGATTGGGCCTGGAGTTGCAATTACCATAGGAAGCCACTTCCTTATATAGCAATCATTGTACCACCTAGACATTTTTTTTTGTTTGTTTAAATCCTCACCCGAGGATATATTTTTCCATTGATTTTTAGAGAGAGTAAAAGGGAGGAGGAGAGACAGAGCGAGAGAAACATCAATGTGAGAGAGACACATCAATTGGCTGCCTCCAGCACGAGCCCCGACCAGGGCTGGGGATGGAGCCTGCAACCGAGGTCCATACCCTTGACATGCATGGAACCTGAGATGCTTCAGCCTGAGGGCCGAAGCTCTATCCACTGAGCAAAACTGGCTGGGGTCCATCTAGACACTTTAATCTCAATTATGTGCAAATGGGGTGTAATTGTTTATCTGTTACATTGACATCTTAGAGCATAGCCACACTTTGGTAGTACCATCCTTTGGATTCAATTGCAGAGACAAAAACAACAACAACAAGAGTTGGTCTTTACTCCTTGCCTGGTCTTCTGTGCTTGTTTGCTTGGCCCTTCGAAAGTCCCTGGCCCTCATTCCTTTCTTCCTTACCTTCACACACATGTCAAAACTTGTTTCCTGAAAAAGACTATCGTATCAATAATTTACACAATTTTAAAGATTTAACCAATGTGCCTTTTCTTCCACAAAATTTGCTTTTTAAGTCTGGAATTTTAGGTTTTCATGAGCAGACAAAGGGAGGGTTTGGAAAAATGAAGGACCAGTCAGGGTGCACTAAGAAATCAGATGCAGGGGCCCTCTAGTCCTGTATGAGCCCCGGTTAGCCCGTGTCTGCTACTTTCCCTCCATTTCTGAACGTCAGGCTGTGCACACATCTGATGTGCCTACGGTGGTTGTCCAATCGTCAGGCAGCTGTTAGCTCCCCCCATCCCTGTTCAGCAAAAGAGCCAGGAGAGGGGGATAAAGACAATGGTTCAACATGGAGAAGGTGAGTGGACAAGTGACTTACCTCTCACCTCAGTTTAAAGCTTTACTCTCTGTTGCTCTTTGGAAGTGTAGTAGGCAACATGTGGCTTCTGCATGGAAAAGTTATTGGAGGATAGACTATAAAAAGATGTTGAAGTCCAAACTCAGCTTCAAAGAAGGCCTCAATCTGTTCCTCCTAGCCCAAGCCCTCCCTTCTAAGGAGTTCTCCTCTGCTTTCCTTTCCTTGTCCTAAGGTTTGTTTCATTTGCTGTTGACAACATACACTCTGAATTTAGTAAGAACTTGGTTGAACTTTGGAGTAAAGCTAAAGCACAGCTGTTTCCTTTCTCTTGGGTTTTCTCTCCACCCCATCATTTTTTCCTTTAAGTTGGGACATTTGATATTTTTTTAAAATTAGCCAAATATCTGTATTTGATAACCAAAATTGGCTTTGAAAACATCAGTCTCATTTTTCTTTGTGTAAGCAGTGACATACCGGAATGTTCTAGGACTCTATCCATTTGCTGCTAAATATTATTAAGAAAAATGATTGTTGGACTGTTTTGAATGGGAGGGTAGCTGTGGTATAGTTTGTTTTTTTCGTTCCCTTGCACACACCTCAGGAAGGAAAAACCAGAAACACCCTTTAGACTACTCTGTGAGAAGTACATTTTAAGCTCATAATAACCCCAAACAAGCAAAACCTTTGTGTTTAGCAGAGAGTGGGACTGGAAGAGAAGAGGATATTTTAAAGGACATGGAACATTGGGCTCTTCTCAGGAAGAAATTCTGTGCTTCTAGTGTCTCTAAAAGCTATTTACCAAGGGAAAGGATGGGAGAAAATGTACCCGTTGGAGGGGCTGTTTGAATCTCTAAATTTGACTTCAATTTCTTAGATGAATGATCTGTGTAAAGCACTACATTATTAATTTTTAAACATTTATTTTTATTGTTGAATGTAGTACAGATGTCCCTTTCCCCCCTTCCATCTGTGCTTCTAGTGTCTCTAAAAGCTATTTACCAAGGGAAAGGATGGGAGAAAATGTACCCGTTGGAGGGGCTGTTTGAATCTCTAAATTTGACTTCAATTTCTTAGATGAATGATCTGTGTAAAGCACTACATTATTAATTTTTAAACATTTATTTTTATTGTTGAATGTAGTACAGATGTCCCTTTCCCCCCTTCCACCTACCTCTCCCCACCCACCCTCTGAGATTCATCAGTCTGTTCCAAGACACTACATTTTTAGACACTAAGTACTTCCAGAATGAACCAGGTCTTTTACTAGTATACTCCCAGCCTCGTCAACTCACAACACCTAATGGAAATAAATCTTCACCTGGGGAGGCAACATACGGGTTTGATATTTAGAAGGACATTAGTCCCATGGAACATTGGACTCTTCATCATGGAATGCCCATATTTACAACTGTCTATTACACATTTTCTAACTTCCTGCCTTGTCATGATTTCAGATTCTTTCTGTCTAAAACCAATTTTATCAGCTTTCTCTGGTCCCTCACCAAATTTATTCATTTATTGAGAAAAAATAAATAAAGAGTGCTTTCTTTATGCTGGGCACTGGGCTAGGCGCTGGGACTACACTGGTGACTGAGACAATAAGTGTCAGCCCTTATGGAGCTTACATTTTACCAGGAGAGATCCCAGAGTAAGCAATAATTATAATGATTACACAATCACCATGGAGATGACTATTCTGAGGAGATGCAAGGTGCTTTGAATAAGTTTAACTGGGGGAATCTATCCTAATCTGGGGTCAAGAAAACGTCAGAGCTGAGTTCTAAAAATGTCTAGACACCTGCTGCCAAGACGCTGTGGGTGTGTCCAGGGAAGTCAACAGCCTGTGGAAAGGACCTGAATTGTGAGGAAACCTGATGTGTGAAACTGGAATAAAGCTTGGGTTTCTGGAACAGAGAATAAAGAGAGAGTGATGTGAAATTTAGTCTGGTGAGGTAGCCTTAGAACATGAAGACCTTTGGGTCACCTGAGAGATCTTGAATTTTATTTTAGGAGTAATAGAGAGCCTTAAGAAAGAATTGAAGCAGGAGAAAAATGCAGCTTAAAAAGATTTAACTTCAAAAGAGTAAAGCAAAATAACTCTGGCTGCTAGGAAGAGAATGGAAGTGAACTCTGGTAGATCAGCAATCTTTTCCATCATTTGAGGAGAGGCATTTGATAACAAAACCAACACAGAGAAAAGGACAACTAGAAGATGGGGAGAAAGATGGATTCCTGAATAAATTAGGCAAATTCATAGGTGTAGTCATGTCGAGTTCACTCCCCTTTGGTTATGTGATCCATAAATATCCAGAAACTTTCCTCATACTCTATAGAATTTAGTGTCTATCTGGCTGACACAATAATATCTTGGTTCCCCTGAGTTCATCAGATACTTACTGAGTAACTACTGTGTACCAGAGATGATGCTCAGCCCTGAGAATGTGATGAATGGAAGCCAAACAATGATAATCCAGGTGGGTCAAGCAAAGGTGTAGAGTTAGGAGATGTGGGTTGAGTCATGCTTTACCACTTACTCTGACCTTGGGCAGATTGGGTAAAGATTCTGTGAACTTCAGCATCCTCATTTATCAAAATCATATAATAAAGACAATAACAATAATACCCAGTTCACAGGGTTGTGGTAACTAAAATAATATTTGTGAGGAAAAAATAGTTTCTAGATTGCTGCTTAAATGCTAGCTATTGTCCTTCACAGCGACTTACTGAGACAGGCAAGAGTAGATGTCATTATCCTGACCCTTTACAGGTTTGGAAGCCAGAGTCCAAAATGATTAAGTACCTTGTGCAGAATCATGCAGCCAGTTACATGGGATGCCCACGTCAGAACACAGGTGTTTGCGTTCCGTTGTTTCCACCCACTGCACTGCCAGAATCTGATGCCTTCCCATTTATAAGGGCAGCCTGTCTATTTTTTAAATGCTTCTGGGGGACACATCTGAAAAGCCAAACACGAGGTTAAAAAAGCAAAACCTCTGTTTTGCATTTTTCTTGGCAGCTTGGAGAGAACATATTTTTCTGGGCATGTTTAGGAATGGATGACAGTCTTTGATTCTTATCCGTATCCTCCAGGCTTTCTTGGGGACTCTTTTAGAGATGATCTTTGGGATTCAGAAAAGCGTAATGCCATTTTATTTTTCAAATCCTTGGGATTTCAGGAGTTTGGGATCTTATTTTCCTGTCTGCCCTTTGGTTGTAGCTATTTACTTTTTATGTATAATATTCACAATTTAATTTGAATTAAAGTGAAGATTTCATCTTATGTATTTATGCCAATAAATATGTATGACTATTAGGAGAGGAACAAAATGTCTGGCCTGTTAGGGCTGGCAAGAATGATAGGGCACACCACCGTAAAAGAGGTTGTGGGGATTATGTCATTATGCGCCTCTGTAAAAACTGCGTGGTTGAGAAGAAAATGGGAGTCATCTTCGGCTGAAATTCATCATAGAAACACCTTTGAAGTGTATTGGAAATGGATGATAAAATTAAAAGGACACAGTTTATTTTACTTGGAAAATTATAATCCCTTATGGAAGATCTGGGTAAGCAGACTGCAGAGTTTGGGCTTTGTTCAAGATTCCTTGACTCATTGGGTGGCTTGACAAGGTGATTTAAATTCACTCCTCGAAAATTGGAATAATCATAGTTCATAACACTGTACTTGGCACTTGGGAGTTGATTGTGTTAATGTCCAATGCTTATTGTATGATTACTCTGTGGCAGACCATATACTAAAGACGCTATTAACTATAATCCATTTAATCCATTCCACACTCTGGGAAGTGTGAACAATTATTGTTTTTATTTTATAGGTAAGAAAACTGTGGTAGGAATTTTTCAGTGTATTATAATTGTCTGTTTACATGTTGGTCTTTTTCTCTGGACGTGAACTTATGAGGGTGGGCATTGAATCCTTATAGCATCTGTCTACCATGCTTAGGATAGACTATTACTTCCAGGCAGTCAACAAGTGATCTAATCTGTGCTTCAGGAAACCACTGTGGGTAGGATGACCTACAATGTGGAAAGATGAGGTAAGGAAAGAGTTGAGACTATTTTAATTGCTTAGGCAAAATCAAATAAAGATTTTTAAAAATAGAAAAAGAAAGGGTGAGGAAACACAAAAAGATAGTAAGTGAAATAAGATTTGATGTAAAAGTAACATTATATCCTCTCTGTAAAAGAGCTACTTAGGACTATGTTGATGGGTTAAAGTACATGTATACCAATTAATAAAAATGCCATTGATATTAGAGCTTTGAGCAGTGATTTCAAGAAGAAATGTGGTAAAACAGTAAAAAGATGATAGAAATTGTATCATGCTATTCTTGACATCATCCTGTAAGTATGCTAAACTGCACCTATGGTAGACATCACTAATCAATAGCAGAATTCTTTCTCCATGAGCCTGGACTTGGGAAGCCTTCTCAGTCCAGTGCTTCTAGTTCCTGCAGTGATTAGAGCAGGCACACAAGTTGAACATATTTGTCATTCTAAGTTTATTGTATGGAACTTCTCAAGCTCAGATGTAGGAGAGAAATCATTGAGTGTGGGGGATAACAAAAATGTTGGCATATCATATGTCATGTGAGATTTTTGGAAGTAATTTAAAAATATATTTTATAGCAAATGCATTTTTATATACCTCTAAGGCAACTTTTATTTTGGTATAATTTCTAACTTTTAGGAAAGTTGCCGAAATGGTATAAAGGGTTGCTTTATACCTTTTATCCAAATTACCAATTGTCTACTTTTTGCCACATTTGCTATATATCATTCTATCTGTCCTCATGTCTATCTATATACATATTTTTCTGAACAATTTGAGAGGAAGTTATAGCCATCCTGCTCTTTTACTCTTCTACTTAAAGTATTACTATTATTATTAAGAAAAATACTATCAGTAACATTGACTCTTTTTTCCTTTTGGTGTACATGCAAATCTGTATGATTTTGTTGTTGTTCTTCTTCTTTTGAGACCCTAGTGACTTCCATGTTAGAACTTTTTGTATTTTTCTAAGGTCCTTTAGACTCTGTCCATAAAATAATCTTTTCAAATCCTTATTGTTCAGATCAGATCATTTTATTGCTATCTTGAAGTTCATTTAGTGAACACATCCAATAAGTTTTTTATTTCAGTCATTGTATTTTTTCAGTTCTAACATTTTCCTTTGTTTCTTTTTTACATCGTGTTTTTCTCCTAAGATTTCTATCTTTCCATTTGTTTCAAGAGTTTTAATACTTACTTATCAGAGAATATTTAATAGCTATTTAAAAGTCTTTGTCTGCCTGGCAGGTGTGACTCAATGGTTGAGCATCCACACGTAAACCTGGAGGTCAGTATTCAATTCCAGGCCAAGGCACATGCCCAGGTTGCGGGCTTAATCCCCCATGGGATACGTGCAGGAAGCAGCAGATCAATTATTCTCTCTCATCATTGATGTTTCTCTCTCTCTCTCTCTCTTTCTCTCTCTCTGCTCCCTTCCTCTCTGAAATCAATACAAATATATTTTTAAGAAAAGTCTTTCTAATTTTAACTTTTATATTTGTGGTTGTTTGATTGCCTTTTCTCTTAAACAATATCAAGATTTTCTTGGTTCTTCATTGAATTTGATCTTGGACATTTTAGATATTATGTTATGGGATTCAAGGTCTTGTTTAAATCCTATGGGGAATGTTTGCTTGTTCATTTGTTTTAGCAGGCAATTGAACAGTTTACGGGTAGGTTGCAAGCTCCTTACCCTGCTTTCTGTTGTCTGTGATTTCAGTCAGTTCAGTTTTTAAAACCTTTGCTGTGTTACTTGGGTTTGTCTCATGTCTGTAACACCCAGTGACCATTCTGGGACTCGAGCAGTGGTCCATCCTGTCGGGTCAGATCCATGGAGGCACAGCTCCGGGATGAGTACAGGAGTTCATACATGATTTTATGGTATCAGTTTCTTGAAGTACCTTATCTTTATGATTTCCCCCAGTGAAATATTTCCTGCTCCCAGGCACCCTCTTCCTGGTCTTCCAACTAGATAGTCATGACTTTAGTTCCCCTGGTCTGTTACGCACGTCCTGCAACTGTGTCTGTTACCTGGCCCAAGCAGTGAGAGGCCAGAGAGAAAAGAGCAACAGGGTTTACTTTCACCCTTGGATCCATGGTACCTCTGGCCAGAGAGAAGGGTTCTCCTCCCTCCAAGTTTTAGAGGAAAACCTTTAAATTGCTCAGCTACTGTCTATCATTTCTGTGCCACTGTGGTGTTACCCAGAGGCTGGGCCCCGAGATGGGAAAACACCCCTAAGCGATTTCCTTCAATCTTTCTGACCCCGGACAGGCTATTTTCATGCTCCTCAGATAAGAAAGAGAGGGCATATCTTGGAGCATTTTCTGTCTGCATCTATTACAAACTTCTGAATTTCAAGTTGCCTCTGAGTTCAGGCTGGGAGACACTGTATTTTAAGAAAAGGGAAATTCACCCTCAGTTTAGTGGTTCTCAGAGTCTGTCTGTCTTCCCCAATATATTTGCTCCAGGCATCCTCTCCAAGAGTTTCAGCCACCTTCAGTGGAAGGGATGCTTTCTCCTTGGTACTTGAAACCCAGAGAATGCTTCTTTGCTCTTAAATACTTTAGTGTAATACTTCCTATGATGAGGGACTTTCTCTTGTAGGACTATGTTATAACAGTCAAAATCAAGAAATGTTTTTATAATACTGTTATCTCACCCATCGTCCATATTCAATTTGCCTTAATAATTTCCTGTATAGTTGTTGTTCTCTCTGATCAAGGATTTATTCAAGGACCATGTATTTAATTTAGTTGCCATGTCTCTTTAGTTTCTTTTGATCTGGTATAGTTCCTTAACTTTCTTTTCTTTTAGGACCTTGATATATAAAGAACACAGGCGGATATCCTTTGTAGGATATCCTTAAATTTGTATTTGTTTGATGTTTCCTAATGATTACA
The DNA here is from genome assembly GCF_000412655.1 of Myotis brandtii. Lineage (NCBI taxonomy): Eukaryota > Metazoa > Chordata > Mammalia > Chiroptera > Vespertilionidae > Myotis > Myotis brandtii. Next base: position 2,214,889 of record NW_005363772.1, read on the forward strand.
TTCAGGTTATGTATTGGCAGGAATGCCGCTGACGAGATGTTGTGGTCTTCTCAGCGTGCATTGCAGCAGGTGTGTGATGCCTATCTGGACCATTACTTGGGTTATCTTTGATTATTTGGTTAAGGGATTGCTTAACAGTTTTGTCTACTGTAAAGTTACTATATTTGTGAGTGTTTTTAAGGGCTGAAGATTGAATATGATTACAAGATTATAAGAAAAATTCTAGACTAGTGCTGTCCAGTAGAACGCTCTGAAATGATGGAATGCCTTGTTCAATGTGGTAACCATTGTCACATGTGCTATGGAGCATGTGAAATGTGGCTAGTGCAACTGAGGAAATTTAAGGGCTAGAATTTGAATTTGAAAAATTCTAGAGAATATTCTATACCATGTGGAAGAAAAGGGTGCTAACCCTGACAAGCTTAGGGAAGGCCTGCATGTCAGGCCTCGGAAGCTTAGAGACCAAAAGTAACCACATTGGATGGTCTGAAATTAAAACTTCCTAACTGAAAGTGAGTCATGTCCGAGGCCGGTATCTTTCTTGACAAAGGTAAAATTTTAGCTTAACTGAGCCTGTCTATTGTCTTTGCATATCTCAGATAACGTACCTTTGGAATGTCAGAGTGATCCCCCTTTCCCAGGTCCCCCAGGGGCACAATCTCCCACCAGAACATGAGAACACAGAACCCCTCATTGTTATCGTGTCCTCTGCATACCATCTCTCTGTGCTGTAAATGTGGATTGTTGACTACGCTATACCCACCAAGGTAAAAGCAGTATGTGTCTACGTTTTACTTTTTATCCAATACTAGAGGTTTCCCCATTTGATTTGCCCACCTCCCTAATCTATCACTAATGAATTTCATGTAGCCCCGACGCTATACCCACCAAGGAAAAAGCAGTATGTGCCTATGCTTTACTTTTTATGCAATACCAGAGATTTCCTCATTTGATTTCCCCCGCCTCCCTAATCTATCACTAATGAATTTCATGTAGCCCCCTTACACCTTCCCCTCGACTCTGATGTATAAAATAAGTGGTCAAACTGTCATTTTCCAGGGCACTTTCTCAACCCATTGAGAGTTTGCTTACTGGCAAGTGCCATCAGTTTGCCTCTAATAAACTCATAAAAATTCTCTAAAGGCTTGAATGTTTCTTACGCTGACAACCATATCCCAAAAAGATGTTTAGACCTTTGTTTTCTGAAATGCTCTGAGGAAAAAAAATAGTGTTCCATGGTCAAATAAGTTAGGGATCATTCCAGAGAGCATACTTGGTAGAGCACAGTACTATATGCTATCATCTTGGGATCTACTCATTTTTGTCTTTTCATTTGTCCTAGTGCTAGGTGTAATGAAACTGTCAGCCAATTCCTCTGTGAGTCCCCCCAAAACGCCTTAATTCGTTTGTGTAAATGACTTACTGAGCAACACAGCCAAGCCAGTGGCAATGCTGGGGTTTATACCTAGGCCAGTCAATCTGACTCCAAAAGCTGAGTTCTTTCTGGTGCAGCAGAAGTGGTAATGGAGAAAGTAGTATTGAAGGTAAGATTGCCTTGTGAGACTTTGTCTAAGGTTGATGAAGTCCTCGGAAGACTTATTACTTCGTATTTGGATTCAATTTGAGGAGTGCAGAAACAGGAACTATTTAGCAGTTATAGAATGTGGTCATCTCAGCCTTTCTAAGGGAATTGTTATTAATATTGATGGCTCTTGTCAACTTACAGCATAGCTATCTGAGGATGTGTTTCTATTTAAATAGATGAATTCCTGGAACCGAGTAGTATATTAATGCCTTAGTCTTATTTGGAGCAAATATTCCCATGCAAATAGAGTTATCATAAAAGGGTCTTAAGAATGTCTCTCCAAATCACACCCATAATCAATTACTGAAGGGAGTATAGGATGCCTAGAAAGTATGAGGGAAGGAGGCTTGGAGGGGAGAGAAAGGAGAACATTTGCAGAGACAAAGAAATCCTGAGCCAGAGACTCAAGCCAGCAATTGGCTGGTTTGAATTAAAGTGGAGTGCGCTGTATACGTTGTCTTCTTTCGTTTCCTTCAGCTGAAGTTCCTTTGGGGAGCTCTTTGTTGAGCCGGAGTTGGAGAAATTCCATTCCTGTAACTGTAACTGTTGTTTTGACTGGCTTACCCCAGCGCTGAGAGCTGTAGTTTGAAGAATTTTTAAGCAAAGGGACTTTGTCTGGTTGATGAGTTCAGAATTCAGATAAGATCTTGAAAGTGGTAACAAGAGTCATTATTGTTGTCTAAAACTATAATTCTTGGAGGTAATTAGGTTTAAAAGCAGAAGTATTTAGGAGATTGATTTCATCTTCAATAAAAGTGAATCTAATTTTCTGTAAGGTACGGAGTGGAAACTGTGACCCCGAAATGCCCCCATAAGACTTTGCAGATGGTTAGTTTGGTTATTTTCATGTGCTGCTTGGCATAGGCTCAGGAAAACCACAGGGGAAAATCGGCTTTGAAAATGCTCATGCTTCAAGGTATATGCTGAGATACTTTGTAGCGATTCATTTTCTTGCCAAGTAAAACATTCAATTACTAACTGGAAGTGTAAAAGTTCATATTTTCATGAATATCTTAGCAATGAGTTTCACAGGCCTGCTTAATTACATTTCATTCTCTGCCCCGCCCCCCCCCCCTTCTTGAGTGCCTACCTGATTTACCACTAGAGGGCATTGTTGGCAGTGATATCAAGAGAAAGCAAAACAGAATTTTTTTTTTTGAGATCTTTTCCAACTTTTATTTAAGACCGTAAATAATTATGTACTTTAGAGAGCTACTTTAGCTATTTTTGTTTTTACGTTCCATACCCCAAATACTTAACTTCTAGATTTTTCTTTGTTCATTAATTTAAACTTCTGTTACAGATTTTTAACTAATTCTAAATATAGAATCTGTTTATTCCCTCCCTCCCTTCCCCCGATAATGTTATACATTCTTTTACATCTTCTTTTGGAATGCTAGGGAACACTTGGGGATTCATTGTTGTTTATTTTCCAACTAGTGAAACAATTATATTTTCCAAATCATACCTTTCCTGACAGTTGTCAGAGGATCTTAGGGTGGGAAGGGGCCTGTTTATAATCGATGAAGTCTCTTCTACACATTGATAAAATAAGTTCTTTCCATTTTGGGGCAACTGTATTATTTAATGGAAGTTCTTCATGTTATTAGAAAAGTGTACTTATTGTATTCGATAAGATAACAGAAATCAAATCAGGCATGCATATGCACAAAAAATGGGGGGACTTCCTGTCAGGAAATACATGTCTCATGGGCTGTGGCTAACATGAGAACTGGAAACTAGCACTCTGACAGGACACAATCTGTTCCATTCTCTTATGCCTGCTTCTCTCTAGGTTGTTACTTCATTCAGTTCTCTCTGTGTATCGATATTCTCCACTTCTTTTATCCCCATGACAAAATATGCCATTCGAATGAGTAAACATGACAATAGGGTGTGTGTTTTTTTTGTTACCTAAGCATAGGCTGTTCTAGCATCCTATGAAGCCAGCTACGTGTGGATGGTGCAAATGTGAAGTGATCATTGGTCATGGGCTCACTCCCAAGCTGCCTTCATGGTGGAGGAGGTCTCCTGGTGAGATGCCTTGTGGTGTTTCCAGGCCTGTGGCTGAGGCTCTCCATACACTCCTGAGAGTGGTGCTGGCTGAGGAAAGGCAAGCACATCCCTGGAATACATGTCTATCCCTGGAGGAGGAATGGCTGGCTTTCCCAGGGTGGAGAGATTCCATAGAGTCAGCTTGCTATTAAGTGACTGGTTGATTTCCTCCACGAATAGTGCTGTTTTGGTCTCTGTTGCCAACAAGTTGGGTTTTTAACGGCAGCAGTGACTAGATTGGCATTGTTAAGTGGAGTCCATGCTCTTGTGCTCACACATGACTTCTTTTTCTGCCATCATGTCCACTCTGTTTATGTGTCCGTCACGTCTGCACTGGGTAACCGATGACAAAGACTGGTTAATGTCAAGTCATTTTACCTCCTTTGTTGTTCAGGATTTTTAAAATATACATATTTTATTGATTTTTTACAGAGAGGAAGGGAGAGGGATAGAGAATTAGAAACATCAATGAGAGAGAAACATCGATCAGCTGCCTCCTGCACACCACCTACTGGGGATGTGCCCACAACCAAGGTACATGCCCTTGACCGGAATCAAACCCCGGACCCCTCAGTCCACAGGCCGACGCTCTATCCACTGAGCCAAACCTGTCAGGGCCGTTGTTCATGATTTTTACCATGGTAGATGCTTCCTGGTCAGCATCCACATGTAACACACGCAAGTCTTCATACTTCACGCAGTCACCCAGATGTTTATCCACAGACCTCCTTATCTCTTTTCTTCCCAGTTTCCTAACCAGAAAATCAGGGCATTGGCCACTGCCAGGAAATTTAGGTATGTTCTCACCTTGGGTCACTTCTCCCTCCACCTATAGTGAGTAATACACATTCTACCACTCACAGCCCTACCACTGGGAGGATTTCCCTCTCCACTATCTTTCCAGGTCTAGCACAGAGGGGCTCAAACTTTAGTTTTCATTAGAAGCATCTGGAAGGCTTTTATACACACAGATTGCTGGGCTAGTCATTTCAGTTCCATTAAAAATTGAGTTTGCCCTAACCGGTTTGGCTCCGTAGCTAGAGCGTCGGCCTGCGGACTCAAGGGTCTCAGGTTCGATTCCGGTCAAGGGCATGTACCTTGGTTGCAGGCACATCTCCAGTAGGGAGTGTGCAGGAGGCAGCTGATCGGCGTTTCTCTCTCATTGATGTTTCTTACTCTCTATCCCTCTCCCTTCCTCTCTGTAAAAAATCAATAAAATATATTTAAAAAAAATTGAGTTAGCCCTGGCAGGTGTGGCTCAGTTGGTTGAGTGTCATTCCATGCACCAAGAGGTTGCTGGTTCGATTCCTGGTCAGGGCACATGCCCGGGTTGTGGGCTCCATCCCCAGAAGGGGGTGTGTGAGAGGGAGCAGATACTGTTTTTATCTCTCCCCCTCCCTTCCTCTCTCTCTATAAAGCAATAAAAACATTTAAAAAAAAAGAATTGAGTTGGCAGGAGAATAGGTTACAATTTCAGGTTTATTTGGTTCCCATCTGGTTTCAAAGAGAATGAGATCTGTCCTGTGTCCAACAGGCTGTTTTCTCTAGCTGACTTTGGGATTTAATCTCTATGAGATTTCTACCTTTCAACCCAGTGTTCCAGCTTCACAAACTGATCAAAAGCTTGCGGGTGAGGCTGCTGCTGCTGCTTCTTTTTTTAATCCTCACTTGAGGGTATTTTTTCCATTGATCTTTAGAGAGTGGAAGGGAAGGAGGAGGGGGTAAGGAAGAGAGAGAGAGAGAGAGAGAGAGAGAGAGATCAACGTGGACTGGTTGTCTCTCCCATCTCCCCCATATGCCCCGACCAGAGCTGGGAATTGAACCTGAAACCAAGGTACATGCCCTTGACTGAGAATCAAACCTGCAACCCTTTGGTCAGAGGGCCTACACACTAACTACTGAGACAAACCAGCCGGGGTAAGACCATTTATTCTTTTGGAGGTTCCTCTAGAGTCCAAGATATCACTCATGCTCATGTGGCGATTTTAGACTCCATTAGATTCTCCTTTGCTTCCGAAGAAGACTCCCCTTTCTTACAAGCTCAATTGTCTACCAAATCATCAGGCAATGTAACCAGGGAGGAAAAGGCTCTCCCCTGTCTGGAATGTAATTCCTTCATATTTCTTTGCAGCCATTAATTAATTAATTAACTTGTTTATCCATTTTTCCTACTTGTTATTGTAAGAACTATTGCCTGCTATCGTCTTTTGCATCATAACTAAAACACAACTCATCTAAATTGTTTGTCATCCTTATATGAAGCATGCAAATTAGGTATTTTTATTGTGCAGAGTAAGATGAAGCTGAGAGTGGATCACTCGCCCAACATCGTATTTGTAAGCAGCAGGATCAGAATTTCAGTGCAGGATGAATTTTTCATACCTTCACACACGTGCTCACTACCCTTCCCCAAGCTGCTCCCTTACTCTCTCCATTACAAATGCAGTGCTGAAAGGCATCTCAGCACTTAAAAAAAGGGTTTTGTGGTTAAATCAATCTAAGAAATTCTGTAGGCTCTCCCCCCTTCTTTAAGATTCATAATATGTCAGCATGTTTAAAGTCCTATAGTAAGAACTAATTTAATACAATGTTTTCTAAACTTCCTTGACCTCAGTACTTTTCCCCACCTCAGCAAATGACATGTATTAACAGTTCGCAGAACTAGAGTTATGTGGAATACATTTTGCACAGAACACCCCTACATTATTCTGCCTCTCAGCTTCTGCTGGTTCTGTCACTCTAAAGGTCATTTATGCATTATCTTGTAATAATTCACCAAAGCATTTGACAAAAGACTACAGTGCTAAATTTTATTAATTTCATTATTCCCTGTAGAGGAAACACGCATTAACTGAATGTTTAGAATAAATTTACTTTAGGCCATGTCTTTTTTTTAAAGGACACGTAAGAAAATAGTTACCATAATAAAATATATTGATTTAGAAGACATGCTCTTACCTAAATTAGGAAGCAAGTTGCTATACCCATACCAGTAATAAATCATTTTGCAACATGTAAAAATGCTACTTGAGAAGTCTCTTATATAAAAAAACAAAACATGAAAGTTCAACAACTGAGAAATTTATAGCTGTCCAGACAGAAGTCACATAAACAGAAGTATTTTCTCCTTAGGGTAGAATCATTAGGCATCACTACCTCATAGTAATATTTTTATCTCAATTTAACTATAAAGGTTAAAATAAAACCTATAAAATATGTATGCTTCAGGAAATGTGTTAGAGTGTGTTAATTTAGGTCAGATGCAAGATATAAAATTTCTGATGAACTAAAAATCAAATTGACTTCCACAGGATCTTCTGGGATGCCTACGAAATTCCAGAGTAAATGAACATCCATGTTCTTTGAGGTAGAAGGAGTTCTTTGAGGTAGAAGGAGTCCTTTGTGTGGTTTGAAAGCTCCATGACCATGACCTGCTGAGTGGGAAGGTTTAGTGTTTTAGAGTCAGATGTTCCTCTCTGCTCCTGAATACCAAATGTTCACCGAGAAACATGTGACTACTCTTGACCAAAAAAATCATACCTCATTTATCATCCCAATGTTACATAACTAAATGCTGATCAGGGGTTCCTATTATTAGGAATATAAAAACATAGCTTTTACCTCAGAAAAATATAGTGACTCCCTGCCATACCCACAATCTCAGCTTAATCAATTATTACCATTTGGCCAATCTTGTTTTATCTATACTTTCTCCCACTTTTTATCCTCCTTAACCCCTTCACCCCCAACTGGATTATTTTAAGGCAAATCCTGAGTATCTTAATTTAGAATGATTCTCCAAGAATTTTTTTGTTTGTTTCCTGTACTGTACATTACTTTTTTTAAAAAAAAAATTACTTTTGGAAGTGCTTTGGGTTTACAGAAAAGTTTCAGATAGCACAGAGGATTTATATGCCCTATATCCAGTTTTTCCTATTCTTAATATTTTATATTAGTACTAGGGGCCCAGTGCACATATTCATGCACCTTGAAAGGAACTGTGGGCCGCTACGCTGCAGTGGGCACAGGGGCGGGTCTTGGCCCATCCTCCGAGCCCTCACCCAGCCCCTCCCACCGTGGTTCCCGGTCCCCTGTCTGCTAGCAGCCCCGCTCCCGCCACCCCTCCCACGTGTTGACGCGTGACAGCGCCAGCCCCACTGGCATCTGCTGACAGTGCGGAACGATTGGGGCCGGTGTCAGCAGCATGTGCGAGTGGCAGCTGCTGCCCCGATTGCCCCTCAGGGGCAGGGGGAGGTGGAGAAGTCCTCAGGGGTGATATGGGCCAGCAGCCGCCACTTGCACCCACTGATGGCACCGAGCCATCAGGACCGGTGCTGGGTGCTGGCAGCGGGTGCAAGCAGTGGCTCTGGCGCCGGCTGCAGGTGAGAGCAGGGCTGGCAGCAGGTGCGAGTGCTGGGCGGGACTGTAGCATGCAGGAGCAAAAAATTTTCAGTAACCACAAGAGGCTTGCCCCAATGACCGGCGCCCCACCTTGGTCTGGCACCCCTGCTCACCTGCTCACCATCCTGCCGCGGCCGACACCCACCATATTTCGCACGCCCCTTGGTGGTCAGCACACGTCATAGCGACTGGTTGTTCAGTTGTTTGGTTGTTCTGCTGTTCGGTCTATTTGCATATTAGGGTTTTATATATATAGATGGTACATTTACCACAATTAATGTACTGATACATTGTTAGTAACTAGAGTCCATAGTTTGTATTACAGTTTCTTTGTGTTTTACCTTATGTCTATTTTCTGTTCTAGGATCTTGTCCAGGATACCACATTACATTTAGTTCTTGTGTGTCCTTAGATTACTGTGGCTACGGCAGTTTCTCAGACTTTGTTTTCTGAAGGAAAGCACTGAGTAATGATATACTTCATCTTTTTAGGAAGGCTAAGTGATTTTCCTGATGTCACTTAGCTAGTGAGTAGTGAGGCTGAAGACAGAATATAGGTCCTTTCCATCCAACCCTGATGCCACACTATTTTGTCTTTTTTTAACCTCAAAGATAAAGCTAAGTTCATTAAATTAAATTTCTGATCAAGATGGTGGTGTAGGTAAATGTGGTACTCAAATCCTCCCGCAACTACTAGTACATCAAAAATACAACTAGCCCCACTGGTGTTGCTCAGTGGTTGAGTGTTGACCCATGAACCAAGAGGTCACCAAATCAATTCCTGGGCAGGGCATATGCCCAGGGTTGCAGTCTCGATCCCCAGTATGGGACATGCAGGGGGCTGCTGATCAATGTTTCTCTCTCATAGATGTTTCTCTCTTTATATCCTTCTCCCTTCCCCTCTCTCTAAAATCAATAAAAACTTAAAAAAAATACAACTAAACTACAGAATAACCATCATGCAGAACCACCTGAAATCTAGCTGAATGGAAGTTCTAGAATTAATGATAAAGAAAATGCCACATGAAGACTGGTAGGAGGGGCAGAAATGCTGAATGGACTGGTTCCACATCTAGGTTTGCCAGATAAAAATCAGGAGGTTCCCCCCACTCTTGAGGAGCAAGGGGTTCCAGCCCCACACTAGGCCCCTCAGGGTTACAGTGCCAAGAAGACAAGTCCCCATAATTTCTAGCTGTGAGAACCAGCAGGGATTGTGGCTGAATGAGACAGAAGGCTACTGGAGTCCCAGGCAGTTCCTTTTAAAGAGCCCATACATGATTTACTCAAATATTCCTTCAGCGCTCCAACCTCTCCCTCTGCCCTCTCCGCCCCTCAGCCTACAGGAGGGTGCCATATCTGAGTCTCCATCAACCTGGCTCACACTGTTGTCCTCCCTGGTGATTCTCTGAGATCCTGCTTCACCCAACTTGTAGACCTATCTAAGGTGTTTCCAGTGGCTTTTCCATAAAACTGGCCTTTCTTGCTTCATGATTCAGACTTTTCTAAAATCACCTAAATAGGCAGCATCTGGCATCTACATACCCCTTGCCTCTTGCTAAGTAGGCGCAGGCCTGGCACTAGTGGCAGCCCACCATGGTGCACAGCTTGGCCTCTTCTGGGTACCTCCAACCTCAGTAAAAGTAAAAGCTGTTTGCAGATAACTCTGTAGCCTGTGCTGCATGACCCCCAGACAGGGCACAGGTGATGGCTGACCTTGTACCTCTGAGGAGACCCCAGAGTTAGTGCACCCACCCAGTGGACAGCTTCAGATCACATCAGATTACAATCCTACCACCTCTACAAGGGACACACTCAAGGGGCAGACTGGGTGAGCATCAAAAGGCCCACGGAAGCAAGTCCAGCACAACAGCTCCTCTACTGTAGAGCAGCTGGTTCTTGCAGCCAATTGGCCTGGGGGTCAATCCCTCCCAATGACACCAACAGCAATAAAGACTCAATTACAACAGGACAGTGCATGCAGCCCACACATGGGTGCACCTGGAGTGCCCAGCTTGGGTGACTAGGGAGTCGCCTTACAGGATACCTAATGTACAAGGCCACTCTACCAAGTCTGGGAGATGTAGCAGCTCTACTTAATACAGAGAAACAAACATAGGGAAGCAGCTAAAATGCAGAGACAAAGAAACAGGCCCCAAATGAAAAAACAAAACAAAACAGGAAAAATCTGCAGAAAAAGAACTAAATGAAATAGACACAAGCAAATTACCAGATACAGAGTTTAAAACAATGGTTATAAGGATGTTCAAGGAACTTGGTGAGAACTTCAACAGCATGAAAGAAAAAGAGAAACCGTTAAAAGAACCAGTCAGAAATCAAGGATACACTAAAATGAAGAGTAATTTACAGGGAATCAATAGTAGAATAGCTGACGCCAAGCATCAAATCAACAATTTGGAATATTGGGAAGCAAAAAACATCCAATCAGAAGAGCAAAAAGAAAAAAAATGTCTGAAGATAGTGTAAGGAGCTTCTGGGACAAATTCAAGTGGGGGTACTGGAAGGAGGAGAGAGAGAGGGCAAGAAAAAATGACAGAAACTTCCCTTACTTGGTGAAGAAAATAGGTATATAAATCCAGGAAGCTCAGAGAATCCCAAATAAGGTGAGCCCAAAGAGGCCCACACCAAAACACACCATAATTAAAATGCCAAAGATTAAAGACAAAGAGAGAATTTTAAATGCAGCAAGAGAAAAGCAGTTAGTTATCTACAAAGGAGCACTCATATGGTTATCAGCTGATTTCTCAACAGAAATTTTGCAGGCCAGAGAGAGTGGTAAGAAATATTCAAAGTGATGAATAACAAGAACCTACAACCAAGATTACTCTACCCAGTAAAGCTATCATTTAGAATTGAAGGTCAGATAAAGAGCTTCACAGACAAGAAAAAGGTAAAGGAATTAATCACCATCAAACCAGTATTACATGAAATGTTTAAGGGAATTCTATCTAATAAAAGACAAATAGGGTAATTAACTGTACCTCTGATACGCTTCCCATCGGCTAATCAGGGCGATATGCAAATTAACTGCCAACCAAGATGGCGGCCGGCAGCCACGCAGCTGAAGCCAATATTCTCATTTATAAAGATTAAAAAAATTAAATAAACATATCTACAGATATGAAAAATAATGACTAAAGAAAAAAGATAAAGCTAAGTCTACTTTAATCTTCATGCTCTCCACATATCATTTGCCAATCCCTTCTGTTTCCCAGAGCAACCACTATATTGAGCTGATTTATATACTTCCAATCTATATTTTATATATAACATATAAATAATTAAATTATATGTTTATATAATACTACCTATATATATAAAACCCTAAGCAACTATTCCACTGGTCTACTGGTTGACCATTTGACAGGTCTCTATGATGTGCACTGACCACCAGGGGGCAGATGCTCAATGCAGCAGCTGCCTCCGGTGGTCAGTGCACTCCCACAGCAGGAGTGCCTCTCAGCTGACTGACCTGAGCCAGACAACATCTCACAGCTGGTGAGCACAGCTCCAGCAGCGCCAGCCTCTCCTGCCTCCGTGCGCAGTGCTACCTAGACAGCAGGCACAGTGGGGCCAGATGAGCGGGAGCAGCGCAGCGCCCAGCCTGGGCTTCGGCTCCTCTTGGCCGCCTGCCGCTTCACATACTACTGCATCTTTCGGGAGATGTCAGACTGCTGCTTTTGGCCCCATCCCACAAGGGGTCCCAGATCGAGAGAAGGTGCAGGCCAGGCTGAGGGACCCCACCAGTGAACAAATCCGTGCACCGGGCCTCTAGTATTGTATATATTACATGCACATTAAGTATATAAATAATGGATTATGTACATACTCTCCAACCTGCATTTTTTCCTCCGCATCGTATTTTAGAGGTTGACCTAAATATACATAGAACTGCTTCAACTCCTTCATAGTGTTTCATGTTGATTGATTATTACACATTGTATTACTCTATTAATATATTCCCCTATTAATAGGCATTTAGGTTTTATCCAAATTTTTATGCTATCGTTAAAACAGTTACATAATAAACTCATCTAGTTTTGAATGCTTTCTGAGTCTTGAAGTTTAAGAAAGCTAAGACAACATATATTTTTAAAAAATATTTTTTATTCCTTGTGATTTTCTTATAAGACACCCGCTTAACAGTGGTAGGGTCTATTCACTCTAAAAACTGAGAAAAGTATGATTTTATATGATAAAACAAAAGAGGTAGTTTATATGAACAGACTTTTCTCAAATTCTCCATCCCTTCTGAATATATGAAATCATGAAGACAGAAAAGAATCATCAGTGTTAATAAGTATTTGTGTGTCTTTGGCTTTTAAATTGTGCCATAGCGGCATTTGTTTTATAGTACCTCTTTTTTGCCCACATAAAAAAGTAGAAGTATGAGATTCCTTGCCCCATTTGCTCATTTGTACATTTACTTAGGTTCAATGTCAATTTCTTGCTCCCTGAAAAATTCCCTGGCAGTAAAGAAATCAATGTTGAAGCACAGAATCTAGTAAGTGTGAGAATTATCCTTAGTGACTGTCTGGTATAGTCCTTAACAAGGGTATTAGTTACTCACTTGAAGGCATGCTTCATGCAGAAATATATGCTTTGCAGAGATGTACTTACAAGAGGGTTGAGATGAGTCATAGTAGTTGATTAGTCTATGGTGGTTATGAGTCACTGGAACCAAAACATTTTATAAAATGCTTGGCTGATGACCAAATGCTCTGGCTTGAACTCCTGAGATAGGACATTTTGGAAAATGGGAAGAAAATTGTGCTATCTTACTATCTCCCCATGGAACATGTTTGCCAGTTGCCTAGAGGAATAGCTTCATTTTTGCATATACGGCTCCCTCGACGTGGAACACCCACTCTAACGCCACCACTCTGACTTGCAAATTCCTATTATTCATCTTTCAAGATCCATCTCAGAACTGAAGTGTTTCCTGAGACACAATTACTCATTTCCACCACTGAGCCCCACAGCTGCTGGTTTCTACTGTTATTAGACCATCTATCATGTGATATTGTAATTTCCCACTCCCTATATTTATCTTCTTTACCATTCTTCTGGGGCAGAGACCCTGTCTCGATTGTCCTTATACCCATGACTCATAGTAGGGCTCAATTCACTTTTGTTACTTTGTTAAATGGATGCGCTTGTTTATACAGGCACTATGAGATGCTAATAGTTATAGCAGTAATAGTGAACACCTACTGAGTGCTTCTTATTCTAAGAGTTTTACAGTTTCAGGTCTATGTTTAAGTCGTTAACCCATCTGAGTTAATTTCTATGTATGGTCTAAGACAGTGGTCCAGTTTCATTCCTTGGCATGCTGCTGTTCAGAAAAGGCTGTTTTTCCTCCATTGTATATGCTTGACTTCTCTGTTATAAATTAGTTGACCATATATGTGTAGATTTATTTCTGTCTTCTATTAATCTCTATCTGTTTTTATGCCACTATCATAGTTTTTGTAGTATAGTTTGAAATCAGTGAACAGAATGCCTCCAACTTTGTTCCTCCAAGTGCCTCTTATGTGCTATGCACATAGAATTACATTGTATTAACTCATTCATCACTCCATCACCATCCAGGAGGTAAGTACTATAATCCCTTTTACAGATAAGGATAGTGAAGCACAGAGAGATGAAGAAACTTGTCCTAAGTCATACAGCTTCTCAGTGGTGGAGTTAGGAATGATACTCAAGCATTCTGACATGAGAGACTGCCTGTTTAAGCATTGTGCTACATTGCCTCTATTTTATGTGAGGAAGAGAACCTAAAGATAGTTTCAATGAAACAGAATATTTTTGCAAATAAAAATAAAAAGTGTAGTCTGTCTCAGGATTAACTTGAAGGCTATACTTGAACGAGTTAGCACTGTATCTATTTGGGGAGAAGTCTCTGCTCTATAGTTAAGAAAACCAAATTGTGGACTAACTATGTGGAATGATTCCTTGTAAATAATAAGGACAGAAGGCCTGGAACTCTCACATCTTTCTCCATGCTGACAAAGCACATACCTGTAAGTCAGACTGCAAATATCGGTTTATGACACAGAAGGGGACTAAGTAGGGAGATGAGCTTATTAATTTTCCTTTTGTGCATTATTTCACGGGTTTCAGTGGTAACATGCCACCCTTCTGATATGTGAAGAGGAATTTAATGAGGAAAAAGCTTTATACGAAATAAAATTCTACTGGGAAATTCCAGAGAAGGTGACTTGCCATGTCACATCTGGTAGGCAAAGTCAACAGAGTTCAAAGCAATGTCCGTGAAACCCTCATATTAGAAATGGTAGTTTCATTCTTAAGGACTGTAGGAAATGAGGAAATGATGGCCTGCAGTGGGACCAGGTCAGGTGGGGTGTACCATACTCATTTATGCATCTCCGTGACTCACTGTGCCCCACTTGCTCCTCAGGCCTTGGCACCTTGCTCAGTGAGGAGCCCTGGCCACTTTCCCCCGCCTGCTATCTCAGTCCGTCCTGGGTGAGGACCACTTGTGCATCTTGTCTGACCAAGTCTGTCACAAAGGCTCTGGCTCCTGTGGCCATTTCTGGGTTCAGAGGCAGTACATGTGATGGGATAGGAGATCTGGCTTTCCTAGCAGCTGTCTCAACAGACTGGGAAACAGCCCAGAGAACAGGGGAGGGGCTGTGCAGCCCACTTGGACAGGAAACAGAAGAGAGCCAGAACATAAACCCTTCTCTCATCCTCCCATTGATCTTCTGAGGCTCCATGGTTCCATATGGCCTTTTTGGAGATGTGTGTGTGTGGCCAAGCAACAGACTAGGCCTTCCTGTGGAGCCAGGCCAGCTCTGAAATGCACCAGGAAGCCCGTGCCTGGATTCCTCCAGAGGCCACCTGATGTGACTGTCCCCCGCTGGCTCTGCTCTGTATTATTGTGCTATAATAGACCCTGGCTTGATTACGCTGCCTCAGTGATAATGAGCCCTGTGAGCCCTTCTAGTGAGTCATCCAACATGTGGGTGGTCCTGGGACACCCAAAATACCACCCATCGTATTTTTCATGTGGTAAAGTTTAATTTGGATTTTTTTTCCATATCATCCATGTCTCCTCTTAATAAGCTCAATCTTTTATCTTCCATCTTAAACATATGGAATATATTTATTATAATTTTATTATAATTGTTTTAATGTCCATGTCTACGCATTCTATCACATGTGTTATTTCTGGGACTGTTTCTCTTGAATGATTATTGTTTTCTCCTCATCAGGGACAAAGCACATGAGGAATCATAAAACCTTCTATCAATGCAAAGCCACTATTTAAGCACACCAAGAACAACAGCCTTTTGGCATATTGAGTAATTTTTGATTGGATGTCAGATATGGTACATTTTACCTTGTTGCTTATTGGCTATTCTAATATTCCTTGAAATATTTTTGAGCCCTTTTCTACAGTTAATTGAAAATAGTTTGAGGCTTGCTTTTGAGTAGGACCAGAGCAGCTTTTAGGCCCACTCATGAGGCAGGACTGTTTTGTCTTCCCTGCATGTGACGAGGTTTTTCCTCTGGCTGGTGGGAGTACAAAGTACTTCCATCCTGTGTGAGGCCCAGAAATGGCCCTGCCTGTGTCTTGAGGTGTCCTTTCTTCGTCTTGTTTCTTCACCTGCACGCAGCGATCAGTACTCAGCTGAAGACTCAAGGGGAGCCCTCAAGGAATCTCCAGAAAATTCTCTCTGTGCTACTCTTTCTTCTCCGATCAGCTCAGTTGGCTTGGTCTCTCCAAATTCTCAACTCTGTCTCTTCAACTCAGGGAGGCTGCCAGGACTTGTTTGGGTTCCCTCTCTCTATGCTGAGGCCTGGAGACTGGGCACTGAGCTAGGGCTCCCCTTTCTTTGTTTCCCTTCTTTAAGGGTCACTGCCCTCTACTGCCTGCTGTCCAGTAGCTAAGAAAATTGTTACGTATATTTTGTTCATTACTTTTTAGTTTTTCCAGCGTGTGACTCCTTCCTGGTCAAAAGTGAACATCCCATACTTCCACACTATTCTTTGGATCATGAAGTTACGGTACTTCTCACCAGTGGGGACAATGCCTGGCACATAGTAGAGAGTCAAACATTTTCTGTTGAATGCCTACATGAATAACTGGTCTCCCTAACTTTAATATAAGTTTAAAGGTACAGTATTATTCTCACAGACTAGACACATATTAGTAAAACTTCAAAAATTTTTTTATTTAGATCTATGCAGGCTTGAGGGAAAATTCTTGCTCTGTCACTTGGTAACTGTCTGCCGTATGGTCTTTTTCCTTATGAGGATACTATGAACCCTGCAGGGCAGGCATGAGAGAACCAAGGGGCGGTATATGTAAAGCACACAGCAAATTCTCAGTGAAAATGGGAGCTTTTGCTGTCATTCTTTTTTTTAAAATATATTTTTATTGATTTCAGAGAGGGAGAGAGAGATAGAAACATCAATGAGAGAGAGAATCATTGATTGGCTGCCTCCTGCATGCCCCCCACTGGGGATCGAGCCCACAACCCAGGCATGTGCCCTTGACTGGGAATAGAACCATGATCTGTCAGTTCACAGGTGGACGCTCAAACACTGAGCCACCACTGGCTGGGCATCTTGCTGTCATTCTTGATATGCTTAAACGGTAACCTTCCATTCATATAAGGCTTTATAGTTTGTGTGCTTTCCATATATGTATGTATCTTATATATTCCCAACCATATATTTTCTCCCAAATAATTACCTAAGTTTAATAGAAAGCAAACACAAGTCCCATGAATCTTATGAAAATAGAGAAAAAAGTAAAGTGAGCTAATACTTGAGTATTTGGAGACTTGAGAGCAGAGCTTTGCTTCTATGGAGGGCTCTTGAACATCACACTCTATTTCTAGCTTTGAGAGCAACATCCGGGCTTGCATGATAGACTTTGTCTCTCAAGTTTTCAACCCACTCCTCATCTAGCCGTGTATGCCAAAAGCTATTTTTCACAGACTCCCTTTTGTACTCACTGTCTGTAGTGTAAGCCCTACAATTACTATAACAGGCTGTTTTGACAGCAGGTAAAATTGGGAGGGCCTTGAATGGCCTACATGTAAGCTCCCCTCCCCACGCTGCTCTCCCGGATAAGGCCCCTTAGCCAAACAACAATCCTTATCAAGGGGACCAGGCACAGCTTCTGCTTATCCTTGGCTAATGGATTTTAGCTCCCTGCCAGCCTGTGGAATTATTCAAACAAGTCAATCACATCCTCCTGTGGGAACCAGGGGGCACCCCACCCTCTTGATACTACAAAGCCTCTGGTTGTTCACTCTGCCCCTGAGTGCAACCCTGTGTGGGCTGCTCTGCCCTCTTCCCCTAGGCCAGTGATGGCGAACCTTTTGAGCTCGGCGTGTCAGCATTTTGAAAAACCCTAACTTAACTCTGGTGCCATGTCACATATAGAAATTTTTTGATATTTGCAACCATAGTAAAACAAAGATTTATATTTTTGATATTTATTTTATATATTTAAATGCCATTTAACAAAGAAAAATCAACCAAAAAAATGAGTTCGCATGTTACCTCTGACACGCGTGTCATAGGTTCACCATCACTGCGCCTAGGCTGAGAGTGTATGTGGCTAATAGATGCTGTTGATCACACCTGTCCAATGTTGGGTGTCATGTGTTTGGCCATCCTCTTAACCTTAGGACCGGCCCTCTCCCTTGACATGGGGTGACAATGGAGTGACTAACATACCATCCATGCCACTCACTGGCACGGCCTCTCCTCATCTCTCAGAGCTGGTGGGCAGATGTGAAGGCAGTGCCTTCAGACTGACTCCACTGAACAGAGAGATCAGCTTAAAGGATCTCAGGGGAGGAGAGGGCAGGGAGAATAAAGACCTTTACAAGTGTGTTTGCCAATCCTCTGAAAACCTTGGGAGTTTAGAGACAGTTTCCCATAAAAGGGAATAAGGAGCCAAACCCAACTTCTGCCCTGGCTTTGTGTGCTGGCTCTCCTCTCACTGAAAAAGGGTAACTCAGATTGTGGCAGGACAGGGCATTCTTCCTCTGCACTCTCTCCCTCCAGCCTCACCCCTGAGGGGGAAGGAGTCTTTTAACCTGACCACACACCCAGTTACACTGCGAGAGGTGGTCAATATTATGAAGAGGAAGGCTTGCTTCTCTAGTAACTTCCTTGGTCAGGTATTTGCTGGGGATGTTGGAAGCCACGTTTACATCCCCAACCGGAACCAGGAACAATGGTCTGGCTGGCTTTGGAGAGGTGGCAGCGAGGGGGATGCCCAGGAACCATGGTCTGGCTGGCTTTGGAGAGGTGGCAGCGAGGGGGATGCGGCTGGAGCCATTGGGTGGGCAGAGGATAGAAAAGGAAAAAGTGTCAGTAAAGTGTCTGTTCTGTTGGAACCGACCTATTTCAAGACAGAAAATATAATTTTCCCCAAACTTCTAAATAAGAACATTATTACATGAAAGAAAAAAGAAATATCTGATGTGGTTCTGACTATAGTTTATAAAATTCCTAGTTTTAGAGACATTAAATGGAATACGTTGGGGAGGCGAAAGTTAATTTCATTTAAAAGGAGAACGGATGAATGTAGACATTTCTCACAGGCAGTTGATTTTAACATCTTCCTCCCAGCTGGTAACGTGTGTGGCTGTCTTAGCTGCTTATTTTCATGTTGACAGAGTCAGAATGGTCTCTCCCAAGAGAGTGAGGCAAAGAATCTTTGAGCAGTCTGGGAACAACACAAACAATGCACCGGTCTCTATTCTAAGACTTGCTTGTGTGCATTGTCCCATTTAGTCCTCACAACCCCTCTACCAAGTATGTGCTATCACCGCTTATGTGACTTCTGGCAAGTTACGTAACCTCTCGGAGGCCCATCTGTAAAGTGGGTGGAGTCACAATATCCATCTCACAGTTTTTCTAAAAATTAAGTGATAGAAGCATTGTAAAGCACGGAGCCCAATTCCCAGTACACATGAACCGTGAGAGCCCGCAGAGTATGCCACCCCAAAATCTGCCTCTTTGGCATAAGGATTATTTTGAGAAACTGCAGACACAGGAGAAGTTCTGAAAACAGAGTAAAAGGGACATTTACATAAGAAAGGGGACCTGGACCGGGAAGAGAGCTACTATCAGAGGCAACTTTTCACCTGAGAGACTCATCTGCCAGGCAAGGCAAACTTTGTTTACCAAACATCTCTCATCATCTCTTTGAAGCCCCTGCGCCCTATTCCTTTCCTTAGCTCATGGTATATGACCTCGATTGTGATGTTGCTTTTTGAGTTTCATATTCTTTATGAAGCTCCTGTACATACATACTTAAAATTGTTGCTGTTTATACCCTCCTATTAATTTGTTTTTTATTACAGGGGGCGGTCTCAGCCACAGAACCTAACACAATAGAGGGGAAATTATTTTTTCCTCCCTGCAACTGTTAAAAGTATTCTCTATTAAAAAGCTATGCCATTTTTATTCCTGATTGTCCAAGGGAAGTATTTATAGATATGGATGTTAAAATATTTGAAATTTCAAAAGCGCTCCAGATGTCAAACTTTCAGTCAATGGGCCATCATTTGAGTGCAAGCTTGGAGCAGGGCAGGAAGCAGGCCTGTGACAGCCAGACCATCTCTCAGACCGCCAGCTGTGTTTGCATCTTCTGGCCCAAGGCACACAGTAGGCCATGCGGTGTGACATAGCACAGTCACCAAGACATGGACTAGGGAGCCAGGTTGCCATATTCTAATCCTAGTTCTGCCATTTAGTAGCTGTGTATCCTTGGGCATTTAGTTAACCTCCCTGTGCCTCAGTTTTCTCATCTGTCGAGTGGGGAGAACAGTAGCACCTGCTTCGGAGGATTGCCATGAGGCTTTCTGGAAACGGTGCAGGTAAAGGGTGTCTGGGTGTAGTGAGCACATGCATGGTAGCTAGGACACTCGAAGTAGGTCCTAATACAAAATACTAATAAGGTGTTAACTGGGAATTTTTGCCCCTATCTCATGGGGAATTCTCTGAAAAGAATGGTTTTAGGTGCTTAAACAGCTAAGGTTCGTTAAATACTATTTGCAAGGCACTGCGTTTTAACTTATTTAATTGTCATAATGATGCTATAAGATAATCCCAGTTGTTCTTCCCATTTTACAAATGAGAAAACTGAGGCACAGAGAAGTTAAGCACCCATTGCTTCAAGGCAGGACTTACTGTTGAAGGACCAGATGGATGTGATATGGGGCACAGGGTTCAACCAAGGACAGTGTTTCCATGCTGGGCTGTAGATCAGAAGGCAGCAGCCTGGTCTGGGAGGGGAGAGTGGGTTACTAAACCTTTGCCAATCCCCTACTTGTTTGCAGAGGGGGCAGAAGTGGGGTGGTGGTGGTGAGAGCCCCCTCACCTGGAAGCCAATGCCAAAGCCACCTCACTGAGCCTATCACCAGGGGAGACTGCAGCGGAATGCTTTCCCAACCCTCAGGCACCTGGCATTCCTGTGAACTGATAAGAGCAAAGGAGACAGGGATGGAGCTGGCTTTGTGGGGTAACACGCCTCTTAGTACAACACTGAGGTGAGGCAAAGATGGCTCCTTTGTGCCCAGAAATATCCACCCTGCCACCAGCCCGAACAACCTCGTCTTCAGAATTTCCCGTTTACAAAGGGAAGGACACAGGGAACATGTGAAACCCTCTTCAGGCAACACCACTTCATCCCTCGGAGTCGCTGCTTTATGTGCATTTGTTGAAAAGATTGGAAAAGGTTGAATTTAATGTCATCCAGCTGAAAGCAAGAAAGGGAAAAAGAACAGGAAGCCAAAGGGTGTGTGTGGTTGGGCTGGGGGTGGGGTGGCAGAAGGAAGAGGCTGGGGGGGATGGGGCTCCTAGAGGGAAACTGGTTGGTCAGCAGAGACAATTGGGCCTGCTTCCAATTTCTCTCAAGCCAGCCTTGGAAATGCCACTCAGAAGGACCTCCGGATGACTTGTTGGCATGGATGGCGTATAATGCTGCCCCCCGGGGAGAGCGTACAGGAATATTGTCTCTCTTCATCTTTAAAAACACTTTACTTTCTATTCAGCTGCAGTCTTATTGCAATTTAAGGGCTCATCAGTCAAGTAGACATTAAGTGGCTTCTTATATAAATACTTACACAGTTCTGACTTTGCAAGGGTCTCTGAAAAGCATCCTCTCTCTTTTAAGTTCTTTTAAGTTTGCTTTTCACTTCAGCAAGTGTGTACAGATATATCCAGAGGTGGAAATTGTCCCTGTGCAAATGAACTCCACAACCACAAAGTTATGCTCAAAATTCACTGCTGGGGCAGCCCCGAAGGTCATCTCCTGGTAGCATGGTGGGGAAATTGCTTTTGCTGTTAATTATTGTCCTTGTTGAGAACAGAAACATTCAGGAAATTTAAACATTTAAAGGTGTTTGTGATAGATAATCTGAAGGATATAAATGAAGAAAAAAAATCACTTGTAATTACAATACTGAGACAACTATTACCAATTTTTGTTTAGAATATATCTGTATCTCTATCTTTGTCTCTACTGACCTGTCAATTGACCTATGACCACAATAAAGTTTTGGAATAGTAACCAATTTTCATCATGACATTTATTAAAGTATAATAGACAGAAAAGTACACAATCATAAGTGTACTAATATACAAATCAATGTGTTTTTATAAGCTGAACATACCTGTGTTCCTAACACCAGCTCAAGAAACATAAAGTTACCAAACCAGTATGTATTTCCTCTACATTTGCGTGTACTCTGTCTGAGGTCCTTTCTCTGCCTCAAGCAGTGGGAGTTTTCCACCTTCATATCCTGGGGAAAATGGTGTCAGCAGACCACAGAGGAAAAGAACTTTATTTTTGACAGAGATCCAAGAATACAATGAGAGGTTTCTAAGAACATGAGTCAGTTTGAGCCAATGTTTCTAACCCTAAATCTAGATAAAGGATTCTTGGATGGGGGAAGACAAGAAAGTAAACAAATAGAGCATAAATACTGGTGGGCCTCCTACAAGGGCACTGGCCCTACTCTAAGTTCAGAACCTATCAGAGAAACTGTGGATAGGAATTTTGACTCACATAGAAATGTTTTCAGATCCAACCGCATCCTGCTTGCAATACTGTGAAGGCCCGAACCCTTGTTTGCCTCAACTGAAGTAGCTCCCACTCCCCATTTCTCAGTGTAGCTTTCCATGTCCCGATGTGCACGTCTCAGACAGGCAGGTGATTCTGCTGCAGGTGGTCCTTATCTCTCACCTTCAGGAGCACAGGTGCAGGTTTTTGTCCAGGCCATGACCATGGTTCCCAAACTTGTCCGTGCATCAGAATTACCTGGGGACCTTGGTAAATACACAAATCCCACACCTGAGTTTAATCAGGCCTGGAAATCTGAAATCTGACCAACTCCCCAACTGGTTGTTGTGCAACCAGTCTGACATTCATTGGAGAATTTGATTTGGGAAGTGTTCTTCCAGGGTCTGTGAACTATACCATTTTATAGACAAAGGTTCAGTGCAGTGGGTCCAAGTGACCCAGCAGACTCCATTGCTAAGCTGTTGATGGAGGGGAGCAGCTTGGGTGGTAAGGCTCCTCTTCAACCAGATCAGCCCCTTCTACCTAAATGTACTTGCATCAAGGATTCCAAGGTCAAGACAGGTTTGCAATCCACTTTCTGTGCCACAATGTCAACCACATCATTTTGTCAGCAGAGGAATTTATGCTAGAATAAGGGCACCCTGGGAAGAGCTTTGCAGGCCAAAGTCCTCTCCTCATGCCCTGAAAAAGGGACAGTGCACCTGAGACACTGTTGGTCTGTCCTTCCTAACCCGTGCCAGTGTCCCAAGGCTTTTGAGAGATGCTGCTATGGATGAGAGTATGCCCTTCTGAGTCCTCTGCACTTGGCTATGGAAGCTCTTAGAGCCCTGTTCTCAATTATTAAAAGCAAGGGGGCAGGAAACATCTCTATATATAAAAGCCTAAGCGACCACCCAACCATTCAACTGGTAGCTATGATGTGCACTGACCACATATATATAAAAGCCTAAGCGACCACCCAACCATCCAACTGGTAGCTATGAAATACCCTGACCACCAGGGGGCAGATGCTCAACGCACAGGCATGGAAACATGAAACAGACTGATGAATCTCAGAGGGAAGGGGGGAGAGGGGAGGGTGGGAAGAGATTAACCAAAGATCTTATATGCATACTAAGGCCCGGTGCATAGATTCGTGGGGTCCCTCAGCCTGGCCTGAGGGGATCAGGCCGAAACCAGTGGTCCGACATCCCCGAGGGGTTCCGGATTATGAGAGGGCGCAGGCCAGGCCAAGGGACCACACCAGTGCACAAATCTGTGCACTGGGCCTCTAGTTTAATATAATGTCTCAAAAGTCTTGAAAATATTCATAACCTTAGAATAAGAAATTTTGTGTAAGAATTACTTCTCAAGAAATAAAAATGCGATATAGTAGGTGTACTGGTTAATAATGCGGATTTTGTAATCAAAGAAAACACAGTAATTTCAAGAGAAACATCCAAAGATAGAGAATTAGAAATATCAACGAGAGAGAAACATCCATCAGCTGCCTCCTGCACACCCCTTACTGGGGATGTGCCCACAACCAAGGTACATGCCCTTGACCGGAATCGAACCTGGGACCCTTTAGTCCACAGGCCAACGCTCTATCCACTGAGCCAAACCGGTTAGGGCTCTTTATTAATTCTTTATTGTTTAAAGTATTACATATAATTCCTTTCCCCCCCATTGACCTCTCCCCACTCGTTCCCCTCTCCCCCTGTACTCCCCCTACTGACTGTGTCCATGGGTTTGCTTATATGCATGCATACAAGTCCTTTGGTTGATCTGGTAACTTCTTTAGATGAGCTAAAGAGACAGTGTAATAAACCACTAGGCTAATAAACCACTATTGACCTGTCACATCTAGAATCTGTTCTGCTAAAGCCAGCACCTGTCACCACCAGTGGCTGCACAGATATTGTTTAGGGCTGCCAGTGACTGGGATGGAAGTATAGTCGAGGCTCTCTGCCAGCCCATGGGAGCAAATGGAAAAGATGGGAAAAGAAAAAACAGATGGGAGGAAACCTAGAATTTGAAATCCCTCAAATAATCCTCCAAGTGTGGTCCTGGGGGAGAAGTTAGAAAGGCTACCCCCTCAACGACAGTGACAGAGCAGGCACTCTGTCATTTTATGGTGAATGTAATGCCTGCAAATAGCTTCACATATTACTCTTTCAGAGCATGTGTACAATGACCAAAGTATATTCTAAACCAAAAGTTGAGCTGACATTTATAAGTCACTTCCAGATTTCTGTGCAACCTGGGACATAGGGTTTGAGCACCAATGCTTCATTTTTGGGGGGAGACATTTTGATGATTCCAAGACAATAGAACAGTGATTTAAAATCAGGATGGTCGTGTAAAATCAAGAACTCGTCATGGCCAACCTGTGCCTAAATCCCACATAATCACTAAATCCCAACAGAAATCCTTTAAACCCTAAAAAGATACCTGGTGTGACAGTAAAGAGATTCTCAACAGTCAGATTTTTCAAAACTTCTTCAAATCAGAACTTAAGTAACCACCTAGTTCATTTAATAGGTCAGTGGATACATACTTAAGTGACCAACATATATCAATATATTGTTTCCTATCTATCTATCTATCTATCTATCTATCTATCTATCTACCTACCTACCTATCTATCATCTATCTATCTATCTATCTATCTATCTATATCTATCTATCTATCTGTCGAAGACTGAAAGTAAATTATTCTTGCTTTCTATTTAAAGGCCCTAAGTCAAGCAATAGCTTTTTTTTTTTTTGAACCCAAATCTCCTCATTAGTATTTTCTCTTGTGGTAATGAAAGATAGCTGCTTTTAGATGATTAGATAGAAGTGAAATAATTTGGAAAACGGCTCTTATGAGAATAAAATGGAGGTGAAACCAAACAACAAAAAAGAATTCCTCATATTCTAAACTTTAAGCTATAAAATGTGTTGTCAGCAGTAAACGTGAAGGTTATGAGTTAAGTGATAAATTGATCGAATTTGATTAGAATCAACGGAAGGTAACATTTTGAGACTAAATAATACTGCATATTGATCCCAAACCACATTAGCCTCAACAGTCTTCACCATCTTTAACTTTACATTTCCTAGTAGTTATTTTACAGTTGTCAGAGATCATTCATCTTGAAATTCTAAAGCAATCTATTTTCATAGAATAAAAAATTAAAACCTAGGACATAACAGACTGTAACTGCCCCAATAAGGAGCTATTAATATTTATTTAGCTATTGACTCATGATACTTTTACCAATGAGTTGGGGGTATCCCTTTTTCTTATGAATGAAATCAGTAACATTTTGGATAGATCTTTTGCTAATGTTCCCAAGTGAAAATTAGCAATACAATTCAAGAGGTAGAGACAAGTGTCTCCTCCCAAAAACAAACAAACAAACAAACAAATAAACAAAAAACAACAAAAAAAACACCCCCACAAAAAAACCCAGGAAGTGGCCTCTATCACAATTTCAATTTTTCCAGAAGATGCCCCTCTCATGTCTCCAGAGCAAGCATAGCATGTTCGCCGAACTCCCATGCCTTAGCTGGGTGGCTGTGTTTATGTTCAGTCTCCTCACTTGAAGAAGCACTGGCTTAGGGAACAGCTGTTCACAATTAAATTAATTATCATTTGCCAGCAGCGCTCTGAGGCCCAGAAGTTCTGTGTTCATGGAAGGGAAGGCTGCCAGACCACACTGCACTTTAGGATGTGTGTTCACTTACACTACCCATCTAGTATGGTAAAGTGTCTTCAAGGTTTTCAAAGCAGTGAAATATCTTTGCAAAACTGTTGCCACACAATTCACTAGTCGTTTCTTAACTTCAGAGCGTTTGTTCATCGTTTGTTTGAGAAAGCTTCCCCCTTAGATTTTTGACATACCACTTAAAAAGGAAAGACAAACAGCAGAGAATCAAGTGGGTATAAGAAAGATCCGTGTGGTCCTCTAAGAATGAATAGTTAATGCGTGAAGCTAAAGTTCCTTGGTAGTAACTCTGCCAAATTTATGAATTAGAATTCTATCAATTTAACCTCGTGGTTAAAACAATTCTTTCCTGACATATATATCTGAAGAGCTGAATAGGACTGTAATTGGACTGACTAACCCTAAAGGCTGTACGTTCTCACACAGAGCAAAGTTCATCCAGGAAGGGGATTAACCTGAAACTTGCACGGTAACAGAAAAAAGTGAAAGTGTTTAAGTTACTGAGATAGTTACTTTAGCAACCACTCCATCTGTCTCTCCCCTTTCCTTCCACTCTCTCTAAAAATTGATGGAAAAGTATCCTTGAGTGAGAATTAATAAAAAAAAATATGAATGATTTGAAGTTGAGAATGGGAAAATCAGATTTAGAAAATAGTCATATTTTTTCAATTAGCATTTTCAATTAAATTCTTCTCTCTAAATTATTCATTATTATTATTATTATTATAAATATAGTCAGTAACATCTTCAAATACTAAATAATCCAATGTGTAGAAAAACAATATGCATGAACATATTTCTTTTTTAATTTTTCAATTGTAGTTTACATTCAATATTATTTTGTATTAATTTCAGATAAACAGCATAGTGGTGAGACAATCACATACTTTACAAAGTGTTCCCCTGGCTGTTATTACAATATTATTGATTATATTCTCCATGCTGTACTTTACAGCCCCATGACTGTCTTGTAACTACCAATTTTGAATATGTTTCTTAAAGCACCATTTACATTAGAAAATAAATATCCCATAAATGAATAGATAAATAATGAGATTTGACCCAAGTCCATTTTATGAAGACTGAAGCAACATGAACTATGCTTACGCTTATGGTAAAATTATAAAAGAAAATTTAATGATATTTATTAAAAAGGATATCAAACCAGATTATAAAGATTGCATGTACTAATTTCAATTATACTTACTTCTATAGCTTTCCAACTCTTTATGCTGTAGCTATAAGTTTATTAGTTTAATTCGAAGTAACATATTAGAAAGATTTATTTTTATACCAAGGAGAGACTCTAAAAACCTTGCTGATAAAATCTAAAGGAAACCAGAAAGGTTAGTTTCTTTTGAAACTATTTGAGTTTAAGTAAAAGCCAGTTCCACGAATATCTTTTGAGCTCCATGATCCCGATCCCCAATTTGTTCAACATTTAAAGGTTCTGAATAGGCCTTTACCAGGCCAGTTATTCTTCTGTAACACTATCCCATCTTCTTTCCCAATCGCTCTGTTTTTAGATAGCAAGACATAAGCAAACAAATCTGCAGCTAGCAAAGAAACATTATGGGTCACCACAGATCTCTACAGTATTTTTTGTTACCTGCAGAAGAACTAGCAAAAACTCCATTTGGCAAGTTCAAAGAGGGTTTATATTTACACAATTTTCCTACTAAGTCAAGTTTAAACCATAATACCTCCTTCAAGGACATCATTTCCGAAACACTTGCAATTACAAATCTTAACAAGGTGTATATTCTTTAGTTGCCAATGAAGAAAAGTAATGAATCTATTATGTAGATGAAGTGAATAAATTCATAAAAGTCACAAGTGAAGAGCTTACAAATAAGTTTGGCAAAAGGAAACCTTATATTATGGGAGTATGAGAGGACACTACAAACAGAAAATCACTTTCTAAGTTTTGGCAAGTAACTTAAATTCAGAACTAAAGCCTTTCCTTTCTCTTTACTTTTGCAGCATCAAGCTATGCCGTTTCTTCTGGGGATACAGTGTCGTCCACACCCTCTCGTGCTGAGCCAGCAGTCCTAGTTGAACACAGACCTTCATCAGCAAGTACTTGTGAAGCTGCTGGGGTTCGGTGACATCCTGAGTTCTCTAGACTAGTGCTTCTCTTCGATGTGCTTACTAACCACCTAGGGATAGAATTAAAACTGTGGATTCTAGTTCAGCAGGTATAGAATGGATGCTAAGGTGATGGATTTCTAAGAAGCTCCCAGGTGATACAACACAACTGTTCCAGAGATTAATTTTTGACCAGCATTACTCCAGAGTACCTAAGGCAAAGTTGCATGCCTTTGTGAGTGTGAAATCGACCGATGCCCAAGGTGAACCCTAGAGCACTTGGCTGGATTTGGATGGAGCAACTGTGACTGAACTCTAGCTGCGGGCTGGTGTTGGGGGCCCAATGTTGCCTGAGGATAAAATGAAAACTTAAAGTATCTAGTTCAGTGGCTGGTACAAGGTAGGTGCTCAATAACTTTCTTCCTCTTCTTTCTATCAAAATAATTTCTATGTGAGACTATTAGGGAACATGACCAAATAACATTTCAGCATTTTATACTGATAAAGTCAAATGCTGGTTAGAGAAGACGCCAATGGATACAATGTATTGTGCAGAAGATGTTACTTAATAAATCTAAAATCAGTGTTCCCTTTGGAAGATTCACTCTAACAAAAAAAAAAATCTAGAAAGATGAACTTTGCATAAAAGAAGTAACCAGAAGATCAAATGTGGTGGTGGTGGGTTGAGTGGAGAGTCAGAACTGGACTATGAAGCAAAAGAAATAGGGCTAAGAAGGAAGATTGATGGGGCTACATGCCTTTTGTGAGGGAAAAGTCCTTGAGAAATTCCCAGAGTTGAGAATGCCTAAAAGACTTCAAGACAGAGGTGTCATATGTTCAATTCTAAGTTACTTGCTATGCTGTAGACTAAAGGACATAAATCCATGCCCTAACCAGTTTGGCTCAGTGGATAGAACGTCGGCCTGCGGACTGAAGGGTCCCAGGTTTGATTCTGGTCAAGGGCTTGTACCTTGGTTGTGGGTGCATCCCCAGTAGGGGGTGTGCAGGAGGCGGCTGATCGATGTTTCTCTCTCATTGATGTTTCTAACTCTCTATCCCTCTCCCTTCCTCTCTGTAAAAAATCAATAAAATATATTAAAAAAATAAATCCTCTCTATTGCTTCAAGGCAATGTGTGCTGGACACTTAAGACACTTACAGCCTTGTGCATTAGGTTGTGGAGGAATTCTAGGTGGTAATGTAATACGGAGAAAGGACAGTACACGAAGAAGGCAAGACAAGAATGGCCCCTGGAGAATTCAGCAGGTCATTAGTGACAATCCACAATCCACAGAGACATTGGGAAAGATGAGGTCTTTTCCATGATGGGGGTAGAAGTCCTTAGGAACATTTAGGAAATTGACAATTTACATAAAAATAAGATACTGACTGAGGCAGTAATTGTAGAAATGTAGGAGACATACTGTGATCAGATATCAACCAGAAGACTCCTTAGAATTCAGTTTAGATTTCAAACTATAGGGAGTAAGAGTCATTGTGGGATCTTGAGCAATAAGTAACGTGAGCTCGGTGGTGCAGATAGTCACTTTGGCAAAACTAGTGGGACAGGTTTCAAAAGCATAGTGATCAATCTTATTAGTACATTTTCCAAAAATCTGTTTAAAATTGGAATATCTCTCCAGCCCCCAAGAAGTTTTTGCCTGAAATTTTGTAACATGTGTTTAGAATAATTCAACTTTTCAATTCATCTTTCCCCTTCATAGGATACCTTCCTCACTTCCTGAGAAAGCTCCTTGAACATGGCACTTTCCCAATAGCATATTTTCATAATGGAGATTGGAGAATATGTCATTTATTAATTAGGGAACGTGAATTACACTGTCCAGATTGATACTGGCTTAACATTGAATTTCAAACAAGGGGTGGGGAACCTATCATATAAACCATGGCTCTCTTCTTTGATTGTATGCTTTGTTCTAACAGTGGATGATGAAGGTAATAATTTTAAGAGGCTGATGCTGACAGCAAAAACAGACCTTTACTTGGAAGCTGAAGCTAGATGTGATTAAATAATGTATTGCCCAATGATTTATAGGTTTTGTAACTTTATATGTGTAGTTAGAAATACTACTTTTCTTTCCTCACTGAAGTTTTTTTTTCTTAAGCAAGTCTTACATAAAGCAAGTTTGGAAAAGTTGAGGTTTTTTGGAAAAATAACCACATTATGGTGGAACAAATTCTATCTCCATCTCTTGCTATCTAGTTAAGGTACTGCCAGATTCCAGAGGGGAATCTGGAGTTGCTATTTCTCTTCTATAACATATGAGGGCAAGTTCAAGTACTTGGCTCCAGAACACAAAGCTCATGGTTTGGCCTAGTCTACGGTTCAAGCCTCATTTCCTGTCCCTTCTTTCATTCAATAGTGTAAACTCACACTATAAATGACCGTTTCTCCAAACCACCCAGGCCTCTCCTTTAGTTGCTACATGTACTGATCAGCCTTTCTTTTCTCCATTTGCCTGAAGCACCCTAACTTTTCTCTTAAAACCAGCCCCATGGCACCTATCAGGAATTCTTCATTCTCTGAAAACCCCACAGGACTTTGTATTGGCTTTATTGTAGTATTTCCTTGATTATTTTGCTACAAATATGTTTCCCACTGGTCTAGGACTCCCATAATGTACCATGTATTTTTTAATTTCTAGTGCTTAGCATATAATAATATATGCTCAAAAAATATTTGGTGGTTAAAAATGCACAACAGGGGAAAATAAGTTTGCAAAATATAAACTAAACAGACAATTATAAGCCCTTCAAGATATATCTCCAGTGAATCCACAATAAGTTTTAGTGAGTTAAGGCAGAGGGAAGATGTTGAGGGGCCTAGAAAGGTGGTACAAGAAATTAAGAGGTCATTTATAAGCTCTGAAGCCAATTATTGCTTCAGGGCAATATTTTAAACAGCTTTCCTTTGCTTTAATTACACTCACAATATACCCCAAACAGAGATAAGAAGGTCACAGCTTTGTTGTGATGCTTTGAAACATCAGAATTCAATGGGTGTATCAACTGAACTCAGGGATATACTTTATTTTCCAAGATTGGCACAGACATTCCTAGTTGAGATTAAAAGACAAGATCAAGTTGAAAAACAGCATGTATTTTCCTGGTGATGTACACATAGTGGTGGTGTTTTAAAGCCCATAACATTCTTTGACAGGCATCCTATAGAGAAGCAGAAATCTATGTTCCCTCCCCTTAGATCTAGGCTCTGTAACTGCCTAATAGAACAGGGCAGATGATGCTATGTCAGTTTCTGTGTCCCGATCTTCAAAACAAGTAGCTTCCGTTTCCTGTTTCTTAGGCCACTTGCTGTAGGAACCTAGATACCTTGCATGAGAGAGCCCAAGCTGCCTTATGGAGAGGTCCATGTGAACATAAACATGTAGCCAGCGCCAATTTTCCCGCACTGTGAATGAGCCATGTTGATAGCGGATATCTTCCCCACCCCTCACTCATCCCCAAACCTCTTGTAGTTCCTGGACTTGAAAAAACAGTTCCTATGATATTTCTGCTCATGGTTGCTATGTTTCTCCTGGACCTGAACTCAAGTTAATTATTAGTTGACTAATATAAAATAGGATGGGTGATGCAGGTAGAAGGCAGAGAACATTATTATTACTACCTTTCCAATCTATAGATATTCAGGCTAAATTTGGTTACTTGGCAATCATTTTGACCTCTCATAAGAAAACTTTTACCCTCTTTCTCAGGACCACAATACAGTTGCATACACAACCTATTTAGAACAGACACTGTTGCTTCAAGCAATTCCGAAAGCTTTATATTTTCTCATACTGTGGGAAAATATAAACAAGCAGGAATTTCATGGCATTCAACATGCTGATACTGTCTTTAGCCTAAGAAACGTAAAATAGTAAGTAAAACTCCTCTAAAAATAAAACAAAATTTCTACTTGTATCTGCTTTCTCATATAATGTATTCTAAAAATTATAAATGTATTGTGAATATATCTATAAAGATATATTTCGAGTCAGTATTTTCATAAACAAAGATAATTGAGTGGTCACAATTTATATGATTCTTATGTACAAAATCATATAATTATTACACATTTTAAATTTATTCAGATGGTTAGACTTGAACTTGAGGTGAAATGCCAATAATAGTAAGGAGTTTACCCCATAATAGAACTCTTGCCCTGATGCTGATCTGAAAATTTGGATTCCTCTGCAAAGCTCATTGACAATTAACCAAAAACACTACATCATCAAAACAATGTTTATCCTGTCGCGTATCTTTTACTATTTCCTGCCAAAACCATAAAGTATGTGTGTGGGTGTAAGAGAGAGAGATGGAGAGAGAGAGAGAGAGAGAGAGAGAGAGAGAGAGAGAGAGAATATGAATCTGCTTGAAATGTTTACCTCTTTTGAGGGGTATTCAGCAGTAGGTAAGTTTTGGATTTCTTTTGCACTGTAATTCATCGAGTTCATCGATCTGTAGATGAATTTGTTTCCCTAACAGTAAATATTATTTAACAACGCTCATTTTTCAAATGCTCTGTGAAACAATCCTCACAATTCATGTACAGTAATTATAAAGAGTGTTGATGCTAATTTGCAGAGGGCAATAATTAAGTGTTATATTTCTGGGACCATAAACTAAAACTCAGTGCTCTCTAAGGCTGCTGAGGCCCAAAGGATCAATCTTAGAACTTTCACTCCCAGAACCTTAGGAAAACAACATGCCCCAAACCCACATTCTTTTTTTGTAATCCCTCAATAGTCTTGCTTGAGTATTACCATTTACACAAGTAATGATTTATACCATCAGAGATGGGTCTATCTTTCCCCAGCTGTGCCATTCTGGAGAGACTGCCAGTCCTTGAGGAGGAAGATAGAGGAGGCATTGTGCTAGAACACTCTGAGGTGACCTAACTGACAAGGAATCTACTACAAGTCCCAGCAGTGAGCATTTATTTCTCTTTTTCTTGCAAGGGCAAAAGGTTGCACACTTTCTAAGAGCAAGCTTCACAAAAGCAGAGCAAGACTGAAGTGTACCATATTTTTGACCACCCAGAGAGGAAATGATCATGGAGAAGAGCTCAGAGGAAATATGTTATTGATGAAGTGTCAATGAATCATAGATATGTAGATGAAATTCTCCTGGAACTACACAATCTTCAAATATAAGGAACACGACTTGAACTGAAATATGTTTTGGATTTAGGAAACCTCTGCTTATGAGGGAACTAATTGGAAACACCTGAACCATACATGCCACTTCTTCATGTGTTTCTATTACAGATCTTTGCGGGAAGGAGGTTGGGAGGGAAGTCTGTCATGGGTGAGATTGTTTATTGGCTATGGTTAACAGAGCCCTTTCAGTTGTATGTTTATATTCCCAATGTGAACACGATAATCACAAATGGACACAGCTGGAAGAAATTATAAACCATTGAATAAGTTAACTTTTATTGTACACTCTCAGATGCCCTTGTAGTCTCCTCACAACACCATGACTACACAGTTTCTATAGTAACCATGAAAAAGCCAGAACAGCCTAAACAATTTAGCCAACATGTGATTCCAAGATCATACTTAATTGTTTAAAGTGGCATAAGGTGTTATTGACAGTTTTTTGAAAATGTGCAAGTCTACTCTGAAGTGTCCAAAGAAGAGAAATACTGTGATCAGTGTGACCTGGTGACTAGAAAATATTTAAGCTACATCATTATGCAGGAATTAATGTGAATCCCTTTTATATAAAACCAGAATGTATATGACAAATTATTTTGTCAAGCAACATATGTATTCTCAGGTGCTTTGGACTGGCATATGACTTTTTTATTATTTCAAAAATAATAATTAGCTGTTATTGAGATTTTTCCTATTATTTTAACTATTTTTTAAGTATGCAATTAAGGAGCATTAAGTACATTCACAATATTGTGTAACCATCATCACTTGCTATAACCAGTACCTTTTCATCATCCTGAAAAGAGATTAAACAATGATGCCCTATTCTATCTTCCCCTAGCCCCTAGTAAATTCTATTATACTTCCCATTTCTATAAATTTGCCTATTCTGGATACCTCAGAGAAATGGAATCATAGAATATGTGTGTGTGTTTTTTTTGTATCTGGCTTATTTCACTTAGTATAATGTTTTCAAGAATAATCCATGTTGTAGCGTATATTAGAATTTTACTTTTTATTGGATGAATAATCTGTTATATGTATACACCAGATTTAAAAAATCCATTCATCTGTTGATAAACACGTGGGTTGTTACCACAGTTTGGCTGCTCTGAATAATGTTGATATGAACATTGGTATACAAGTATATATTTGAGTCTCTTGACACATGATATTTTTAAAAATAAAGTATCTTTAGCTCTTGGTGTTTCTTTGTATTAAAATAAAACTCAATGGTCACTGTTGATTTTGGGGTTAATTTGCTTTTCTTTATTTTTAAAAACAGATATTGGGGGGAAATCCTCACTTTTCTCACTCCTCACATTTCAAGACTGTATATGCCACATCTTCTTGCATATGCTATATAATACACATATATCAACTCAAAATAAATTATATTAAATTAGGCAGGGTTACAAGGTATAGAGAGGATTTGTGCTCAGAAACTGAAACAATCATACCTTCTGACTTCAGTAAGGGTCAACATTAAAAATGAGCATATTTTGTTATTTTCTCAAATTCTATACTTTCTATAGATATAGAGTAAGCTAAAAATGAGAATGCTTTTTTTTTTAAAAAAAGGAACTCTATCAGATTATTTAATTAAAGCATTCATGGCCCTTTGGTGTTCATTTCCTATCTATGGGGAAAATCCCATGTACCTACTATCACAAACTGAAAGATGATATTATCTTGGCTGGATTTGAGGTTTAAAAACTCCCAACTAGTTACTCCATAGAAACTTCACTTATTATTGCCAGTCATCAGGAAACTAAATTAATCCATGTGTTAAGGGGACAGATTCCAAGTGTAGTGAATCCAC
Source organism: Myotis brandtii (assembly GCF_000412655.1). Lineage (NCBI taxonomy): Eukaryota > Metazoa > Chordata > Mammalia > Chiroptera > Vespertilionidae > Myotis > Myotis brandtii. The sequence continues at coordinate 2,249,814 of NW_005363772.1, forward strand.
AGACCATAAGATTTAAAATTCCTGAAACAGGTGCTTTTGGAAAGTGCATCTGCAGAAATGACAGAAGTTGTAGACCAACAGTTGGGCAGGGTATAAAAGACTGAAATTATTGATTGGGGAACTTCATGTGCATAAAATGAAGACTGTTGGTTTTGCTTTTGACCAATGTTTTTCTTTTTAACAGCTGAAAAAAAATGTTTTACCTTGTCTACAAAGTCTATCATCTTCTTTAAGAAATGGTTATAGTAAATTATGTTTTCTAAAAGAAATCACGTTCTTCCTTGCTACTGGCTTCCTGTCCTGTGTGATGAAGGCTGGCTACAACATGTCAGGCATCCTTATGTTCTCTATACTTGGGTATCATTGTCCTGAACAAAAAAATAAAATGGCAATACAATAATGCACACTGTTAATATGGTGAAATTGTATTGTTATAGCAGTATAAAGTAGATAAGTTCAGAGTCTTTCCACCACACTTATCTTAAACTAAGACTTGGAAATAGCAAATCTTGAACATACTCATAGATGCAGAACAATAACAGGAGGGAGAAAATTATTTCTGTGATACCTCAACTTTTGCCAAGATGAAAGAATTATTAATTTTTTAAAATCCTTCTCAATTCTGAAAGATGTGCACTTGATTAGGTTACAGGTTTAATGGTAATTTATGATGTGCAGAGCTCTTTGACTCCTGTGCAACATGTCAGGCATCCTTATGTTCTCTATACTTGGGTATCATTGTCCTGAACAAAAAAATAAAATGGCAATACAATAATGCACACTGTTAATATGGTGAAATTGTATTGTTATAGCAGTATAAAGTAGATAAGTTCAGAGTCTTTCCACCACACTTATCTTAAACTAAGACTTGGAAATAGCAAATCTTGAACATACTCATAGATGCAGAACAATAACAGGAGGGAGAAAATTATTTCTGTGATACCTCAACTTTTGCCAAGATGAAAGAATTATTAATTTTTTTAAATCCTTCTCACTCAATTCTGAAAGATGTGCACTTGTTTAGGTTACAGTTTTAATAGTAATTTATGATGTGCAGAGCTCTTTGACTCCTGTGCATAATGTATATTTCTGGTCTTAAATATGAAGATCAATATGGTTCTGAGGCAACCAGTTCAATGACCAATTTCTAAATGTTCATACCCTTTCTTTATTTTTAAACTTATTTCCATCTCCCTACCAGTCTCCCCTTTGGAAATTTCTAAATGTTCACACCCTTCCTTTCTTTCTTTTTAAACTTATTTCCATCTCCCTACCAGTCTCCCCTTTGGCAAACATCATCTTGTTTTCTATATCTATGGATCTATTTATTTTTTTTAATTTAAAATTTTAAAATTGATGAGAGAGAGAGAGAGAGAGAGAGATTGATGTGAGAGAGAAATAATGATTGATTGCCTCTTCCCTGGGTATGTGCCCTGAGTGGGAATCAAACCTGCCACCCTCTATATCTATGGGCATATTTCTTTTTTTAATTTTAAATTTTAAAAATTTATTTGAGAGAGAGAGAGAGAGAGAGAGAGAGAGAGAGAAACATTGATGTGAGAGAGAAATATCGATTGGTTGCCTCTTCCCTGGGTATGATGTGCCCTGAGCAGGAATCGAATCTGCCACCTTCTGGTGTACAAGACAACACTACAACCAACTGAGCCATATCAGCCAGGGCTCTATTTCTATTTTGTTTATTCGTTTGTTCATTTTTAGATTCCACATATAACTAAAATTATACAGTATTTGTCTTTTCTGTCTGTCATATTTCATTTAGCATAATACCATCTAGGTCCACCCATGTTGTCACAAATGGAAAGATTTCATTATTATTGCTGAATAATATTCCATTGTATATGTATATACAGGGTGTCCTCCAAAATGTATACACATTTTGAATAATTATAAATGCAGTATTTATCAAAATACATTTTTATTTTCAAAATTGAGCTCTCAGCTGTTAAAGTGTGTATGCATTTTTGGGGACACCCTGTATATTGTAGCTTTGCAGTATAGTTTGATATCAAGGTGAGTGATACTTCCCACTTTGTTTTTTCTCCAGATTTATTTGGCTATTCAGGGTCTTTTGCAGTTCCATTTAAATTGTAGGATTTGTTATTCTAATTTTTAGAAGAATGCCATTGGCATTTTACTAGAGCTTGAAGTGAATTTGTATATTGCTTTAGGTAGTAAGGACATTTTAAAATATTAATTCTTTCAATCCATGAGCAAAGTTTATCCTTCCATTTTTTGTATCTTCTTCAATTTCTTTCTTCAATATCCTATCATTTTCAGAGTACAGATCTTTCACCTCTTTGGTTGAATTGATTCCTATATATTTTATTCTTTTTGATACAATTATAAATGGGATTGTTTTCTTAATTTCTCCTTCTGATCATACTTTTTTGGTTTATAGAAACACACCAGATTTCTGCATATTGATTCTGTATTCTGCAACATTATTGAATTCACTTATTAGTTCTAATAGTTTTTTTGGTAAAAACTTTAGGGTTTTCTATATATAGTATTAGGCCATTGCAAATAATGAGAGTTTTACTTCTTCCTTTTTAATTTGGTTGCCTTCTATTTCTTTTTCTTGTATGACTGCTGTGGGTAGGACTTCCAATTCTATGTTGAATAGAAGTGGTGATAGTAGGCATTCTTGTCTTGTTCCTCATCGTAGAGGAAAAGCATTCAGCACTTTATTAGGAGTGCCAAATACAATACAAAGGTGGTTCCTAGGTAGATGAACTTCTACTGACTATGAATTTAATATCAGGTGTTTGCAATTTTGGTGCATTCTTAGCAGTATGCAATTGCATACTCTTAAGAATAGTGGGGATGATATGTTCCAAGTCCCATTCTGCCCTGCTCTTTCTTCCCTCTTTATAACCTATCCTCAATTTATCATTGTTTCCTGCAAGCCCGAGAATTCATATGACCGGTAGCAGACACAAAGGGAAACTACCTGGATTTTCCAGAGTTCTCTGACTCTAACTTGTGGAAAGTTCTGTTTCTGCAGCATTCCATGGCAGCACTCACCTATGCTGTGCATTACTCACACAGCAGAGCTCCCACAATTCTTTGGTACTGAGTAGAGAGAAGATATGAGAGCTGTGAATCCAACTGTGGTTTTAATCCAACATGGTTTTAATCAGTCGTAGCACAGAAATGTGAGGAGCAGTCAAATACCCCAGAGATTGAACTTTGGTTTTTTGGGTTTTTTTGTACCAATGACTGCCACTCTCTTAAATTAGCTATTTTGGAAATAGGATCTGAATATATTTTGTTGTTTGAAGTAATCTTAAGATTTCATGGTAGCCAAGTGGGTCTTTTTTTGGTGAGTCAATAAACATACCTTTTTCTAGCCCTACTTCTAAATGTGTGGTGTTCTTCCTTTTAGGCAAGTCGTGCATGGAGCAATAAAGACAAAGTCAAGCAAATGCCAATGCTTGGTGGACAGAGTGGAATGGAAGAGCATTGGCTTGAACCTAGAATTCTAGTCTTAGTTCTGCCATTTACTATCTAAGTGACTTTAGTTTAGTCACTGAGTATCTCTGAGCTAGTGTCTTCAAGCATAAAATGGAGATAATGTCAGCCTTATCTACCTCATAGGCTCAAACAAGATCATGTGAAAACCGTGAAATGCTACACAAGTGCATAGCATTACAAGTTACCAACAAATGGTCATGAATTCCAATGAGAACCGAATGATGACTTAATCTCTGAACAATTTTCTATGAACAGACACACCAGACTCAGGAGCTGACTGCAATACAGAAGTTGTCCCCTGACAGATGAAGTAAGATTTTGCTCCCAGTAAAGGCTGAGGAAATATTCGGAGGGCACATTGATGGTCAATCCTAAAGATACCACCAGATGGGGATGGAAGCTCTCAGAAGACAGAAGTAAGTCATTTCAAGAGGCCTGAAACTTTTCAAAACAGGGTGGGTTAAAAAAAATCAAACCTACCAACAAATCTCCCACACAGGGGATCAATGAACAAATTTGTGACCACAGTAGTGAAGCAAAGTAATAATGCAGTAATAATTTTTAACAAAAGCTAAAAGTCTTTGCCAAAATTATTACTCAATACTTAATGAGAGGATTAAAAATATCTTTCCAACCTAAACCAACAACAACAAAAATCCTTGTTTTGTATATAATAAAACGACCCCTTTCCAACTCATATCTAGATTAGGTATTTGGTACATTCCCTTCTGATTACAGAAAGTGAAGGGTAATTGAATTGCAGAAGTGCTGGTTGCTAATGTCTGTGGCAGATTTCACATACCGTACTTTACATTTCAACTATATCCTGTTCAGGGCTACACTGGAGGAAACGGGTACCAGTGCAGATACAACTCTAACCTCTGGGAGATTACATCAGTTGGGCCAAGGCTGGATTTTCTAACTCTTTGTAGTTAAATGATGTTGGGGTTTGCTTTGGCTCTGTGGTTGATTACTAGGTGAATTTTGGTAACTTATCTCTACAGACTTCAGTTTCTTTTGCTCTAAAAAGAGGTGGTTGGAAAAAATCCCTTTATAGTCCCAATATCCTATTAAGAAGTGTCTGAGATGCCCTGGCTGGTGTGGCCCAGTCGGTTGAATGTTGTCCCATGCACCAAGAGGTTGCCAGTTCAATACCTAATCAGGGCACATGCTCGGATTGCAGGCTCGATCCCCAGTAGGGTGTGCACAGGAGATAGCCAATTGATCTCTCTCTCTCTCTCTCTCTCTCTCTCTCTCTCTCTCTCCAATCAATAAAAACATAATAAACAAAAAGAAGTGCCTGAGAAAAAAGCTTCTCAGAAGAATGGGGAGTTTGTAACCATTTTTAGGAAGTTGGAAGTTAAAGGCTAACGATGCTAGAGAAATGGAGAGAGTGAACTTGTAAAAAAGTAGGTGACCTTCGGAAAATAGATGATGATGATTAGGAAAAACTCTAGAAAGAGGTGAGCCAAAAGAAATTAGACATCTGAGCAATCTGAGAAAAACGGAAAGGTTGGTACACAGATGTAGGTAGGGACCATTAAAAGATCAGTCGGCTGTGTGGAGCATTACAATTAAGTCATTTGTGCCAGCAAAGTCTAGGATACTAACAAGTTAGAGATTAGGTGGCTGTAGCTTTATTCTTAAACCAAGGAATGAACTAAAGCTTAGTCAGAAAAAGGAGCAAGAAAACATAAAATGTATCAGTCATGGACTAGGGCAGCAAAAAATGTCAACTAGAGAAGGATACTCTCCCAAAGGAATCCTTGACCAAAAAATCACCTTGTCATCAGCTCTTGGGGAAAGAGTTTAAACACGCCCCTTGTAAAATGGAAAGCCACTGAGATCTTCCTCAATTACTTAGATGTTGATATTATCATAAAAAAATGATGAGGCAATGTTGGAAGTGACTAGTTAAACACTAGAAGGCCATTTATCAACGAAATAGCAGAAGCCAAAGTTCCTAATCTTTCCTTTCATTGCCATTTAAAAGATCCATAACTACAGAGCATCTGCAGTCTCGCTAACCAGAATAATTTCTATTATGCTATAAGTAATCTGTGGCTCATGGGAATTAAAATGTATTGGCATAGTTGCAGAATTGTGCTTTTGAGTATTTAAAGGGACTCTGGATTTCAAGCACTCTTACTTATCCATCAACAAGGACAGAATGAGAATATAGGGCAAAAAGGAAAGGCGTGACATTTCCTTATTTCGCAGCCTTAGAAAGTTTATCATACAACAGGGAAGACAAAAACTGGCTCCAAAAGCAACATAAACTGATGAACAAAACAGAACCAGAGACATGAAAACTTGGAACAGACTGACAGAGGTCAAACGGGAGGAGCATGTGGGAGGCGGGGGAGGGGGCTGGATGCAAGAAGGTGAAGAGATTAGCCAAAGAACATATATTCAGAGGCAATGGACACAGACAACAGTGTGGTCATGGCCAGAGGGAGGGGGAGTAGAGGCTGGGTGATGGTGGTCAAGTGGTGGATGGGGTCCCGGGTTCGATTCCAGCCAAGGGCACATGCCCGGGTTGCAGGCTCGATCCCCGGTGTGGGATGTGCAGGAGGCAGCCAATCAATGATTCTCTCTCATCATTGATGTTTCTAGTTCTCTCTTCCTCTCTGAAATCAATTTTTTAAAAAGAACATTATTTAATGGTAACTTAAACCAAGTAGATTAAAAACACCTTCCAAGGATTATTTGTTTATTAGGTCCTAGTTTTCAATGAGCTATTACAATGACATATTTCAAGACATAAGTATCCTTCAGGAAGGTATATTTTAAAAACTGAAGTTGCAGAATAATTTTTACCAGCAAAATTTCTCTAGTGCTTTCTACTTTCTACACTTTCAGCTGCCATAATGATGAAGTAGCTAGTGGAGGGAGGCAGAGGAACCGGGCTGCATCGGGAGGGCTGCACGAGATGGTGTGTAGACAGGGGCAGATGCTGCTGAGCCTGCCGTGTTAGCCACTCCGCCCCGGTGATGAATGAGGTGACAGAGATGGGGCCTCCTCACCTCTGTTATACTTAAGCAAGGATTGAAAGTCACTTAGTTTAAATGTAATTTCGACATAGAAGACTAGTGTATCAAACCAAAATAATGCTCCATCAAATGTTCCCAAATACAAATTACTTCTACCCCAGAAATGAGATGCTTTTTTATTCCTGTAAAATAAAAAACAAGAAAGCAAAATAATACCTTAAGTACAGACAACAATGAGCTTCTCTGGAAAAACCACACAAAACAAACAACTACAGTAAAAGCTTCTCGGCCATACCGAATCCTTTCGTTTTCTCTGCAACTCAGAGGAAGAATTATCAAGGTGGACTGTCAGTATTTGATTACAAAGAAACAATTAACCAGAAGCTGGATGTAAGAACGTGAACTGCAAGGAAGACGAACAAAAAATGCAGTGTTTCTGGTTAGCACAGTTATTCCTTAGCCACTACTGAGTTTCCGAATCCAATGAGTCAGGATGCTGTTTGGCACATGATGGTGTAAACTTTCTGAATAGTAAGTTATGGACCTGGCATATAGGTAGGCTACCAAGACACTTCCCTTACCACAGGCAGTGGCTTAGATATAGGAAAAATCCAGCCCATCACTTCCCATCTTCTGGAGCAATTTGTTGGCATGAAACAGACCTTGCAAATATTTTATGTTTGTCCTTCCAGACTGACTAGCCTGAGGAGGAAGGCTTTGAATTACACCCTGAAAACTTGTTCTACAGCAAAGTACTATAAAGTTAATAACATTTATAAAATTTCCCATCTGTAATTTCTTGAAATTTAACGACAGGATTAGTAGTAGTGGTGGTGTTTGTTTCAATATCAGAGGGTGGGTGATGGCAACTTCTTGCATTATTTGAGCCTGAGACATTCAAACCTGGTAACATTAATGTGGGCACTCTGACTTCCTGAACAACATTTCTTACTTGTGTGACAAAATGGCTCATTAATTATATACATATGCATTTCTATAAATGAGATTATAATCTTTTATAACTAAAGGGCAATTGATTTAAAATGTTTCTGTTTTATAAGGTTGAAATGTTTTGAAATCAAAGATCCAATCATAAAGGACTAATATCTTGAAATTCTTTGTATGAGCATTAAAGACACCTGTATTACAGCTTCAAGAAGACATCAATGGTTTTCACTTGTTTATTCTTTACCAAAAGAAATGTCTTCAGAAATATAAGATATTATAATCTAAAATTTCTGCAAGCAAGCAACAGAATAAAAAAAATCATTACCCTTAAATATATGATGTAATATAATTTTCCTTTATAAAAAAAGTTCCTAATTTTTTGGATGCTATTATTTAATAATAAAATAATGGGCAGAAACACCTGGCAATTTGCAGTGCTTCTTCAAGTCATTATTTTCTATTCAGTCTGATTGTAAGAGGTCCAAGTAATTGGCCTTTTCTTTTCTAAGGTTAGTCAGATTTTATTTTTGTTTAAAATTTCTATATATCAATTCATACAATTTCTAGTTACAACATTAACTAAAAATCTACCCAGTCATAAAGATGTAACATACAATATTCAAAATTCTTAATCTGATAAGTTTAATAATGCAATATGGGTAGAACCATCAATACACAGAACAGATACTATAATATGGAGGACATATAAAAAATTGATTTCAAACTTGTATTTCTTCCCTTTGTTACCATTATGGATTGGGAACATGTTCTTATGGGGGAAAAATACTTTGATCCCAGGAACAGATAAGCCAGTTCTATTGAAGTGTGATGAGGAACCGACCACAGTCTCGCTAATGTAAAATTCCATAATCGTGACCTTGAGAGAGAGTTTACATTGATGAGATTTTAAATGTCTCATTCCTACCTAATACTATCTATGTTCTAGTTTCATTGATTCTCTAACAGGTTGGCTTTTGTAGTGTGGCTCAGCAACCCTCAAATACAAAGGAACATTATTTTCATTACTATAATGACATTGGCATGGAAGACAGTAGCAACAGTAGAGTCCACAATTAAAATGAATCTCACTGCAGGGTACACTGTGGATCACAGATGACAAGCAAAGTATATTAGACCATGTGCAAATAAGTGCACCAAACAGTGCACACACCCCAGTGTTAGTTTAAAGCAATGTCTGTAGAATACTATCTTCAGACGAGTTTCTGTCATTTAACTTGAATTACAGAAGAAGACTGACAACGTTATCAAAAGACTAATCTCAGCAAAAGGAAAGTGCATTCTCTCTAGGTCTAGGAACAATAGTGGCAACACAATGCAAACACATCTGCTTTGTGAAAGGTATCGATCCTTCCCAAGAGCTCCTCTATCATACTGTGGCCAGTGCCTTGGCTCTGTGCACTAGTACCTCCAAGAGCATACTATACTCTATCAAAAATAATTTTCTTGCCCTAGCCTGTTTGAGCATTTATTTGTGGACTGAAGGGTCCCAGGTTCGATTCCCGGTCAAGGGCATGTACTTCAGATGCAGGCTCCATCCCTGGCCCTAGTTGGGGAGTGTGTGAGAGGCAATAATCGATGTGTCTCTCCCATACACTGATGTTTCTCTCTCTCTTTGTCTCTCCAACTCCCTTCCACTCTCTGAAAATCAATGGAAAAATAACCTCAGGTGAGGATTAGCAAAAAAACTAAAAATAAAAAAGTAATAACTTTATTTTTTTAAATTCTTATTGTGAAAAGTTTCAAACATACACAAAATATGAAAGAATAATACAACCAAATCTGTATACCTATCATCCAGATTCAAGAATTAGTATTTTGCCAAATTCATATTATCTACCTATGCTTATATCACTAAACCACTAGACACTAAGTACAGATATCTGTAAGAATCTAAGAACAACCAATATAACTACAACACAATCAGCGAACCTAAGAAAAGAACATGACTTATTGATATCCAATATTCAGTCTATATTTAAATGTACCTAACTGACTTTAAAATGCCCTTCCTGGATGAGATTTTTGTTTTCTTTTTAACCAGTAGCCTATTAAGTATAACTAAATGGTAGTGACCCTGTGTGGGCCATCTGGTTCAAACACAACTTAATGACAGCTTAAACAAGGGTATTTCTCTCTCACTAACAATCTGGAGAAGTGCCAACACAGGCCATGTAGAATGTCATTTTCATCCTCAACACATGGCCTCATCTCTGGGTTGAAAGATGGCAACTCCAGCTCCTGTTGTTGGGGTTCAGAGGAGACACAGGGGCACATGTACTCCAAGGGCATGGTAAGATGCTATATACGTGATTTCAGTTCACATTCCATTGTACAGAACGTAGACATAATCCTGCCTAACTGCAGGAGAGACTGAGAAAAACGGGCCTCATTCTTGGCAGTCATGTGTCTAGGTGTCCCTGGGCCTGTGGGTCTTGTGTCTAAAGGAACAATGACTTAGGGGCAGTAATTAGCCACTTCTGCCACAGAGGACCCTGGAAATAACTGAGCTATGATGAACTCTATTAAAATTAATTTCCAATATACTGCAATATAACAATAGGCTCAGACTTATTTCAGGTAAGGCTATTTTTCTCCTTTGCTAAATAAGCCTCATATTACTAATATTCATTTTGAGTTCATCGATCTACAGGGTGTCCCAAAAAATATATACACACACGTTGGATAATTATAAAGGCAGTGTTTATTAAAATCTATTTCATTTTCAAAATAAAATAGAATCTAGAACTATTAGTTATTCAAGTGTGTATAATTTTTCAGGGGACACCCTATATTTTTTAGGTTTTCTTTCTCCTTCCTCTTCAGGGTATAAGCTGTCAGTGCTCATTACTATCACTGTGCTGTCTTCTCTTTCTAATTTTCCTTTTCTTGTCATCAAGTTTCTAAAAATAAACTTTTACTTAAGTATAATATACATGCAGGGAAGATCACAAGTCATAATTACACAGCATGATGAAAACAGTGATTCATGTAAACACCACTCAGGTCAAGAAATGAAACACTGTCAGTGTTCTAGAAGCAGTTTTTGTGTAACCTCCAAAGGCTACTTCCTTCCCTCTCCCAGAGGTAACTGCTATTCTGACCTTTAACACCATGGTTTTGTATGCTTTTTAATTTTATATAAAAGGAAACATACAATATTCAATTCTTTTTGCTTGGCATCTTTCACTCAATATTATGCTTATAAGAGCCATTGATGTCACTACATGTAGCAGTAGTTCATTCATTTTCATTGCTCAAAAGATTGTATTAATATATCATAATTTATCCATTATACTGCTGATAAACAATTGGTTGCTTCTAGTTTTTGGCTATTTCAAATACAGTTGCTATGATCATTATTGTATTTGTCTTTTGGTAAGCATATGTACATATTTTTCAGTCATATATAATTCCTGGGGAATGGAATTGCTGGATTATGGGGTAATGGGATATTTATATATTCATTTTCTTGCCTTTTTTTCACTCAGACTTCTAGTGCAGTGCTGAGCAGAAGTCATCATAAGGAGAATTGTCTTGATCTGGATTTTAAGGGGAAAATATACAATACAGACCATTAAATATGATAGTTTGCTTTAGGACTTTTGTAGATACTATTTGTCAGATTAAGGAAATTCTTTCAAATACTAATTTTCTAAGGTTCTCTCCTTATGGATGGATATTAAATTTTATCAAATGCTTTCTCTGTATCTATTGAGACAGTCATATCATTTTCCTTTTTATTCTAAGATGATTAATTTGATTAATTTTCAAAGCTTAAACCAACTTTGCATTCCTTAAATAAACCCACTTTTTTGGGATATATTATTCCCAAAGAACCCATGTATCAAAGAAGAATATATTGAAAATTAAAATATATTTTATACTGAATGATAATGAACGTATGATACATATCATGAACATGACAATTGTATACTATTCTTTTAGTGTCTATCCTAGATTCCAACATGCATTATCCTTGCTTTACTAAAGTCTAATATAAATGATTACTTTTACAACTTATTGAAAAAGTCATGAAACATAGAGTACTTTAACTCCATTTACTCCCCTCTGAACATTTGTGCTATTACTGTTGTTATGGGTTAAACTATGTCTACCCCAAATATATTTTGAAGTCCCAACCCCTTGAACAGTAAATGTGATTTTATTTGGAAATTGGGTCTTTGCAGATGTAATCAAGTTAAGATGAGATCATATAAAATTAGGGTGGGCCCTAACCCAGTGACTGGCATCCTTATAAAAAGAGGGATATATGAACACACAAACGAGAAGGCCAGGTGAACATGGAGGTAGAAATTATAGTGATGCATCTACAGACCACAAAAAAACAAGCAATGCTGGCAACTACTAGAAACTGGGAATAGGCAAGAACCTTCAGAGAGGGGGTGGCTCTGCTGACACCTTTTTTTTTTTCCAGATGTCTAGTCTCCAGAAATGTGAGACAATACATTTCTGTTGTTTTAAGCCACCAAGTTTATGGTACTTTGTCACAGTAGCCCTGGGAAACTAATTTAAATATGTTTTTATTGATTTGTTAGGAAGGGAGAGGGAGAGAGAAACATCAACGGGAGAGAAACATTGATTGGTTACCTTCTGCATACCCTGTACTGGGGATTGAGCCCACAACACATGCATGTGCCCTAACTGGGAATCAAACCAGTGACCACTTGGTGCATGGTAGGTTGCTTAGTCTACTGAGCTATACGGGATGGGCTAGGGTTGTCATGAATGTAAAATTCTATATAAATTGTAAAACCTGCAAGACAATATTAGTATTATTTTGTACAGTAAATATTCATTTATGCTTTTCTATGCTTTGACTCTGCATTTCTCTTCGCATCTTCCAGTATGTCTGTGCATCCTTCTAGGGTTATTTCCTTTCTGCTTGAAACATTTCTTTCGTGTGACTTTGTTGTTGAATTCTCTTAGTTTTTGTTTACCTGAAAGTGTCTTTGTTCACTTTTTATTTTATTTTATTTTATATATATAT
>NW_005363772.1:2262297-2313023 GCF_000412655.1 Myotis brandtii
TAGAGAGAGGAAGAAAGATAGATAGAAACATTGATTGGCTGCCTCCTACATGTCCCCACTGGGGACCTAGCCCACAACGGTAGCATGTGCCGACGCAGAATGGAACTGTGACCTCCTGGTTCATGATCCAACACTCAATCTCTGAGCCACACTAGCTGGGCTCACTTACACTTTTTGAAGTACATTTTTGCTTTGTATAGAACTCTAGGATAGTAGTTCTCTTAGCACATTGAAGATATCATTCCACTGATTTCTGATTTCTATTATTTGGTTTTCTGAAGTTTTGTTATAATATGCATTAGTGTGGTTTAAATATGCTGTCTGAGATTTATTCTTCTTGATTCTATGGCTTGATGTCTTTTTGTCATTTCTTAAATATTATTTCTGCCCCAATTTCTCTGTCACCTGTCCTTTGGGAGTCAAATTACAATTCTATAGAACCAATTTGTCACCAATCTCTTTTCCTAACCTGCTTTGGTCTTCCTTTTCTTTTCTTTCCTCTATTTTCCCCTCCTTCTTTCTTTCCTCCTAGATTTTAGAATAATTCTCACTCCACTTCATTTTCAATACTGCTTCCAAAATTCTCTTTAAAAGACAGATCTAACTCTATGGGTTGCCTGCTTGAAAACCTGCAGTGTCTCCCTTTCTGCCTGTGCTTCATCAAACATGTATTAAACAACTATTATGTGATATGCATTATATTTATTGTCATTTGTGTGATTAAAAACACATCAATTATATGTTTCATGGATCCATTTATAGAGAATTAAAATATAAAAATGAGAACCAGAATGACTTATTCCAATTTCATATCAGACTTCTTTCATACTTTCTATAGTTTAACATGTTTAAAAGCACAAGTTTCCTTGATAAAGATTAGGCATACAATGTGTAGATGCTTCTTTAAAACTATCCTTACTGTTAAGTCACTAGGCTCCTCTATAATGTACTTGAGAGGCACACTTAAACACAAGGCAATGATGTCCAGGTAGATGAGTCACATGCAACTAAGGTTCTTCCATGACTCAGCAAACTAACCTATTTTTTAGTGTAGGGGGAAAGGAGCAGGATTGAAGAACCTATGAGTAAAACTGATGGATTTTTGTTTTATCTCTTTTTTCATTGTCAGTTATTGAGAAGTGCACTAATGATAGCAAATAGTTCAATGGTAGGCAAATTAAAAAGAGACTGGATAATTAACAGTCTAGGTAACTTTCCCTTGAAGGATCAGTTACATATTCTTTCAAAGAAATGAACTGATGATTTAAGGATTGCTATAATCCGGTGAATCATCAACTGATTATTCATAATATCTGCCTCTTTATGGCCACCTTTCATAGTTGAAATCAAAGAAAAGTTCTTACACTTCTGACGTATAGCTGTTCACATTGAAAATTTAATAAATAAAAAATGAAAAAAGTATATAATGATGAACAGAGGCCCTGAAAGTAACAAAGCAACTATTATAGAATATACACATACAATGAAATGTCTTGTGTTGAATAGCAAAAATTATTGAACAATCAAGGTGAGTTGCCACCACTATAGAAAGGTGAATCCAGAAAGTTTAAATACAAAATAATATTGAATGTAAACTATAATTTAAAAAAAGAAAATTAGAAAAAAAATTTAAAAGTCAAATTAATTTGGAAAACAAGTTGTCCAGAATGAGTAATAGAATGAAGGCTATCATTAATTGGAGAAAAACATAAATTAATGTGCTTCTTCAGAAACTCAAATCTAAGTCATCATGTACTGAAGATATGCATGTGTGTACACGATAATATGCATTATTTATGTACATAGTATGTGTTTAAGACTTATTGCTGAAAGAGCTCTTCATATTTCAGACCCAAATCTCTTACTTTACAGATAAAGGGACTGAGGCACAAAGATATGGAATACTTAATTTTATGAAATGGGATAAAATTTACAAAATTTCTATCATTCCACTGCTGAAAGGTATTATTTTGAGGTGCTGTGTCCCAATAAAATGTTAGCATTCGAACTGGTTTTTATACTGTTGTATACAGAATATTATGATCCCAGGGAGGTGCCTCAGGGATCACAGGGAAAGAGGGAAGAAGAAGAAGGGTATAATGGGAATCACTGCCTCCTCTTCCACTTGGGCAGGTCTGCTTTTATCCATTTCATACATTGGGACTCTGCCCAAGATTTCATTTCAAAAAGAACCCTCTGCTAACTAAAAGTTTGCAAATTATGATAACTCACCAACGTAGGGCTACTGTATGAAACGGCCTTTCTCCACAGCTTCAGATCTGGCATTGTGTTCTTCTAATTAATTCTTAACTTGTGGGAGCTTCTGATGAACCCCCTGTGACTCTCTCTGCAGAAAACATGACGCAGGAACACATTTTTTCACCAAATTTAATAGATTCCTGGGCTTCCTGAAATCCATTCACAGATTCTGGGTTAATAACACAAGTTTTTATTGAGAGAATTTAATAAAAGCTTTATTGAGAGAATTTAAGTAAGACACTTCAGTTTAAAAAAAGAATTTGGGATTAAATTAGAGTATGTTCGGAAAAGATGAATATTTTTTTTAGCATAGAATCACTTGTAGGACCAGTTTATCCTGCCTAATAAAAAACAATATGTCCTTTTGACCAAACTTCAAGAACTATGTATTTTTGCTGGCCATGCTATTTTGCTGTTATTTAAACAATAAAGACACAGTGCTGGAGCAAATGTAAGTGAATGGTTTACAATATTTCCTTTAGGAGCCAACTGTGTTTGAGGATATGACTTGTTTTTAATACTTAGTGTATTTTACAACTTAACCCCTTTTTACCAGTTCTACACACACACACACACACACACACACACACACACACACACACACACACCCCTCTTACTCTCTGCTGGAATAAGTATCCATTTGACTTACCATGGCTGCATTAGGATTAGGCCTGGGAAGACTATTTAAACTGCTTTCATACATGCTGGGATTGTGAGGTTCAATCAGAGGACAGTGGGGATGTGCAGGGTTATCAGGACTGTGGCACCAAGGGCTGCGATTCATGAAAAGAGTTGGTGGGATTTCTTTTTCTCTGTAAAAGGAAAATTAAACCCAAATTGAACTAAAAGGGCATTGTATGCAGGGACATTAGTAAAGAAAGCTCAACTGAAGACAGACATGTTTTAAGACAATATAGCTTTTCTAGACCTTGTGGGCAGCACTTTCATCACAACCTCAGAAGCATTTGCCCACAACTGAGTAACAAATCTGCACCTTCAGTCACAGCCAGCTCTTGACCCAAGATAAAGCTACCAGATGTGGCACTCCTCCCGTTACCTCTGCACTGCTAAAGATGTGGTGATAACTTCATCTCTTCACCCCTTCACAGCTCTGCCTCTAACAGCAGTGCCATCGAGAAGTGAAATGGCCAGGGTGGTGGGGGCGAGGGGTGGTAGGGGTGGGTCTTCATTGCCTATGGGAAATTGCCAGCTTTTATTGTACCATGAGTGTTTTGTTTGTTTTTTAAAATATATTTTTATTGATTTTAGAGAGGAAGGGAGAGGGGGAAAGAGATAGAAACATCAATGATGAGAGAGAATCAGTGATCGGTTGCCTCCTGCACGTCCCCAACTGGGGATCAAGCCTGCAACCTGGACATGCGCCCTTGACCAGAATTGAACCCGGGGCCCTTCAGTGTACAGGCCGATGCTCTATCCACTGAGCCAAACCAGCTAAGGCTGTACCATGAGTGTTTTTATGTTTTAAAACTATTATGGGTTTTATGGTCCTTTTCAATAATTTTTTTGGACATTATTGATTTACCTATTCATCATATATTTACTTATGAGCCAGTTATTCCTCCCTGCTCAGTTACCAATTGTGGGAAGGGCTCAATTAAACAAACAAACAACACACACACACACACACACACACATACACACAAAAGAGCAACTTTTACCTCTTAAGAAAAACTGGAACTACATCCATCTGGTAGTTTGAGATATCAGTATCAGATTGATTAAGTTTTTCTTTAGATGTAGTTGTAGCTTTTGGCCAATAAAACATGTGCTTTTGAGGTGTTGCATTTACTACTGAGCTTCTCTGAAATTCAATGTCAGTCTCTAATTTCTCCCACGCTTGTTTCCAGTGAATAGGAGTGCACCAGGCAATGGCCTAACAGAAATGATTCATTAATATCAAATACTATGGGAGTTAGATTTAAAAATATATATTTTTTATTGATTTCAGAGAGGAAGGAAGAGGGAGAAACATTAATGATGAGAGAGAATCATTGATCGGCTGCCTCCTGCTCGCCCCCACACTGGGGATTGAGCCCAAAACTCAGGCATGTGCCCTGATTAGAAATCCAGCCTCCTAGTTCATAGGTCGATGTTCAACCACTGAGCCATGCCGGTTGGGCAGGAGTTAGAGTTTTTTAAAAATGACATGGGCTTATTGCAATAAAATTTCAAAGTCAAACGGTATAATGTCACTTACCTATTGTGCATGGACTAGTGAAACATCATAAGAATGTAGCAAGACATCCTGGCCTTAGTTTCCAATTCTGAAAATCACAAGTTGTATATCCTCAGGCCAGGTAGTTACTTGTTATGTACCTGAGTCCTCCGGCACAAAATAAGGAGGCTAGTAGTAGGGAACTGCTATATGAGGGTGTTCTGAGATTTAGTTAAGATACTAAGTAAAAAGTAGTTATCAATATATATAAAAGCCTAAGCGACTGTTACGACAGAACTGGTTTACCGGTCACTATGACGCGCACTGACCACCAGGGGGCAGACTCTCAATGAAGGGCTGCCCCCCTGGTGGTCAGTGTGCTCCCACAGCCAATCTCCCACTGCCATCCAACCTCCCGCAGTCCCTACCCCTGGCCGGCTGGCCCCGATAATCGGCCCCTATCAGGACTGGGTGAGATGGCCCCAATTGGCCCCAATCACCAGCCAGGCTGAGGGACCCCACCCATGCACGAATTTGTGCACTGGGTCTCTAGTAATATTAATAAGTTAAAATGCTAAATATTTAAGACTATAATTTGAGATGGGAAAATGAGCAGTAGAACCAGAGCCAGAGACAAGAGAGGATACCACATTCTCCAGACTAGATACTAAGTGAGACTATTTAGGAGACCTATGACTACTAAAGCTGGAGTTTGTTTTGGTTTCTTGAATATGTGGTACCTATACAACATATATGTGCAAATTTTTTCAGGAAAATCATATGTAGGGACTAATAATTATGTCTGTGTTCAACATGAGAAAATTAAATACTGAAGTGTGCCCTAATAGTCTACTTGTTCTTTTAATCTGTTTTTAGTTAATTAAATTAGAAGTTTTGGCTTATGCTGTTACCATTGAAAACCTGATTGGATTGAGTAGATTGCACTGATTGGATTGGAAAATTAACTAGACATAAAGGCAATGTCAGGCAAATTCATGTAGGTTAGGCCAACGGCAGAGAAAGGAAAAGATAAAATCTTTTCTAAAAAGTTCAATTTCATGGATCACAACAGGAAAACTCCACTTTTGCTTCAGGTAATCAATTAGGGATTCTCCTCTTTTAGTAGCTCACAGACATTTTTGTTGAAAATACATTATGATTTTGTTTTAGTGCAATATCCCTCAATTAGATTATAAGATTTTTTTTGACAAGAGCAATATTTTATTTCTCTCTATACCATAGGGACTTAAAAATATTTGATGACAATGATCCTATATAATAAAGAGCTAATACTAATGTGCTAATAAGACCGAACAGCAGAATGACTGTCTGGATAACCTTCTGGATGAAGCCGGGGCTGCAAGGGCTGAGGCAGCTGCGGCTGCAAGAGCTGAGCCCCTTGCACAAATTTTGTGCATCGGGCCTCTATTAATGTGATAAAATAAAATAATTACATCACTGGAATGTTGGCCATATGAACCCTGTAGGCTATTTTTAGTGCAATAGAAAAATTCTTGGATTTGGAATATCTGGTTTTATTTTAGTTTTGCCATTTTACCAATCATGCGACCTTGAGCAAGCCATTTGATTTTCCAAGCCCTGCCGGAGGCTAAGACGAACAAGTAGTTAGCATATTAATGTGATATTCAGCAGGGCTGAAAATCAGCATAATATTGCCCTGCTGTTGGCCAAATGGTTGAAGGCAATTCCCTAACCTGATAATCCTTTTACTATTTACCAAACTTCACCTTTGATATGCCTGTTTGTATTCCTAAAGGGCAAATGTGTATTCAAGTGAATAAAAGCAAGAGGGACGGAAAAGTCAGAGAGCTTCCCTGCTAGAGGGAGGTTTCCAGCCTGCCCACCCCCCATGCCTTCTAAATTCATATTTCTTGTCTAGTGTATTCGTTTGTGCACGGCCCCTTTTCTAGATCTTGAATCCTTGCTGCAAAAAGTTGTGGCAAATGGTTAAATGACTCTTAATAAATTAGCAAGTCTATGTCATCAGGTATAATCTAGCAAGAAGAAACTCAGAAATAGGTTTTAATCAACATATTGTGTAGATTAGTAGTTGTATGACATAGTAAGTTAGACTGGGGCTAAGAAAAAAAGGCAGGTATTTTTTAAAAATCTAAAGAATCCTATATAATAAAAGCCTAATATGCTAAGTGTCCGCTCAACCGCTCGCTATGATGTGCACTGATCACCAGGGGGCAGACAGTCGACCAGTTGACCAGTTGCTATGACGTGCCCTGACCACCAGGGGGCAGATGCTCTGACCAGTAGGTTAGCTTGCTGCTGGGGTCCAGCTGATCGGGACTGAGCAAGACGAGCCAGACATGCCCTGGAGCCTTCCTGTGGTCCCTCCCCGGCTGGCCAACCTCCTGCATTCCTCCCGGTCCCAATCGTGCACTGGTGGGGGCCCTCAACCTGGCCTGCACCATCTCATAATCTGGGACCCCTCAGGGGATGTCGGAGAGCCGGTTTCGGTCCGATCTCGCAGGCCAGGCTGAGGGACCCCACTGGCGCACAAATTTGTGCACCAGGCCTCTAGTAGTTTTATAAGAGAAGTAAGATTTTTTTTGTAAAAAAAGATACCTTACTTTACTGTTAGTCCTAGGGTATGTATTTATGCTAATATTATACCAAGGAAAAAGGGAGAGTGAAAATATAAAATTGTCAAATATTCAGAATTGGTTACTAAGCTATTACTAATACACATAATTTTATAGCGAATATAGTATAGTTAGACAAATTAGATTGTAGTTTATTTCATTAGAATTCTAGTTCTTGAGAGCAGATGTCCTGTGGTATTGCAACCCTTAGAACAGAGAAGAATCTCAACAAACATTTGAAAAATACATACATGGATAGAAAGGGCCTGTACAGAGTTTCTTCCTTTCTTATCCTGCTCTTCATGCTAAATACCATAAATAAAATCCATCCTTAACTCTGAAATCTGAAGTAGCTTCACATTTGGGATATCAAAATTCTTTTTGCCAAGTATAAGCAGCTCTTTGGCACATTAGCACTGGGAAGAGGGTGCTGTTAATTTGCTGATTTTTTATGACAGTCAGTGATGGTTCTATCCAAGATTTAAGGAAGGAAAAATAATTGAGCGAGCTAAGGAGAGGAGAACATAAGGAGGCTATCCATTTAAAAAGCATTGCTAATAACCAGATACCGACCTCACCATTAGGTTTGCACAGGACGGTTGTACAATTTGGGCTTGTTGTAAACTTGTCTTTTTCCTTCCAAAGAAAATCTGATGGTGGCTGATGCTTTCTGTCAGATGCTGCTGTCCAGACCTGTAAGAAAATAGTTTGTTAATTTAAAATGCCATTGGAGTTCAACAGTTTTGTAAATGTCAGAGGGTGATTGCAATGTTATCTTTCTCAACATATGAGATCTTAACATATAATGAGTATATAATATCTAATGCCACGCTGTGCAACACTATATGTGGTTTAAAGGAAAACACAAGAAAGACGAAAAACCCTCCAGTATCAACTAGTTTTCTGTTCTCTAGGCAAACACTCTCTTAACTTTTCTTTTAAGGATTATGTTTGCTTAATTTTAGGAACTTAGGGATTTCATTTTAATAGTTAAGTCATAAAAGCACAAGGTATTCTACAACAAATTGAAGAAAGCTATGGAATTATTTTAACTATGGGTATTAATTCACTTACACACAGAGATGGACAACGTGGCTCAATGGGCCACCACCAACAATACACCCCATTTTACATAGAGAGCAAGTGATGAAGAAACCACTGGTGCTGAGCCGCAATCTGACCTGGGTAATTGAGATTTTCCTGTACAATTTTAGTTTGTAGTATTGATATCTTATACTCACTGTTACTGTGGAATTGGCCTGAATTGTGATATTGGGAGGGAAATGGTACAGAGAGTCTGGCTTTCCATTCATATTTTGCTGGAGAATGTGATTCCCAATCTCCAGTTCTTTGTTAGGGGAAGAGTTAATGAGCTTCACAAATAAATCATTCACTTCTGCTATTTTAATGTCTCCAAAAGCACTAGAAAAATATAAAGATTACAAGGTGCCTTCAGATAAGCGTGTCTTTAGTTCACTTGAAGAGCTGAGTAATAAATATGCTTTGGAAGTTATTCCTAAACTGTCTATGTGCTATTGGACACATTCTATGTGGAGATAGTGTATTTCCATAGCAAATGCCTTGATCGCTTAGTTCTGTTTGCTTATCTGTGCAATAAAGTCATCTCTTTCCCATAAAATAAAGAAAACTTAAAAGGTGCTTTAGGTGTCGAGGTATAAGTGCCATAGGAAGGTGCAATTATCATTAGTTAAATCCTACTGTTCAAAAAACCACAGAGACACGAAACTGAAATACATCAAGAGGAAAGTTAAATATTTTAGTTTATTTCTGATAAAGTTACTATGAAGATGACTAGCAACTGTATTCTTAAAAGAATTCAGCAAACAAAATATTTTACAGAGATAAGATGGTATTTTTTCTTTCTAACATGTTAAGGGCTTAATATGTACCAGGGATCAGGCTGAACATTTATAAATTAGTGTTTCTTAGAGTGTGGGTCGCAATCCCTTTGGTGGATTAGAGACATCATTTAAAAAATGAAATATACCCCTACCAATTATAATAACCAATACTTACTATGTGCCAGGCACTTTTTTTTTTCAGTTGATCAGCAGCCTAGTGTGTGCCAGGCACTTTTTAAAGATTATATCTATATCTACAATTTTTCCAATTACAGTTTACATTCAATATTACATTGTATTAGTTTCAGGTGCACAGCATAGTGGTTAGAAGACAATCATATACAACTACTAATTCACACAATATGTTGATTACAAAGTAGTCCCCCTGATATTTCTGGTACCCACCTGGCATCACCCATAGTTATTACAATATTATTGACTATATTCCCTATGCTGTGCTTCACATCCCCACGACTATTTTGTTAACTGCCAATTGGTACTTCCAAATCCTTTTTCAGCCAACCTCCCAATCTCTCTCCTTGGCAACCATCAATCTGATCTCTGTATCTATCAGTCAATGTTTCTACTTTGTTTTTGTTCTTTAAATTCCACATATGAGTGAATTAAATGATTTTTGTCCATTGTATATATGCACCACAACTTTTTTATCTACTTGTCTATTGATGGGCACTTGGGTTGCTTCCATATCTTTGCTATTGTAAATAATGCTGCAATGAACATTAGGGGTGCACATGTTCTTTCAAATTCGTGTTTTGTGTTTCCTTGACTATATACCCAGAAGTGGAATCACTAGGTCATGAGGCAGTTCCATTTTTAATTTTTTTGAGGTAACTTCATACTGCTTTCCACAGTGGCTGCACCAATATGCATTCCCTCCAACAGTGCACAAGGGTTTACTTTTCTCCACATCCTCACAAACACTTGTTGCTTTACTGATGATAGCCATTCAGATAGTAAAAGTGATGTCTCATTGTGGTTTTAATTTGCATTTCTCTGATGATTAGTGACTTTGAGCATCTTTTCATATGTCTATTGGCCATATATGTCCTCTTTGAAGAGGTGTCTGTTTAAATCCTTTGCCATTTCTTGATTGGATTGTTTGTTTTTTATTGCAAAATAAACCAACAAACAAAATAGAAACACACTCATAGATACAGAGAATAGACTGACAATTGTCAGAAAGGGGGTTGCGGGCTGGGTGAAAAAGGAGAAGAGATTAAGCAAAGAAAAATACCTCATAGACATAGACAACAGTATCCTATATAATAAAAGGCTAATATGCAAATTGACTAATGGTGGAACAATCAGTCTCTATGACATGCACTGACCACCAGGGGGCAAATACTCAACGCAGCAGTTGCCCCCTGGTGGTCAGTGCACTCCCACAGGGGGAGCACCACTCAGCCAGAAGCTGGGCTCATGGCTGGCAAGCACAGGGGCGGTGGTGGGAGCCTCTCTCACCTCTGCGGCAGCGTTAAGGACCCCTTGGGGGATGTCTGCCTGCCGGCTTAGGCCCACTCCCTGCGGGGTCCCAGACTTCAAGAGGGCACAGGCTGGGCTGAGGGACCCCCCACCCCCCAGTGCACGAATGTTGTGCACCGGGCCTTTAGTGGTGATTATAAGAGGGGAAGGGGGGTGGGAGAGGTAAATAAACAGTGATGGAAGGAGACTTGACATTGGGTGGTGAACACAATACAATATCAGATGTTGAATTATAGAACTATATACCTGAAACCTATATAATTATATTAACCAATGTCACCCCAATAAATTCAGTATAAAAAGTCTACATTTCTCTTTCTGTATTGAACTCAAGAACCTAGTGGAAGAAAAAAAGATACCAAGTCCACCTGAATTACTTGCCAATAATAAAGTCCTTGAATACAGTAATTGAGTTGACTTTATTTGTAGGGATTATGTATTGCTGTTTCCTCTAGCATCTTTGAAGAATTAGCATTCATTATTCAGTTTCTTAGAAAGTTATATTGATTTCTTTTAATTGCTCATAACATGAAACAATTATATTTTATCTAATTTCTTAGATGAAATCATGGCACAGCACAACAGATTAAAACTTTGCTTCCTACTGACTTATTACTCCTATCCCAATAGAAGATATAAAATAATTAAAATAGAATATGTACCTGGATCTAGATGAGCCCACTTCTTCAAGAATCATAGAAAAGTGCTTCCAAATTTTCTTGGTATTGAATGAGTGTGCAATAGGTTTCTTTGAATCACCAAACAAAGATAGGAAATAATCCTCCCCTTCCCCTATCACAGCTGGCTCCGAAGGGGGGATGAACAGAGTCTTTTTCTTTGGAGCTGTGAAGCTGCTGACTTTTTCTAAACCAACGAGGGAAGCAACAAAGAGAGAAGTAAATAACAGGATATTAAAAGAACCCAAAGCCACTATCTTTATTCTTTGCTTCTACAAAACTATATTCTTTATACATTTTACTGTCACTGTCAATCTAAATGAAGATTAAAGATAATTAAAAACTTTAAACCAAAGGCTACAAAATAACCAGGAAGAGATTGTTTTTAGTGATACTCAATTCCTAGAGATTGTTTTAAACTATCAATTACATCATCAACATAATGACTATTCAACAGATTAGTTACTTGTACCAGAAGCATCATAAATTTTTGAGTAGGTAAGACATTTGAGTATCTCCAATTTGGATATGTCATATATAAGTACATCTTTATTCTCTCCAAATCATACCCATAAATTAATCTTCAAATGAGTCCTTTCCTACCAATGGTTAGTAATTTTGCCGGATAAAGATATGTGTCCTCTCATCAACTAAAATACTTGATTAGACAGATAAAGTAATGCTCACTCAGATTCTAGGGTCCTCTTGGAAATAAGCTCCTTTAAAATCCTCACGCTAAGATTCAAACACAAAATAGGCTTTGTAATTTTGCAGAGAAAGAACCATGCAGAGTATATCTAATAATGTAAGTTCCAAGGGAAAGTAACAGTACAGAGAGGCATGATGACAAAGTGGACAGAGGAATATGTCCTGGATTTAGAAGGACCTGCAATTGTATCCCCGATCTGTCACTTACTAAGCCAACTGAGTTAGACTTTCCAATTCTCAGTTTTCATGAACATAAAAATGAAAACTACTACTACCTTGTTAGGGTGATGTGAGAATTGAAGGTAATGTAGATAAGTGTCTAGCAATATCTGGTATTTAGCTGGTACTCAATAAATGATAGTTATTATTGTGACCCTGGGTCCAAAATTAACAACAAATTAACACAATCTAGAGTTCAATTTATATTTGTGTAACTTTAACAAAACCAAAGTGAGGTGAAAGCTGGAAAGGTTTAAACTCATAGTTTCTAAAGAGGATTCCTCAAAGTATTTTGTTCAGAAGAAATATTTGGAATTAAATTTGTTTATTCTCAGTCAAGTATTTACTTAATTTTTTAAAATTCCTTTGGGAATAGAGAATATATAGCAGCCCTTTGAATAGCTCATCCTGCGGGGGGGGGGGGGGGCTTTGTATTCTAAAAGGAAAGAAGATCCATTAATTCTTAGTCCCAGTCATTATTTCATCAGGAGAAACAGATGGAAATGAACCAAATGCAACAAGTCGCAGCAAACTCAGACTTCTACCAATAGCAGCGGAACCTACAGTAACTGAAGGAGAAGCCTACTTCCTAGCTCAATGCTCATCTTGCAAGGGGAAGCCACTATATTTTTTGTTTCTTTTCCCCACTAATAGTGGGAGCTTTCCCAGTTTGACCCAAATATAGAACACATGTCATGATGATACAGTGCTAAGGGATAGAAAATATTCCCTCCCTAGATCTAAATCTGTACTTTCACTTTTAAACATATGGATCTGGTTATTGCTAAAGGTCAGTGTGAACTTAGGAGGCTTCTTTGAAAAAATGTACCTTAGGTGTGCAAACAATGAAGCACAGGGAATATGACAACAATGGCAGTAGGTCAAAACCCTAGATACCTCTGTGTCAAAGGCGTAGGCAAATACCACAAACAAAATCAAACATAGATAAGCAGCAGCCAGGCTGTAAACGTGCACAGAATGGTAGAGGGAAATGGAGGCATTAGGGAGTCAGTGTGTTTGTGTTTCCAGTTTTAAAACTTGTTAATAGATGAGTAATGGAAATATAGGCCCCAATCTAGCCCATTCTATGAGAAGGTGCTTAGAGATAGGTTCAGATTCACAACTGATTTTTATTGAGTACCTACTATGTGCTAGGTGATTTTCATAAATCCTTCATATCTCCTTTAATCATCCTTAGGATAGCCCTGTCAAGTTGATATTTTAATCCCCATGCTTGCTGTTGTGGAAAATGGGACTCAGAGATGCTAAATGCCTAATGTTTCACACTGTGGGGAGTAGAGGGGTAGTTTGGACCTTGGTCTTCTGTTTCCAAGTTCAGCCGTCTTTCTAGGAAACTAGAACACACCCTCAAAGTTTCCTGTACATGGTGAGGAACAAATACCCTGCAGCCTGCAATTGCTGAGTGCATTGTTGGCAACTGTTACAACTCTACTTCTTCCTACCATAGTCCTGTTCTTATTTTCCTCTCCTCCAAATGCTTTATTGCTTTTTCCTTTTCTCTCCACAATTTTACTTACTTTATTTTTCTTCTTTCTCTTACCTATCTGTCTTTTCCTTACCAAAGTCCTAAATCTCCTAAAGGCACAAAATACCCAAGACATTACTTAATCTTTCTGGTAGCATTAAGAGGAAGGGCAGGCCATGTTATGCATCAGAATTTTTAAATTATCTAGCAATTCTAGAACATACAAGCAGTCAACCTATGAACCATTATGCGAACTCAAGGTATTTTAATCTTTTTTTTTTGATTAAGGTATTACATGTGTCCTTATTGCCCCATTGTCTCTCCCCACCCCCACCCCCATTCATGCCCTCACTCCTCTGGTGTCTGTGTCCATTGGTTAGGCTTATATGCATGCATACAAGTCCTTTGTTTGTTCTCCCCCCCTTACCCCCACCCTCCCCTACCTTTCCTCTGAGGTTTGACGGTCTGATCAATGCTTCTGTCTCTGGATCAGTTTATGTTATTCATTATGTTCCATAAATAAATGAGATCATGTGATATTTATCTTTCTCTGACTGGCTCATTTCACTTAGCATAATGCTCTTCAGGGCCATCCATGGTGTTGCAAATGGTAGGAGTTCCTTCTTTTTTACTGCAGCATAGTATTCCATTGTGTAGATGTACCACAGTTTTTTAATCCATTCATCTGCTGATGGGCACTTAGGCTGTTTCCAAGTCTTAGCTATGGTAAATTGTGCCACTATGAACATAGGGGTGCATATATCCTTTCTGATTGGTGTTTCTAGTTTCTTGGGATATATTCCTAGAAGTGGGATCACTGGGTCAAATGGGAGTTCCATTTTTAGTTTTTTGAGGAAACTCCATACTGTTCTCCACAGTGGCTACACCAGTCTGCATTCCCACCAGCAGTGCATGAGGGTTCCTTTTTCTCCACATTCTCACCAGCACTTGTCATTTGTTGATTTGTTGATGATAGCCATTCTGACAGGTGTGAGAAGGTACCCCATTGTCGTTTTGATTTGCATCTCTCGGATGATTAGTGATTTTGAGCATGTTTTCATATGTCTCTTGGCCTTCCTTATGTCTTCTTTCAAAAAGTATCTATTTAGATCCGTTGCCCATTTTTTGATTGGGTTGCTTATCTTCCTTTTGTTAAGTTGTATGAGTTCCCTATAAATGTTGGAGATTAAACCCTTATCGGAGATAACATTGGCAAATATGTTCTCCCATGCAGTGGGCTTTCTTGTTGTTTTGTTGATGGTTTCTTTTGCTATGCAAAGCTTTTTATTTTAATGTAGTCCCATTTATTTTCTCTTTAGTTTCCATTGCCCTAGGAACTGTATCGATGAAGAAATTGCTTCGGCATATGTCTGAGATTTTGCTGCCTGTGGATTTCTCTAATATTTTTATGGTTTCCCGTCTTATGTTTAAGTCCTTTATCCATTTTGAGTTTATTTTTGTGTATGGTGTAAGTTGGTTAACTCAATATTTTAATCATGGGGATGATATACTTGGCCACATACATTTATGGAACTGGAATATGACTCCAGTGTGAGGATCAATAGTGAGCATAGTCATATGACATTAACAAATTAGCATTGTTGAACACAGATAATAAAACATCATTCTGGTTTCTAGACACATAGAAAATTTATTGAACTATATAATTTTAAAATAGTCTAAAAATAATCAGTACAGGCTTTGCTTACCCAAGGTGCTTTCTGATTGGTCCCCTGTCACTGATTTAGAAGACTTTGATCCCCTTAATATAGCCATTCCACTAATCTCAAAGTTAGGCAGATAGCAACAGAGAGGTGTTTCACTGGTTGATGACAGTGACAATGGCTGTGCTGTGCTATAGGAATTTTCAGTACTTGGGAAACGTACTGAAGAGTGGTGTGCCCTTGAGAGGTTGCCATATGTAGTTTCTCTTCTGTGGACAAAAATGAGTATAATAAACAAAGTAAGCAAGTCAAAATGAATAGACCATGGACACAAGAAGCATAAACTATCATTATTACCCAGAGTTCTGGTTTTCAAAGGTATTATGCATCTAAAATAAGCACAAGAACATCTTATAGCTCTAGTGTTAACAGCCTAAATAGAACACTTTAGTGTCAAGTTAAGAAATTTTCTCAATTTTTTTAAAATGTAAGAATCACTAAATTCCCACTATAGATGGTTTTAAAAAAGTGTAAACATAGAAAGAAAATAAAAATCAACCAAGAATTGTAGGCTTGCCCTAACCGGTTTGGCTCAGTGGATAGAGCATTGGCCTGCGGACTCAAGGGTCCCAGGTTCGATTCTGGCCAAGGGCATGCACCTTGGTTGCGGGCACATCCCTAGTAGGGAGTGTGTAGGAGGCAGCTGATCGATGTTTCTCTCTCATCGATGTTTCTAACTCTCTATTCCTCTCCCTTCCTCTCTGTAAAAAATCAATAAGATATATTTAAAAAAAAGAATTGTAGGCTTTTTAATGCATATTTTTACACATAATTGAGACTCTATAAACCATTTGTATCCCACATTTATCACTCATTATATCCTAGTTCCCTTTTCTACTGACATAAAAGTATTATAATTCTTGTTTAATATATTGTTTACTATATCCTTTTCCTTTGACTTCTGCTGTTGAATTAATTTTCCTATATTAAGATTCTATAGTTAATGTTTACTTTCAAATACTCTATGAAAATTAATAGCCATAAATACAGCACATGTGTATATATGTATGTATGTATGTGTGTGTATTTTGTGTGTGTGTGTGTGTGCGCATGCGTGTGTGTGTGAATGGTGAAGGGAATAGCAGGAAAAGAAAGACTTAATCCAGGTACTATTTTTATAAGCAAACATTACTATGAACAAAGCTTTTCCTTTCTTTCTTTTTCATAAATATAAAAGCATTTCTTAACTAACGCACAAACATTTTTTAAAGTACAATTATTTTACAAGTACTAGTAAAACAGTATCCTCCTGGCATGACTCATGAAAAGGTTTATGACAACCCCATTTAATGTATCCCATTGAGACTCTCCTCAATAAACTAAAAGCCGTGTGTGTGTGTGTGTGTGTGTGTGTGTGTGTGTGTGTGTGTGTGTGTGTTTAATGCTTGAGTTGTGAACAAAGTTCTGGGGTCCAAAACCTTTTGGCTCTCTGAACCATTGGATAAATGAGCAGCCAGTTTTTTTTTAATTTTTATTGATTTCTTACAGAGAGTAAGGGAGAGGGATAGAGAGTTAGAAACATCGATGAGAGAGAAACATCGATCAGCTGCCTCTTGCACACCTGCAGTGTGCCCGCAACCAAGGTACATGCCCTTGACCGGAATCAAACCTGGGACCCTTCAGTCCACAGGCCGACGCTCTATCCACTGAGCCAAAGCAGCAGCCAGCTTTTAGTGACCCCCTTTCTGGTGGTCACATATCCACTACACTTTAGGAACTAAGTATTTTACCTCAATGGATTATCTCTATTTTGATCTCTTTGTTTTCCAGAGTTTCTATAAAGTTATTTTAGCCAGTTTTCTGTTGCCGTCTTTTTGTTTGTTTGTTTGTTTGTATTGTGTGTGTGTGTTTTTTAATGTTTCCAAAAGGGTACAAGGGCCTGGAGCTTCCTAATCTGACATCTTGCTGATGTCAGTCTCAATATCTCTGTTTACCAACAGGTATGCATAATCCTTTTGTTTTGTAATTTGTAAGTTCCTTCATCAGAAATATTAATCTGGAGAGTGCTTCTCAAAAGCAGACTTCCCTAACTCTGTACCTCTCAGAAGGCACAGGCATCTCAGGCAAATTATTATTATTTTTTATAATTGAAGGCATCGGCTTTGAAAATTGTATTATTCCTGGCCCAGTACTTATTAAGCTTGAGCAGTGCCATTCTGCTGACAACCCGAGCACTCATCTTTGTCTGAAAAGCTCAAACCCATGAAGATACACTCGAGTTTGACTGTGGGTGGAGACTATAGAGATCAGTTGTCAAATTACAAACATCCCATCTCTGTCCAACCTGAAACAGGCCCTTACGACGTGACTTCTCCCCACACTGGCTGGAATAAGCAGGAAAAGTACTACTCTCTTTCCAAGTTCCTCACATCTGGGTTTCATTACAGACAAGCTGGCTGTATCTTTCAGCATGTTCATCTTATAAGCTCTGTATTTATTTTCCTCCAGTAAAACAATAGTGCTCCCACATAAATTTAATTCCACGAAAGATTCCCAATAAGCCTTGGCAAAGGTTGCAATCAAAGAAATCTGCCCTAGGACCACAGGGTGTTCTTTTTCTATTTGAATAAGAAACGTCTACTAGCTGCATACACCTTTGGAAGAGCTGAAATATTTCAGGCAGAGATGTGCGTGATGCAGCCCATTGTCTGAAAACCCTGCACTCACAGACCGAGCAGACTTCTTGGAAGATGAGAGGTTTATCCTAGTGCGTAGTTAGCTTCCCCCACTGCTTTGCATGCAAAATTTTCCAACCCCCTTCTTGGTATTTTGCTCCTTCTGTAACTGATTAGCACTAAACCAGAGGCAGTTACAAAAGTTCAATGCCAGCATTTCAGTGTGATTTTGGGAGATGTTGCACTGGTAATACTGACAACAGCCATGCGCAGTTCACCTGAGAAGTGATTTAAACTGTTTATTTTAATAGATAAAATATTTTAAAAATGAACTTGAACCAAGCAATAAATACAGGACATCTCGGTCCAAAGTAACATTGGCTTTAAATTGTGTATATTCAATACAATGGGTCACTTTTTTTTTTTTGTAGAAAACATTGGAAAATCAATGCTAATGCTTCAGTTGATAGAATGATTTACATTAGTGGTCACAACAGGGAGTTGTAATTTTTATTTCATATCCTCACAGGCATTTCCTAAACCAAAATTCTTTGGTAATTCTTTGTCCCTGGATCAGTAAAGTGATTCTAAGGAAATTATCTGCCAATTGTTTTAACGTGTTAGATATGAGCTTTGGAACCTCAACCAGGTCTGATATGACGGACATCTGTCCAGGTATATTTTTATATTCCTCAAGGACTCAACCTTATAAAACAGTGGGTGCGAAATAACTGCATGTTATAGTTAATCCTAGAAACCGTGTGGAATCAATTTCAGTCCTAACTATTTTATTAGCTGTCTTGAAACAAGAGGCCAAGTGCTCCATCACTATCCTCTAACACTCAGCCCCTTCCCGCCTCTCCTTTGTGCCATTCTTACGAGGTGTCTTTCTCCATTTTATCTTCCTGCTCAGGAACTTGACTCTGCAGAGCTGTCGATGTTTCTTGAGTGGCTTGTGTGTCTTTTATCTTGGCCAGAAGAAGAGTCTCTTCTTTCCTGGGAAAACAGATCATGACATTAGGCCACGACTATAGCTGAGGTTCACGCCAGGTTTTCTATGTCAAGTGACCTCATCTGTTAATCTAACTACCTTAAAGTACTTGCCAGGCTTAATGATTTCTCTACCATGCTGATGCCAGGACCAGGATTCTAATGGGAATATGTAAGTCCTGACATAGCCAATACTGCTATTGGCTAAGGCTGTCAGACAAATCAAGGTGAAGGTGTGAAGCGTTCACTCGAAGCAGCTCATGGGGCAGGGTGGTAACCCAGCATAGCTATCTTTATGACTACAGCTCTCACATCTGGCCAACGCTGCCGGTCAGAACACTGTGAGGTAATGTCTCCATAGTTACAAAGTTCCAGTCTCTAAACAATGACTACGTTGATGCTGCACCTGCTTTGTCGTTTGCAGAGATGAAATAAGGGAACTTGCTTTTAGGGGAACCAGGTCTCCCACCAGACAAACTTTGTCACCGGGATGTTTGATATCCTATTTTGGATTTCTGAGGGTCAAAACTAGTATGCAATAAATATTGGAAAGTTCATCACTGTTTTTGAATGTTGATTTTAAACAATTCTTGTATTGTTTTTTTTTGTTTTGTTTTGACACATGGAAACAGCCAGGAAGCAGAAACAGAAAACATATACTTTTAAGGCAAAAAGAAACCTACTGATAGAAATAGTGAAATTGAAGCCAGGAGACATAAATTCTTCTCTTAGTTATGTCAGCAGTATGATTTAAAATAAATCACTTAATATAGGTTCCACTTTGAGTAAAAGATCTATACTTAATGTTTATGATAATGAGGCATGAGAATAAAATTAACACATACAAAAGTACATCATTGCACACAATGATATGATATATGATAATGATTACTGGATGAGTAAGTTAATTTAAATATTTAAATGAGAATCTACTATGTACCAGGAAAAAGCAAGGTATTATAAATAAACAATTCCTACTTCAAGGAATAATGATAAAACATCTTCCAATTTAGATTAGAAAATAAATTCCATCTTAGAACTATAAATAGTATTTAAATACAACTAACAATGAACAAAGTAACTATTTTAATAAATCAAAAGACAAGAAGTGTATCACATAATGAGGCAAATAAGCTAGAGGAAGGTATACTTTCTCTTCAGAGATGAAGTGCAATTTCTTATCAGTGTTATGGGCCAATTATGTACATATAGCATAAAGAGATTTATAGTAAACTATAATTTAAATAAATATAAAGAAAGAAAATAAAAAATAAAGTAATGAGAGATTTATAAATTTATACTTATGCTTAGAAAAGAACTGAAAATGGATTTTTTATTTCTTGCCACTATTCCAGTTTCCCTAATTCTGTCTGGTCTCCTAGCTGTTAAAATGTCTGTATTTGAACTACATATATTAGCATGAAGTCATTATGACCACATGTGTTTTATCAGAGAGCCTATTCACATTTTCCAGCATAGTTTGGACAAACAAAATTCTGTCAACTGAGCAACACTTTGGAAAGCTTTAACTTTGTAAATGTTTTAATAGTCATACCCCATTCAGGATATTTTTCTTATTTCCTTCCCCCAAATTATAGCATATATGCAACGAAAACCAGTTTCCTCTTTTCCTGTTACTTGAACTAAGGGTGTGGTTTGCAACAAGGGTGAAGTGAACCATAGGGAGCATTTTGTCACTAAGAGGAGACATTAATAGAAGTCATTAAGATTTGGTGCTGGGATTTAGTGGAAGGAGCCAGAGATGCAAGATTTCTGCAATGTGGCAGATAATCTCAGTTGCCAAAGAATTTTCCCCTGTATCACATGGTTTGCCTGAGATTCATGCAGATGAAAAACAGTTTATAATTTCTGAGCATAAATCTTAACTCTTTATTATCTATAAATACAAAGTATTTTTGCACACCTTTTACATAGCAGTTTTCCAGAAGTAACTATTTACTGTTTTCATGGAAGGAAGATTAATATATTGGTTTGTTCAGACCTTTTCTAAGAATTGTTCAGTTTGGAAAAATTACTTGGTTTATTTATGTGGTTGATGTAACTTCCTGACATAGGTAATAATAATAGAACAACAACAACAACAAAATCAACCTGAACCTGATGAATCCTCTAATTTACATAAAATGCAGAAAACAGAAGAGCATGTTAACTAATAGACTAAGAGATTTAAAAGACAAAACTTGTACTTTGTGGCTATAATTTATATTCTAATTCAAGTAAACTATAAAAAATTTATAAGACATTGGAAATTTAAGCACACTGGGTACTTAATAATATTAAGGAATAACAAATATTTTAGGTATGTTATGGCATCACCTATTTTTATTTTATTTTAACCATTTTATTTATTTATTTTAATTGACTTTATTGGAGTGACACTGGTTTACAAAATCATAGTGGTTCCAAGGGTACAACTCAACAAAACATCACCTGCACACTGCATCCTGCACCCATTGCCTCAAGCAAAGCCTCTTTGCATCCCCATCCCCCCCCCATTTTTGACCCCTCCTAGCCACTCCCTACCCACTTTCCCTCTGGCTAGCACCACACTGCTATCTGGGCATCTATAATGGGTCATGACTGGACAGGAGGAGGTTGTGTGTGCAGGTGAGGCCAGGAGCAGAGATGAAGACAGAGAGGGGGCGCTGGCAAGCCTCCCGGAGCCAGAGCAGACATGGACAGTATCTGGGCATCATCTTTTTCTTTATTTTAAAGAGAATCCTATTGTTTAGAGATACATAGTGAAACATCTACACTAATAAAAGAGAAACATGGTCATTAGCGTATGACCGCTACCCTTCCCATTGGCTAATCAGCATATCCTTATGCAAATTAACTGTCAGCCAAGATGGCGGCAAAGTTATTAAAGAAAATAATGGTTTTCATTTACCATGACTTTTGGAAACAGTGGCTTTATAAAGAACAATTCTTCTCATTGACACAAAATTATTAGCATTTGTCCAAGGAGTTAGAAACCACCCTCTCTGAGGAGGAATGGCATGATTTATATGCTGACAGAGTGAGGCATTCCCAAAGTTTGTCCTTGAGAGCAAAAACTATCTTACTCATCCCTGTATCCTCAATGCCTAGCACAGTGCCTGACATGAAGTAGGAACATGATACCTTTCTTCCAAATGAATTAGTTGCAATTCCAAATAAGGAGAAACTAGCTTTTGACCCTTTACAACACAGATTCACTTATGGTAAGCAAAATCTACACCTAAGTATAGATTAAAAAAAAAAGGAGAAAC
The DNA here is from genome assembly GCF_000412655.1 of Myotis brandtii. Lineage (NCBI taxonomy): Eukaryota > Metazoa > Chordata > Mammalia > Chiroptera > Vespertilionidae > Myotis > Myotis brandtii. The sequence goes on from NW_005363772.1 coordinate 2,284,404, forward strand.
TTCAGTTATTTAAAACACATACTAATAAAACTGAAACAACATAATTTTCTATATCAAGAAATTGGTTAAATATTAGTATGTTAATTTAATGGAGTAATATACAGCTACCAAAGAGAATGAGGTAACTATATGTACAGACATAGAAGTCTATGATATATTAACTGAAAAACGAAATTCAGAAGAACATACAGACATATGTAAATATCTCTATATATAAAGAGGAAATATGCAAATTAGGCTGGGATGCCATAATGGGTCATGACCGGACAGGAGGAGGTTGTGTGTGCAGGTGAGGCCGGGAGCAGAGATGGAGACAGAGAGAGGGGGCTGGCAAGCCTCCCGGAGCCAGAGCAGACATGGACAGGGACAGGGGGGCTGGCCCACAGCCTCCACAGCCCAGCGCAGGCCCAGAGATGAAACGGCAGGCCCGCCTGCTGCAGAAGCAGTGTGGCTCCCTCCTGCCTCCTGGGGAAACGGCGGGGCTCCCTCCCGGCTCCTGTGGGCACAGGTGGCTGGCTTCCACCTCCCGTGGAAGCCACACAGCTCCTGTGGAAGCAGCGTGGCTCCCAACAGGGGGGCTGGCCCACAGCCTCCGCGGTCGAGTGCAGGCCCAGAGATGAAACGGCAGGCCCGCCTGCCGCAGAAGCAGTGTGGCTCCCTCGTGCCTCCTGAGGAAACAGCGGGGCTCCCTCCCGGCTCCTGTGGGCACAGGCGGCTGGCTTCCATCTCCCGCGGAAGCCACACAGCTCCTGTGGAAGCAGCGTGGCTCCCGGTGGCGTGTTTCGGGAACGGGAGCAGCGGGCGGCCTACTGCACGCAATATCACAGGATGGGCTACTAGTTTATAGATAAAATGACCAGCGTGGCTCAGTGGTTGAGCATCTACCTGTGAACCCGGAGGTCACGGTTCAGTTCCCAGTTGGGGCATGTGCCTGGGTTGCAGGCTTGGTCCCGGGTGTGGAGCATGCGGGATGTTTCTGTTTCTCTCTCCCTCTCCCTTCTTCCCTGAAATCAATTAAAATAAAACAAAAAACAAATAAAAAATCGAATAACACAGAGAGCAGGGAGTGGATGTAGATGAAAAAGATGGGCCATGACTTGTAATATTTGAAGCTGGGTAATGTACATGGAGGTTCATTATACATTATGTCTTTTTTTTTTCTGTAGACATTTGAAATTCTCCATAGTAAAAAGGCTAACAAAGGAAGGATCAGTTTGGGATGTGTAGACTTCCACCATCAAGAGCATCGTCATCACGGCTATCTCTAGCTAAGGGAAGAGAGGATCAAGCAAGAGCTGAAAGGGAAATGCAGAAACACTATTTACAGGGTCTCACATAGGTCCTTTCAACACAACTCCGGAGCATGGAAATTTCCCCATTTTCCAAACTGAGGAGATGGAAGTTCAGAGAGAGAAATACCTCTCCCAAGGTTATAGAGCCAATAGATGGCACAGCCAGGATTTGGTCTTACATCCATTTGTTACAAAGACCCCCTTCACTGTACTCTCTGTTCCTCTGCTACAATTCTTGTCCACTATCTTCCTAAGTCCTTCCACAGTCACTGCCTAACCGCTTACCTACTCCTGACCAGCTTTGTCCTGTCTCCAATCCCTCTCTCCCCCAGCGTCTGGACCTATGTCACTGTTCTGTTCACTCTTTCCTCAGTTGGGAAAACAAATGTTGCTTGAGAAACTGAAGCCCCCTAAGAGTAAATATAGGGTCTAATAGGATTCTGAAAACTGAGTTTTATATTGTGATCTTTTATCTTAACCAAGAACAAATTTAAAGTGGCAAAATTCAGCCATTTCTAAAAAAACAGGCAAAATATTATATGTACATAATTTTTTAAAAGCTGAAAAGCACAAAGAACTGGCTTTATGCATTCTAGCCCGCTGTTTCCACATATGGAGAACATTTGCTCACTGGGGGATTTTATTAAATCAGTAATATAAATAAAATGTCTTGTGTGAACGAAGGCTGTGTATATAAAGAGAATTTTCCTTCCCTCTCAGGTCATGGGTGGTAGTTTCCAAATTGAGTAATATGCACTTGAGGATTATAATTTAAAACATGACATGTCCCACTAAGATTCAAGGAGTTTGTATATATAGAAATATAGTTTCACATGTGTACCTGCACAAATACAGAATAAATTCCTATTGTAAATATCTTGCTAGTCTAAAAATGTACTGGGTTCATTCATTTCCTTCACACCAATCCACTTGTAACTAACACAGCCTTGAACATAGATGTTATTATTTTACCTTGAAGTCAGGGTCACGTTAAGGTCCTACTAGAGGTGTTCACAGAGAGAATAAAAGACCATTTACTGGGAGGTTCAAGTTTCAGACAGTTTGTCCAAGTACCTACACTGGACTTCCCAATCAAAAATTCTATTTCAACACATGCTAAGATCCTAGATCTACATGTGTGATACCAAGTGTCAAATAGTGGTTTCAATCCTCAGAAATTCATGTCGATTTTAGCAATGGCTCATAAAGAATTATTGCATAGTTACTTTATACATAGACTTAGCCTTTACTTTAGACTTAGCCTTCATCTATCAATCTTTTCTATCTTTTTGTTGTTGTTAATCCTCACCTGAGAATTTTTTTTTCCCAATTGACTTTCAGGGAGAGGGGAAGGGAAGTGGAAGGGAGGAAAGGAGGGAGAGAGAGAAACATTGATGTAGGAGAGACACATCAATTGGTTGCCTCCCATATTAGTCCCGATATGGGGCCAGGGATTGAACCTACAACCCATGTACGTGCCCTTGGCCAGGAATCAAACCACCGACCCTTTGGTCCTTGGGCTGATGCTGTAAGATCTGAGCATCTGGCATGACTTATAATATTATTCTAAGAGGGTATCTCAGACTTGTTCGGGAGGCAGATTCAGAACATATGATCTTATTTGCAGACACCATATATTTGTAGAATATTTTAAAAAATACAAATCAACATATTTTTGTATTTCATCTACACACTATTTTAATATATTTTTACTAGCAAAAAGAAATCTACCTTTTATTATTTGTACACCATATAAACTCACAACCAACAGCTCACAGGTCTTAAAACAAAATAAAACACCCAACAAACTATTGAACAAAGAACAAATGGTTGGTTTTCAGTTTCCCTATAGATATGAATTTGCCATTTCATTTTTTTTCCTGTCATCTACTGGCAACCTTCAGCAGAAAAGTGGTATCTGGAGCCAAAGACTTGTAAAAAATTATCGACAACAATTTGAATTGAGGAAATACTATCCACCAACTTTTCCCCCTCTGTAAACAGGGTAAAGGCAATCATTACTCAATATTACAGTTGAATGCACCTTCTGTACAGCTTATGAAACACTAGAGACCCATAGGAACACTGTGAGAAGCACTGGATTAAAGGAGTATGAAAGAGAGTTATTAGAAGCCTGAACATGAGCCTTACCCATGTCTTCAGGCACAAATATAAGACGGTATGGAGCCCAGTCAAGCTCACTGTGGAAGCACAACAGGCAAGGAGGGACCTAAACCTTGCTTCTCTTCTCTGGTTACCACACACATAACAAATTTGATCACTGGTAGCTACTGTTCTCATTATTCATTACATATATATGTATAATATTTTTATTGATTTTTAGAGAATGAGGAAGGGAGAGGGAGAAAGAGAAACATCAAACATCGATGTTAGAGTGAAACATTGATTGGCTGCTTCCTGCACTCCCCCTACTGGGGATCGAGCCTGCAATCTGGGCATGTGCCCTGACTGGGAATTGAACCAGCAACCCCTCGGTGCCCAACCAACTGAGCCACACTGGCCAGGGCTCATTATTCACTTATTGATGATGGCAATAGGTGGTAAAGGGGTACAGTTCACTATGGGTGGATTTGTTAATTCTTGAGAAATCTCTTGATGCCATCTACATAAACGAAGCTGCTTTCATTAGTCTCTTGACAACTTGAAGTATAAGCAAATTTAAGTCGGTAAATTGAATTTAAGTTCGTTAGAAGCTTTTCTCCTCATGTGCTAATGAGAGAACAGAAGAAATTAGGAGGCTTCCAAGGATATTAAGGGCGCTGAGGTTCAAGTTAAGTCTTTTGCAAGAGAACACCTCTAACCTTCACTAGGAGCAGAAAAGAAACCACTGGGGTGGATTATCTGAATGAATGAAGTAACTTTGTGTCATTTGTTTGAGTCCCTGTATATTAGGAGGAGGTGAGAAATCAGACACCTGAGATGGAATGAGAAAAGTCATGCAGTGTTGGGAAACAGAACTCCCTGAAAGACCTCTGATCACATGTAGAATAGTCTGCAGTAGAAGAAAGACAAGCTGGGCATTTTGATGTGCTTGAAGTTTTCCCTCGCTGGTGTATTATTCTTGGTTTTGTTGTTGTCGGCCTGTGCTCATGTTTGTTTCTCCCTTAGATTTCTGGGTCAATGCTTTTACAACTCAGAGTCAGCCATAATCAATAGTGAATGCTACTACTACTGCTACTATTAGCTATCATTTATCACGTTTCCTATTTGTGTTAAGTACTCTCTGTGTATTATCTCATTTCATCCTTTTGAGGATATGTTTTTATCTGCCTCTCACAGATGAGGAAATCGATGCCGATTGCAGTCAGGTAGTTGCCCGGAGCCACACATCTCTGAAGCGGCAGAACCAGGACCGGAGTTCAAGTCTGTCTAACTTTAGAGATTGCACTTGTCAGTTACACTATACCATCCCTGAAAAATACCGGGCACCACTCTTTACAAGGCAATTGGACAGATACTCTGTAATAATATAAACAGGTGTCAGGCATGTTCCTTTTGATAGGACAATAGTATCTGTGAATATGCTAAAATAATGCAGGATGGAATGTGATAAGAATCAAAGGAATGGTTTTGTTAAGAATTAGAAGAACTCATGAAAAAATGACTTTTGCTGTTATGGTTAGCAAAGACTTCACAGAAGAGGTGAAATATGAGTAGACTTCAAAGGATAGGTAGGATTTCAAAAGGCAGAGAACAGGAAGGAAGGCATTTATTAACTTATTTTTTACATGCATTTTACTCATCAAATGCATATTAATTGTCTATTGTGGCTAAACAGTGCTGAATGTAGTTTTCTGGGAAGCATCAAAATGCCAGGGTAGACGTGGTGCAGGCATATTAAATGGCCAAGGCAGAGAGATGACCTGGTGTGCAGTGTGAGGTAGAGCCCGAGGGATAGAGGAGACCAGACTGTGAGGGCCTTGAACCCAGGCCAAGGATGGAATGTATTCTCAGTATGCATTATGTGTAGTAGGCATTTATTTGATCCTAATGGATCGGTAATTAGATTAACCACAGGACATTTCAGGAGTTCCTTGCTTCTATTTGTATGTGTGTGTGTGGTGTGCTTGTGGTGTGTGTATGTGGGGGTTGGGGTTGATTTATAGGAGTTTTTATATACTCCAGATCAGAGTTCTTTGCTGGATTTATGTATAACAAATACATTCTCCCAGACTGTGATTTGTCTTTTCACTCTCTGGATAGTGCAGGTTCTTAATGTTAATGAAGTCCAATTTATCAATATTTTTTGCTTAATGATTTTATGTCCCATTTTAAAAAAATGTTTATCTCAGGGTCATGAAAATTTAGACTATTTTCTTCTCTTAGGAGTTTTACTGTGTTTAATCTTTCACATTTATGATGCACCTTAATTTTTATGTATGATTAACAGGTTCAAGGTTTAGTTCTTTTTCACATGATTATCCAATAATTCCTGCATTTCCCTCATTGAAGTGGTGTCTTGGTTGTGAATCATGTGACCATATGTTTGGGTCTCTATTCTGCTTTATTAGTCTACTAGAGGCCCGGTGCACAAAAATTTGTGCATTCGGGGGTAGGGGGGTCTCTCAGCCCGGCCTCTGCCCTCTCACAGTCTGGGACCCCTCGGGGGTGACCACTTGCTGGCTTAGGCCTGCTCCCCGGGGGATTGGGCCTAAGATGGCAATCAGACATCCCTCTGGCAGCCCGGCAGCCCTCGGGGAATGTCCACTTGTCAGCGGGGAGCAGACCTAAGCTGCAGTCAGACATCCTTAGCGCTGCTGAGGAGGCAGGAGAGGCTCCCGCCACCACTGCTGTACTGGCAGCCATCAGCCTGGCTTGTGGCTGAGCAGAGCTGCCCCCTGTGAGAGCGCCTTGACCACCAGAGGGCAGCTCCTGCATTGAGTGTCTGCCCCCTGGTGGTCAGTGTGTGTCATAGTGACCAGTCATTCCCAGTCATTCAGCTGTTAGGGTTAGTTTGCATATTACCCTTTTACTATATAGGATAGAGGCCTGGTGCATGGGTGGGGGCCGGCTGGTTTGCCCTGAAGGGTGATCCAGATCAGGGTGGGGGTCCCACTTGGGTGCCTGGCCAACTTGGATGACGGGCTGATGGCTGTTTTCAGGCTGGTGGGCGACTGAAGCTCCCAGTCTCTTTTTTTTTTCTTTTTGTTTTATTCTGGGATTTATTTACCTTCTATAGCTGTCACTGGAGCTGAGAGCCGGCTCCAGCTCTGAGGCCCAGCTCCAGCTCTGAGGCCATGGCCGGCTGAAAGCAGGTATCTGGGTTTGCTTAGCTTCTATAATTGAAATTCTGTTGCCATCACTGGCCGCTCTAAGCTCTGAGGCCCCGCTGGCTGAAAGCAGGTACCTGGGGTTTGTTTAGCTTCTATAATTGCAACATTGTTGCATCCGGAGCTCGGAGCTCAGAGCTGAGTGCGGCAGGCGGGGAACCTTGGCTTCCTCCATCACTGGAGCAAGCAAGCCTCCTGCTCGCTTCAGCTGCGTGGCTGCCGGCCGCCATCTTTGTTGGCAGTTAATTTGCATATCCTGCTGATTAGCCAATGGGAAGGGTAGCGAAGTTATGGTTAATTACCATGTTTCTCTATTATTAGATAGGATTTCTCTATCCTTGTGCTATTACCATAACACTGTCTTCATTACTGTAACTATAGAGTATAGTATAGATCTTTCAAGTTTGTTCTTTCAATACAGGATGGGACAAAAGTAGGTTTATAGTTGTGCATACTGTGAAAGTTTATTCTTGTATTATTATTTATCAATTATTGTATTATTTTCCATACGAACAACTGTAAACCTACTTTTGCCACACCTTGTTTATCATGACTAATCTAGGTTCTTTGATTTCCATATGAATTTTACAATCTTGTTAATTTTACAATCTTGTTAATTTAAAAAAAAATACCATCTTGGATTTTGATTGGGATTGTACTGAATCTATAGATCTATTTGGAAAGACTGGATTATCTGTAATCTTCCTTTCTGGTAATATCCTTGTCAATTTTTGGTATGAAGATTATGCTGGTATCATAAAACAAGTTTGTAAATGTTTTCTCTTTTTCCGCCACCTGGAAGAATTTGTGAATGATTGGCATTATTACTTCCTTATATCCTAGGTAGAGTTTCCTGATAAAACATTGTGGTTCTGGACTTTACTTTCTGGGGAGTTTTAAAGTTCAATTTATTTAGTAGTTACAGAGCTGATCATATTTTCTATTTCCTTTTTTGTTTGTTTTTTGGAAAGCTGTGTTTTTACCCCAACTTTTTAAAATATCCTCTTAATATTTTTTTAATGTTGGTGGAATCTGTGGTGTCATCTACCCTTTCATAACTGTTATTGTTTATTTGTCTCTTTGATGTTTTTATTTCTTCATTAATCTTCTCAGTCTTTTTAAAGAATTAACTATGGCTTTTGATCCTCTTCATTATATGACTATTTGTATATTTTCTCTTTATTATACATTCTTTTTTGATTTTGGGGGGTTCAATTTGTTGTTATTTTTGTGAGTACTTGAAATGGATACTTAGATAAGTGCTTTGTAGACTATTTTTATTTCCTGACATAGGCAGTTAAGGTATTTCCCAGTAGGCATGGCTTTAGTTTTTATTCCATAAATTTTAATATGTACTATTATCATTTATTTCAATACACTTTTAAAATTTACATAGTTTTTTACAGGTAGCTATTGGTTAATTTCCAAACATATGAAGATTTTAGTTTGTTTTTTTTGTGTTTTTTTGTTTTTGTTTTTGTTGTTGTTGTTAGTGGTTTCTAGCTAAATTCTTCTGTGGTCAGAGAACATAATCTGAATAATTTATGTTCTTTGAAATTTATTGAGGTTACCTCATGGCCAGCATATAGTCCATTTTTAAATTTTCATATGTTTTTTAAAGGAGTGCATACTTTGAATTTGTTGAGTATAGTGTTTTATATGTCTCAATTAGGTTAATTGTAAAAACTTATTCAAATCATTAGTATTCTTACTAATTTTGCCCTATTTATTATAAAAAATACAGAGAGAAGTATATCAAAATTCATCATTTTGATTGTAGGTTTTGCCTACATTTTACATTCCCATCAACAGTATACAGAGTTTTCTTTTCTCCACATCCTCACCAATACTTATCTTACCTAATAATATATAAACATGTAAATTGACCATCCCTCCACTACGCTCACCAATCAGGAGAGTATGCAAATTAACCCAACAAAGATGGTGGTTAATTTGCATACGTAGGCGCAAAGCAGCAGAGTGAAGACTGAAGGCTCCGGCTAGAGTGAAGGCCTGGGTTCTGGGTGCCAGAGGAAAACTGATGCCGGCAGCCAGGGGAAGGGAAGGCCTATTGCTCTAATCTCTTTGTGCAATGGGTCTCTAGTCTTTTTTATAAAAGCCATCCTTACAGGTACAAGATGATACTGGGATTTTGATTTACATTTCTCTGATGATTAGTGATGTTGAGCACCTTTTCATCAATGCCACCATTGATTACATCTCACACCTTGCTTAGTCCTTCTCCCAAGCCTTTTCTCTACTAACACAGCCAGTGTTAATACTTTTCTAATTTAGCTCCTTAGGACAGAACCTCTATGTCCAATATTCTCTTGTATTTACTATTTCTTCTCTTAGCATCACTTGTCCCCAAAACGTTTCTTCATCTTGGAAAATATCTTCCTCCTGTGTTACCTTGCAATAAACCATCTGCCAGGTTATTTTATTCCGTCTCCATGACAACTCCCATTTATTCCTCCATTACCTACTTAAAATGAAATATTCAGTTTTATCTCTTATTACTTGCCTATACACATCCCATGCTCCAACCAAATTAAACCATGTGCTATAGTATTTCGGTATGCGCCCCTTGCTTTCCCACATGTGCCTTTGTTCTTATATAGGCACTGTTTCCAACACTGCGTCAGCCTCACAAAAACCTATCTGCTCTTCAAAACCAGTGTACTCAACTATAAAGTGGAATTAATATCTATTTCATGAGGGATTAGATAAAATAATATGAGTAGAGCATTTTAAATGGTAATCATTATTATTTTTATTATTACTATTATGCCCATATTTTTCATAAAGTATTTTTTATTCTCCACAAACTAGAAATTATTTCTTTCTCTCCTGAATATCCAGGGGGCATATTTTTCATTCCTCCTCCCTGGCATCATCACTGTCTACATTGCATTATAGTTAATGTGCACATGACTTACCTATAATAATAAAAGCATAATATGCTAATTAGACCAGACATCCTTCAGACGACCTTCCGGAAGAAGTTGGGGCTGTGAGGGCCAAGGCAACCTGCCACGGCTGCGAGGGAAGGCTGGGTCCCGGGTGCCAGAGGGAAGCTGGTGCCGGCAGCCGGGGGAAGGAAGGCCTACTCTTGCACGAATTTCGTGCATCTGGCTTCTAGTGAGATCAGGCATCATTTCTTGGGCATCTTTGTACCTTCCCCAGGGCACAGAATAGATACCTTTATAAGTATTTGCAAAAGCAATGAACAAAATCACCAGAGTGGTAATTACAGCTTTACCACAATCTTTGCTCACAAATTACACCTTGATGAAATTACAAATTAACAAATCCCATTATACCTACAAATTGCATCGTGAATCATTCATCTGGAGGGTGATTACCTAGCTCTTCTTGAAGGTGGTGGCAGGCTCTGAGACACAAGCAAAGACCTGAGGAAGGCAGTGCTGCTGCTCAGAAGTAGGAAACTGAGATTTTCTTTTTGTCCCTGGTGAACCTTTCCAGTTCCAATATCAAATTTCTTAAATCCTTTTGAGGGAAAAATGTCCAGATAGAAAATCTAATAAGAGATCCTGGCATAGAGCTGGAATCCCCAAGTGACAACTTGCGTTTGTCAACCTTTACACTGGGAAGAGAAAGAAAAGAAAAATCTCCCCTGAGATGGTGAACCACAGCCATTACTCACATAGATATGATGTCTCAATTCACACCACCTGCACGATGCAAAAACCTCAGGAAGAGAATTTAATTTAAAGTGGTCTCAGTTCGGTAGTGTCCCTAGGTAACTGTCAGAAGTAAATGCTTATGTAAGAAATTCAGTGCAGGCAATACCAAGGTCATAGGATGCCATTTAATTATATGATACTGTTATCGGTGAAAGTGGGGGATCCCTTTTCTCTCTGGATGCTGGGGGTTGAGTCGTTACCATATCTCAAGAAATAGAATTTCCTGAGACTCGTACTGGAGGATGAGTGAATTTTATTTGCATGGAATACATCCTTGGGTTTCCAAAGTCCCATTTCCCTTAACCCAGTCCTGGAAGATGTGCAGCTGGGGGTTCAATAGAGCTACTAGGTGTACCGGTTACTAATGTGGATTTTTTTCAGTAGATGGAGTTACACATATGTTGATACATATGCGATTTGATATGTATGCTATTTTGTTGTATTGACAACAAGCTTCAAAACTTCATATGTTAAATTTTCTGAAGGTGTTAACATCATAGATATTTTTATGCTTAAAAATGTCGAATTTCATACCAAAAAAAAGAGCATTTGTGGAAGTTTTAATTCATTACTTTATTTTGAAGAAAGGTGCTGCTGAAAGTTATCATATACTTCGGAAAACTTATGGTGAACATGCTCCATCTCAAGATACTTGTGAACTCTGGTTTAAATGCTTTAAAAGCGATGATTTCAATGTGAAAGACAAAAAACGTCCAGGTCAACCAAAAAAGTTTGAAGACCAACAATTAGGAGCATTATTGGATGAAGATGCGTGTCAAACTCAAAAACAACTTGCAGAAAGATTAAACGTTGCTCAGCAAACAATTGGGTACCACAAATGGAAAACCGAAAAGTCATCAGTAAAATGTTGCTTCAACAACACGAAAGGAAGTCTTCTTTGCATTGAATTGTGACTGGTGATGAAAGGTGGATTTATTTTGAGAATTCCAAATGCACAAAATCCTGGGTTGATCCAGGTCAACCATCAACATCAACTGCAAGGCCAAATCGCTTCGGAAAGAAGACAATGCTCTGTGTTTGGTGGGATCAGGAAGGTGTGGTGTATTATGAGCTTCTAAAACCAGGTGAAACCATTAATACTAATCGCTACCGACAACAAATAATCAATTTGAACCATGCTTTGATCGTGAAAGGACAAGAATGTGCCAGAAGACACAGCAAAATAATTTTGCTTCATGATGATACACCATCACACACTTCAAAACCAGTTAAAGACACGTTAAAAGATCTTGCCTGGGAAGTATTAACCCACCCGCTGTATTCACCAGACCTTGCTCCTTCAGATTACCACTTGTTCTGATCGATGGCACACGCACTTTCTGAGCAGCACTTCAAAATGTAAGAAGAAGTGGAAAATTGGGTCTCTGAATGGTTTGCCTCAAAACAAGAAAAGTTCTATTGGGACGGTATCCACAAATTACCTGAAAGATGGGGGAAATGTGTAGCTAGCAATGGACATTACTTTGAATAAAGCACTTTTGATGTTTCTCTTGAAATTATTGTGTTTTCTTTGATTACAAAATCCGCATTATAAACATTAGTAACCGGTACAGCTGGTAAAAGCAAAGCCAGTGTCCAGAGTCTCCGTTCCACGGTGGAGCTGGGTCCCGTGGAGCATCAGGCTAGTTTGTTGGGGAGCACATGAGACTTGGTTGGAAAATTTGTAAAAAGGGCATTCTGAGAAAAGGGAAGTGTGTGGAAGGCCACCTGCCCTGTTTATCAGAGTTTTGACTTAGGGGAGACTTAGGGGAGTGTCAAAGGCAGTGCCCCTAATTATCTCTTGACTTTTCCAAACAAGTCTGTGTGCATATTCAGACCCCCGGGTATTTACTGGAATCCTTATGCTTAATCCCTGGATGCCCTTGCCTAGAGGACAATGTAAACACATGTGTCCTCCCAAGATAACTCACCCTATTGATTGTATCTAAAGATAAAAATTCCAATAAAAGCCTAATGAGGTGGGCAATCAAGGCTGCCTGGCTTCTTCAGCCCGGCTGTCCCTTATCCCTCTCCCCCACAGTGAAACTGTGTCAGAGTAATCCGTTCATCCATCATTCAGGGGCTGCTGGTCAGCCCCGGCACTGGTTGTAGTCCTTTGTCCATTGTGCAAATGCAGGAGCGTGAGAGCTCTGCAAGCCAGGAGTGAAGAGAGCAAGAGCATAAGAGCACAAGCCAGCAAGAGAGCAAACTCCTTTGTTTAGGAGCTTACGTATCTCAAATTTTCCTGGGCTTGCAGGGGCCATGCCTATTCTGGACAATGATCTCTTCCCAGGTGTGATTAACAAGCAAGTACAGTGTCCCGACTAACGAGTTTTTTGAGATACCAGCTGTCTCTCGGCCGATTTTTTGCATTGAGTTGACAGAGTAATTTGAGTTAACGAGCTCCTTATCGAGCCCCTTAACGAGCTCGGTCTCGGAACGAATTAAACTCGTAAGTCAAGGCCCCACTGTACCTTCCCTATGTAACCCAGACTTTACTGGGCATGTGTCTAAATTGCACCTTCTTGGCAAAGCTGCACAAATGACTATAATATTTTGCCTTTCCTTTACTCCTTTCCCATTCATTAATAATGAGGTTAAATTACAACACTATCAATACATCCCAATTTCAGAGGTGAAAAAATATTGTCTTTGACTTAATACAATACATTGTTTCCATAAATATGGAGAAGGTCTACAAATAACTCATTGAGGGAGAGAGAAAGTAAAAACAAACCTCTTTTAAAAAAATTTTTAAAAATATTTTTATTGATTTCAGAGAGGAAGGGAGAGGGAGAGACAGAAACATCAATGATGAGAGAGAATCATTGATCGGCTGCCTCCTGCATGCCCCACACTAGGGATTGAGCCTACACCCCGACCATGTGCCCTTGACCGGAATCGAACCCAGGACCCTGCAGTCTGCAGGCTGATGCACTATCCATTGAGGAAAACTGGCTAGGACCAAGCCTCTCTTTCTTTGACATTTTGACCAGGGCCAATAGTGGCTCTCTTCTAGAGAGCAGTCATGAAGTGCCCCAGCATTCAGAAAATATTCGCTGAGAGGGTGGGGCATTTCAGGTCTGTGCTGGGCTCACCCAGTCTTACCAAGCTCATGGTGGGAGGATATCTGGGGCTGGGGAGGAGATGGTGAGAACACATTCTCTAGTCCCGATGTACTGACTTCTACCTACTAGTGCCACGACTACAGTTGTCTGAGAGGCTTCTTGCTTCGTTCACCTGCCCAGTCGTTCACCTGCTTGGTTGTCTCCCTTTCTCCATCTCACAGAGCACAGCAGAAGGCAGGGCATTCATGCAAGCAGTCATTTTACATTATGGGGCACACACATGTATGTGTGTGCACACACATACACACACACACACCTTGATAAGTATTAATTTACTATGAATAAACCTAAATCCTTAAAATGTGGTGATGACTTAAATGGGAGTTTAAATGACACCAGAGAGAAGCAGAAAAGGTGATCTGAGTGCATGTAAAGGGCAGGTTTGAGTGAAATACTGCAGTGTTGGCCTTTGGGCAAGCAGAGTTAGAGGATTTAGGTACCTGAAGATTGGAAAATCAGTGACACTGGTAGGTGAGAATGTTCCAAAAACAAACTACTCACTGTAGCTTCAGGTAACCAAATAGAAACAGAATATGCCTCAATGTGACTTGAGATACTAATCACACAAGATATCACTTATATATGTGAATCTGTTGAATGCAAATAAAATCATATAAATGAGGGAGCTGTTTAATACTATACTGCTCATTGATATGCAGATTTACTACCATTAGGGTAAACTGAAGCCAATTCAGAGGATGCACCAATACTAATTAACTCCCCAGTTGTCATTTGCCCAGTCAGTATTGAAGTGTTATGTGCGGTCTGTTACTATACTAGTACAACAGCATGCCATCTTGGAATTCACTAAAGCAGAAAAATAAAAACATGCTTCAAAAGACCTGGCTCAGGAATATTTGTAGATCAAACTCACCTATAAGGCAATCAAGACCTAATCTTGGACTTATCAGCACAATGAAATATCCAAATAAGCACAATTTAGTTTTTAAATACATTCTGATACTTATAAATGATGATATGCAATCTATAAGTTGACTCAAACCATAAAACTAGACCAAACTGTTCTCCTAAAGGAAGAGTAATTATTTTTCAAAGTATTGCCTCCTTAGGCTATGAGTTGTCTGTCAAGTAAGTGTGTGTGTGTGTGTGTGTGTGTGTGTGTGTGTGTGTGTGTATTCCATATAATCCTATATAACAAAAGGCTAATTAGCAATTGTCCCCTCGACCAGGATTTCCACCAGGAGTTCAACCAGGAGTTCGACCAGGGGGTTGGGCCAGCTAACCAACTGACCATGGCCCCTCCCCCTGGCCGGCCCTGCCCGATCAGCCCCAATCCGGGTGGGCTGGCCAGACCCCACCCATGTATGAATTCGTGCACCGGACCTCTAGTCCATATATATAATCCATATCCATATCTGTATGGCATAGAATAGATACTGTCAGTCATCTGTATTAACAACTGCTTCTTTAACTTCTCCATCTGGGTATTCTGCATGACATACTATGTACAAAACCAAGATCATTATTTTGCTCACTTTCCAAACATACTGGAGATACTATCTCTATTTGCCTGTACCATCTAAAGTAAACCCAATAAAGTTACTCGTAAGCCAAGTGCTTTGGTCATTCTTGACTCTTTCTTCCCCACCTCATAGGCAGCCTTTGTTTAATATAGTTGTTTTCTCTGCCTAAAATGCCCTGCCCTTTTTTACCACTAGTTAAGTCCCACTTATCCTTAAAGGTTCAGATCATATGTCATCTCAATTTTGTAGTCATGACCACCTTCAGTTCTTCTTTTCACTTCTTTCCCTCTGTGCTCTCACATATCTCCCTTTGAGTATTGATTACATTATTAAAGACCCAAGACAGCTTTTTATTTGTCAAAACAGAAACTGCTGTTGTTTTATCCTAAAGCATCTGGCTTTAAAACATCTGAATCCATTTTCAATGCAGGCATCTTTTTTGCCAATAAAATATGAGGATCAACTAGATAATGCAGTTGTTAGGTCAACTGTCAAGACTGGTAATGTAATCACAATTATTTTATTTCTCTGACTCTGAAGCCACTATGACTAGAAAAGATGAGTCTGAGACAAAAAGAAGTTGAATACTTCTGTCACAAAAATTAGTAATAAAGCCAAGAAAACAAAAATTATTCCAAATACATCACCCTTTTGATTAAATTCTATTATCCTAGACATCTCATTCTAACATGGAAAATTGACAGATAAGAATAGTCGATATTATAAAGGGTTAAATTTATGTTAGAAAATATATTTACTCTCCCCTCACACACACACTTCTTTCTCTCAATCTACTTCTGTCCCTCCTCATCTGGTTAAATCTATGTTAGAAAATATATTTACTCCCCCCCTCCCACTTCTTTCTCTCAATCTACTTCTGTCCCTCCTCATCCATGTGAAGCCAGGAAGTATGAAGTGCTTCCTTATTGAGAAAAAAAAAGATTATATAGTAGCTCCATATGGATTGTCAGAATCTCACAAGGATGCTAGAGGGGCAAAAGGAGAATTCCAGGCAAGAGCTTGGTGAGGTTTCCTCCCTTTATCGGGTACCATCTGCTTCACGTATTTTGCAGATCGAAATAGCCCAGCCTATGTATTTGTGTCAACAGGGCATGGTCCAGTTGACGTGCAAAGTTTACTTCCAAACTTATCATTCTATAATTTAACAATTAAATTAAACCAGCTCTCTTATCTTCATACCTGTTCTGTAGTAAATTGCATACAAAGACAAAACTCACCTTAGAGAAATGACGTCAAATGACAAGCTTGCTCAGAAACCTAAAAATGTCACAGCAAACACTAACTTGGAAGATTCTAAAATTAGGAATAATCTCACTGTCAGCATCAGGAGGAAACACATATAAACCAAAGGAAAATCGGCATAATTCTGAAAGATTTCTTGGGTATCCTTGCTCCTGTTCCCTGCCCAAACATGGGTCCTATAAATTAAAAGTTTTGGCAAAGACGCGAGTATTGTTGGCACGGAGGTTCAGGTTTCTTGTCCTCTTTGTGCTTTGAACTAAGCTCCTTTGACTTTGGGTTTACCTCTTGGGAATCTATATAGACGTTGGAATTTCTCCAAACTCAGAGCTGAAAAAGATGCTATATATAAATGCAGCATCACCTGGAGACTTAAAAGTGGGTCTTAGAAACTATTGGACGGGCCCTGAATCAGGATTACATTACAGACAGGCCCCTCCTCCAGGAGATACACAAACCAAAGTAGCCCCAGAAGGCACCAAGGGAAGAGCCTCTCTGTTGTGATGTTTGAAAGCTAAAAGTTGCTACATGTGCAGAGTTCCATTAATTGCATCCCTTTGCAAGTAAATGGCTACTGAGATTCTCTGGTATCTATTCTTGAAATTATCCAGTTATAAATGAGTTCCAGTTAGGTAGGCTAGGTCAGTGGGAGTACTTAGAATGTTGAAAAAAGTTAACAAATGATACTGAAAAAGTTAGCAAATGATACTGGAAAAGTTGGCAAATCTTGGTGGTATTCAGTTACTTGAAACTCCTTCCTGTAGCACAGGCGAAGGATGGAAAGGAAGGGTGTGTTGGAGTTACCGGGGGTAATTTATAGTGGTGGTTCTCAAACCCTAAAGTATGAAAGAATCACATGGGCACTAGTTAGGGATGAGATTTTCCTGGGCTGCTTTTTCAGGAGTCTAGGGCAGGGCCCAGGAATCTGCTTTTTTAAACAAGAATCTTACTGACTCTGATGCAGACGGTGCAAGAAAAAATGCTTGGAAAATTTCTCCTGAGTTTCTCCAATAGGGAAGAGAAGAAGAAATATGGCTCTTTTGAAAATGTGTCTCAAGAGGGCTTCTTGCTTATGTTAGCTTTCTAGAATTTGTTCCTAGGCCAGCCAGTGGTTAAAGTACCTTAATTCATGTGATCCTCACGGCAACTGTATGAAGTATGAACTATAATTATTCAAATTTGTAGATGAAGAAATGAAGGCCCAGAGAGGAGGGAGGTGTAATAATGACTTACAATAAGAAATACATGTTTGGTCTTTATCCCAGGTTCTGGTACAGAGCTCCTAAAACCTATGGAATTTTGAAAGTGAAGAGCACAGTAAAGGTGTCTTTTTTATGTTAATGAGGTGACCTTGGGAAAGTCCTTAGGTCACCAAAGGATGGAGGCAGAGCCAACCCCTATGATTAGCTGGTTGGAACTTCCAGTCACTCCTCTTCTCCTTCTCCCTCCCCATCCCCTCCACCTCTGGGAAGGGGAGAGAGGCTGGAGATGGAGCTCAACACCAAGGGCCAATGAGTCAATCCACTGTGCCTATGAAATGAAGCCGCCATAATCCAGAAAAACAGGGTACAGAGAGAGTATACGTTGGTGAACATGTGGAGCTTTGGGAACAGTGGCACACTCAACAAGGTCATAGAAGCCCCGTGCCCTTTCCTGAAGTGAGGTCTCAGGGTCTGACAGGTTGTGGGGAGGATGGTGGCTTCACTCTGAAAGAAGGAAACTTATCTGAGGGCCCTGGGCTGAGGGACGGATCTGACTTCTGTTTTAGGCCACTTCGGCGAGGAGGATACCATTTCCATCATCCAGGGAAAGCTGATGGTGCTGGGTACCACTGTGGGTAGCAATGGAGGTGACGAGACACTGTCAGATGCTGGATATATTCTGAAGGAAATGCTGGGAGAATTCACTGGTAGATTAGATATGAGGTATCAGAGAAGGAGAGCAAACAAAATGGCTCCAGGGATTTGCGCCTGAGAAACTGTAGGAATTAAGCTGCCAGTTTACAGAGGGAGAGACAGACAGACAGGTAGATAGATATAGGTAGATAGGTATCTAGCTATTTAATATGTATAACATATTTATAGCTTTTTTTCACTTTAAAAGGTCTGTTTGTCAAATGCAAAAAAATGATTAATTAAAATACAACCAACAACATTGAAGATTGTTGGGAAACTGAGAAAAATAAAACTGTAGCTTGCTTCAAAGTTGATTATATCATCATAGCCTTATTTGCATTTGTTTTCTCTTGGTCACCTAGAAAATGTGTTTTCATCGTAGCCTGGGATCGAATGCTTATTCAGTAAGGGATATTTTCTTTGGCTGAGGAATGCAAACTTGGTGCTGGATATGAGCTCTAAAATATAACATTTATATCAGATTTCCAAACTTTTTGTATCAAAAGAAATACTAGTTGAAACCCTTTCCAAGTGAAATGGATCGTACCTGCTGAAAGCATTACTGGTTCTCATTTAAGTTGCTGATTTTTTAAAAAGAATCTGACCTTGAGGACGGCTGCCAGTTGGCACAGAACACAGGGGAGATGAGAAGAGCGTCGCGGGCCAAAGCAAACACCTGAGTCTACCAATTGTGTCCCGTGGACTCTTTCCTGTCTCTGTAAGGCATTTGGGGCCTTGGATTGGAACCTGCCTTCCAAAAGGCTCATCCTCAGCAAACACCCTGCTGGTTTAGATGCGTTGGCATTTTACACAACCTGGCAGTGTCACTGGGTCCTGCTTGTTAAAACTTGCAAAGCGCTGTGGACTCAGGCTACAATCTTCAGCTGAATTTGGAAATAGGAAATTAGCAATTCCAAAGTGTTCCTTCTGCCAAAAATCACAGGCTGCCGCCATTGCTTTGCTCTGTGATGAAAGGGTCATTTTAAACCTTTGTAGTAGGTGAAACACTGTGTACTTGACCAACCAAAAGGGAAAATACTTCTTAACTCAAGGGAGATATTTGCAACTACCACACGTAGACTTATGTACATAATGAGAAAAGTAATCCTTTCCCCCCAAGTAAGACTTTGTAAAGTAATCTTGAAATGCATCTGGCAAAACCCCCTCTACTTTAATAAGAGACTTCATACATTCACCAAAGTGTAATACCCCAGACCACACTGAACTAGGTTTCCAACAGCTAAGTGAAAAGGGATATGAAGCAATTAGACAGGAAATTGTGTTTACTTGAACTTGAAGATATTGCCTCAATTACTTTTTCCATTGTCAAGGAACGCATGGCTGGAGGGACGCAAGGTTGTTCACTTTGTGCTGTTAATTAGTGTGGGTGATGGGTCTGATTAGTGAATCAAACAATTCTATATCTGGTGAGACCTTAGACATCACCTAGTGCACCTTTCTTATTTTACAGTTGAGGAAACAAAGGCCCAGTCACTCATCTAGTTGGTGACAGTCGGGTCTGGACGTGTTCCTAGCCCACTCTCTTGAATAGAAGGAAAAGGCTCAGCATCCTGTTATTTGGATAACTGTATCTCCCCTTATGCTTTTAAGTAAAGTCCAAACATTTGGAGGAAACTCGGGGGAAGGGAAAGTGTCAGAGACAAGAGGTTTTTATACAGTAAAAATACTATTTTGACATTTTTCTTGGTTTCTTTTTCCCCCCTCCTATCAGTTTTATGATGGTATAAATTCCCCATGGAGATACCTCTATCTATTCAGCCTCTTAAGCTAGAAATAAAGAACCATCACTTCATTCATTAGATTTTAAACTATTAAACCATTCTGCTTCCCAATTCACTCTCCACCCTCATGCATACTGCCTTACCACAGTCCTCATCATCTCACTGCAATACTACAGTAGTCTTTTTTTTAAAAATTGATTTCAGAGAGGAAGGGAGAGGGAGAGAGAGATAGAAACATCAATGAAGAGAGAGAATCATTGATTGGCTGCCTCCTGCATGCCCCGCACTGGGGATTGAGCCCGCAACCCTGGCAGGTGCCCTGACCAGGAATCTAACCGTGACCTCCTGGTTCATAGGTCAATGCTCAACTACTGAGCCATGCTGCTGGGCTTGGAGTCCTCTTTTTATTGGCCTCCTTTGCTCCCAATATCTTATTTCTCAGTGGCAAAAAACTGCCAGTTATCCTCCATTTTTTTTCCCTATACTTCCCTGCTTGCCTTGTAGCTAGGTGTGAGCAGGTGAGGAAGTTCTGGTCAATGGGAGGTACAAGAGTCATGTGGCAGTTTCTGGGGATCTTCTTATAAAAACAGTTGGGGGGCTCACTTTACTCTTTTTTACTGTGTCTCTATTAACTTTTCTGCCTGGAATGTGAACATTGCCATCTTCAACATGGGATTGGGGTTGCACACGCGGGCAACAATATAGGAAAAGGCAGTCTTTGACACAGTGGAGCCTCTGATGCTGTAACAGTCCTGAATTGGATCTCTGGATTTCTAATACCCACTACACAGCTGACCACTTAAGTTCCACAACATCTTGACGGTAACATTCCTGAAACATAGATGTGACTATGTCCCCATATTTGAATGGCTTCCTATTACTTGTAGAATAAAGTTCAAACTCCTTGACAAGCCTTTTGCGATGTCCTTTGAGATCTTACCTTGGCCTTTCTCTGGAGCCTCATCTCTCTTCATTCATTTGCTTTGTACTTAAAGCTCCAGCAATACTGAATCACATGTAGTTCACTGAACTCATTGTAACCTCCAGGCTTTTGCCTATCCTGTTTCCCTTGGTTGGACATTTTCTATTCATCCTTTAAAAACCAGTTTGGGTACTTCCTTCTTCTGTGATATCTTCTCCTAACATGTGAACTCTAATAGAGTTCATCACTCTCTCCTCTGTGTGACTTTCATCTTGTTCTTGCTTCTATTATTGACCTTATACTAGGTGGTAATTTTTTGTCTATATATATGTCTTCTCGCCTGGTCTATGAATACATTAAAGAATAAATTAGTTCTTTTTATTTCTTCCTTTTTTATGGTTGAAGGAGGGGATATTCCTTAGGCCCTCAGTAACTGTTTGTTGAATTAAACTAATTTGAATTGAATTCTGAGGGTGTTTTAGGAAAGAGAATCAGAGAACAAGAACACTAGGTAAAAAAAACCAGTAATTAAAAAAAATAGTCTATACTTGTACTAATAAAAGGGTAATATGCTAATTAGACCAGATAGACTGGACGTCTTCCAGATGTCCTTCCGGACATCCTTCTGAACAAAGCCATGGTGGCTGGGGCGAGGCAGAGACGGTTAGGGGCAATCAGGCAGGCAGAGCAGTTAGGGGTGATCAGGCAGGCAGGCAGGCAGAGGCAATTAGAGGTGATCAGGCAGGCAGGCAGGCAGAGGTGGTTAGTGGCAATCAGGCAGGCAGGCAGAGGTGGTTAGAGGGGACCAGGCAGACAGGCAGAGGTGTTAGGGGTGATCAGGCAGGCAGGCAGAGTGGGTAGGGGTGATCAGGCAGGCAGGCAGAATGGGTAGGGGTGATTAGGCAGGCAGGCGAGCGGTTAGGAGCCAGTGGTCCCGGATTGTGAGAGGGATGTCTGACTGCGAGATCAAGCCTAAACAGGCAATCCCCTGAGGGGTCCTGGATTGGAGAGGGTGCAGGCCGGGCTGAGGGACCCCCCCCCTCCCCCGCACAAATTTTGTGCACCGGGCCTCTAGTTTATATATAATTGGCAATGTGCTTGGGTCCCAGTTATTAGTGTTTACTAAGTACTATGGCTTAGGCATAGCATCTGAAGATTTATAACTTATCTGGCTATTTCATATTATATTTCCACTAGAGGCCTGGTGCACAAATTCATGCATGTGTGGTGTCCCTTGGCCTGGCCAGTGATTGAGGCCTATGGGGGGCCGGCTGGCCAGGGGGAGGAACTGTGGGAGGTTGGCCGGCCATGGGAGGTTGGCCTGCCAGCCCCCCCTCCCCCCAATCAGGGCCTGGGGAAAGGGACTGTAGGAGGTTGGCTGGCCGGGTAGAGGGGCTGCAGGAGGTTGGCTATGGGAGTGCACTGACCACCAGGGGCAACTCCTGCATTGAGCATCTGCCCCCTGGTGGTCTGTGTGCATCATAGTGACTGGTCGACCAGTCATTCTGGTTGTTTGGTCTTAAAGGTCACTTAGGCTTTTATATATATAGATGAATCCAGAAGACTAAGAGTTCTTCTAAGATATATGTTAGGCTATTGGTATTGAAGAGAAAAGAATATAAAAAAAACTGGCCTTGCCTCGGAGATAGTAGATGTGAAGCATGGGTGCATTAAAGTTAATTCATGATTATGCCAAACATAAAATGTTCAGAAATAAGGCAGCAATAAAACGAAAATAAATCTGCTACCATAGCAACTAGCTAGCAATTTTGTGAAATTTCCTGACTCATCTAGAATTAACATAGAGAAATTTGTAAATTGGGGTAAAATGGAAGACATAAATGAATCTAGGTGAGTATTATTTTTTTAGTTTTATTTAAATTTCTATGTAGATCTGAGTTATAGGCAAAGCTCTAGGATTAAAGTAAGATGTACCCCAAATCCTCAAGATAGGACATGAGATCAGGCTAAAAATCACAATGTTGATCTAAAGAAGCCAAATAAAAAAGAATATGTATAGTATAAAGTTCAAAATGGACCACATTAAACTTATTGTTTAGACATGCATACATAGATGGTAAAACTATCAAAAAGCAAAGAAAAGACTGTCATAAAAATCAAGAAAGTGGTTTTCTCTGGCAAAAGATGGTATTGAATTAGAGATCTGAGACATATGTGGAGTTCCTGGGGTCCTAAAAATGTCTATTTTTTAACATAGGTTGTATTTCCACAAGTATTTCCTTAAAATGATTTATTAAATTGTACATAATTTTTCATGTAATTTTGTTTGTATACTATATTTCATAATAAAAAAGAGAGGAATGCCTATATATCAATAAGTGAAAGTAAAACAGTCCAATAGAAAAATGGGCAAAAATCAGAACTGAGTAGCTATTAAACACCTAAAATATGCTCAACATCATTAGTAATCAAACACAAATTAAAAATACAATGAGATGCCATTTAAGACCCACCAAATGTTCTTATAAAATATGACAATATCAAGTCTTGGAAGCTATGGAAAAACAGAAACTCTTTTATGCTGCTAGAAACCAAATTAAAAAAAAATAACTGGGGCAAGATTTAGCAGAGCTAAGACATGTATACCCTATAACCCAGCAATTACTGTCCAACATATATGTGCAAGGATGTTCATGGCAACATCATTTATAATAGCAAAAGTCTGGAAACAACCCAAAGGTTGATCAATAGGAGTAAGAATAACATTTCCATTCATCCAACAGTAAGAAATAGATTAACTAGAGCTACACACATCTCTATGAATGACTCTCATAAACATGTTAAGAAAGACAAGTCATTGGGGAAAATAGTCTGATTTTTTTTAATATAAAATTAAAAACAAGTATATACACACATATACACACATGTTAGAGATATATACATAAGTGGTAAAATTTCAAAGAAAAGCAAGAAATTGATAAATATAAAACTCAGGGTAATGGCTAAAGGTGCCTATTGAGGCTGGGAATGGGGATGAGTACACAGGTGACTTCAAGACATCATTAGTGCTCTATTTCTCAAGCTGGCAGTGGGGGTAGTTTGTTCATTTTACTAATTTTTAAGTTATATATACTTTACATGTACTTTTTGGAATATGTTACATATTTTATGTTATAATTTTTTTACACAAAAATAAAGAATCTGATTATTGTTTTGATGTCTTAGATATAAGCCAGATTTTCAGCAAGGGATTATGAGATTTATACTCTTTATGGCAGGAATATCCCACTTGGAATAATTATAAAAATGCTTTCTTACAAAAATGCTTATTTACAAATAAGACTTAAGAGGGTGTAGATGACATAAAGCATGAGTCAGTGTGCACATACCCTACATCAGCTTGCTCTGTGAGCCCCTGCGCTGTCAGAAGCATTCTATACCAAAGCTCTGCCTGAAGCAGCTACCACTTATCCTACCCACGTTACCACAGAGAGCCAGTATCCTACAAAACAAAGCGAATGCCTTTGGAGCACAAGATACTAGTTCATAAGAAAAGAAAATCAATGCTTAATCATCAGTCCTAATACTCCACTCTTGCTAAAGACCAAGTTAATTCTTTTCCAAATGGTCTGGCAACATCTCAATGCCTATGCCAGGTTGTTAGAAAGCATGTTGTAGGTAATAATGTCAGATTGCTTTAATTAATTAAATAATGTTTTTAGTATTTCAAACCGTGCTCCTTTTATATCTAGAAATTTATTTTCATACCAGAAAGAGGGGGAATGGAGCCACATTAAGTTTTAATATCTTTTAGCCTCCTCTTCACTCTATCAGAAAAGAATGACATTGAACTTGTAACTGGGCAGCATGACTCTGTTGCAACTTATCTATTTTATTTATTATTTTTCCTCTGCTGCAACTTGTTAATCCTAATTTTTTTCTTTCTTTAGGGCACAGATCCAAGTGAGAAAGAGAATTCCCACAACCTTCCTGCTGACTTTGTGGATCACGTCATTCTGACTTTCTCCTGTTTAGGCTGAGAGGAAGGGGGAAGTCAGAAGATAGAAGGGCAAGTAGCAGAAGCCAATAAGATATGCCTAGAGCAGTGGTTCTCAACCTTCCTAATGCGGCGCCCCTTTAATACAGTTCCTCATGTTGTGGTGATCCCCAACCATAAAATTATTTTCGTTGCTACTTCATAACTGTAATTTTGCTACTGTTATGAATCATAATGTAAATATCTGATATGCAGGATGTATTTTCATTGTTACAAATTGAACATAATTAAAGCATAGTGATTAATCACAAAAACAATATGTAATTATATATGTGTTTTCCAATGGTCTTAGGCGACCCCTGTGAAAGGGTCATTCGACCCCCAAAGGGGTCTTGACCCACAGGTTGAGAACCGCTGGCCTAGAGGGAAATCATTGAGTTTTGTTCATTCCTGAGGTGCCCAAGTGCTCAAGGAGTCATGGTACTTCATCTTCTCGGCAGCATTACACTTGCCTCAAACCCACATGGAAGGGCTTTCTCTTGGGCTTTTTCTAAGGGGATTTTAATGGCTGACAGTCCAAAGATTTAGAAGATTGCTTCCTAAGAAGTACCATAAGTAAAGGAGACTTCTGAGCTGATCAGACTGCCTCACCAGATTCCCATAGATTTGCATTTTCCTGGTAGCCACAGTCATATTTTCACCTCATAATTTGACGTTTAGCCCCTAATTTGAGTCACTTGAGAGCTGAATGCAGATGGGGAAGATGAAGTGTGGTGGGGAGCAGTTGAAATAATAAATAATTTAGGCTTAGTTTTCAACGTAAGGTGTTCAGTTTTTTTGTTTTTGTTTTTTCTTGCTTTATTGAATCTAGTTTAACAGCCCTTCTGAAATTTGGACAACACAAGTTTCTGTAAATTCACACTGAGAAACATCTGGGCTCTTGGCAGGAATTTACCAAACAGAAATCAGCACCAATGGGAATGTTCTGTATTGCTATGAAGAGCAGGAAGAAATGGTAGAGCTAAAAGAGTAAATGTCTAATATAACACAATAAGATGTTCCCTTTATTAACTCTTGCCAGAGTTCACTGTTTACCTTTCTGATATTCTTAATTTTACAAATTTTAATGGTATAGAGCTCTGATTCAGTGTCACTTAATTTTATAAAAATATAACCAAATGTACAATTCTTTTAATGTTCTATTATGAGCATGTGTTGAATATCTCAGTAGGAATGTCACAAAACTTCTTGAAAAATCAAGTTACCTACTTCTTAGAATCATTTTAAAAACTTTCTTACAAAACCAGTTTGACATCAGTATATCTGACCCCTAGTATAAGGAAATTCCATTATACTAGGTCCTATAGAGGTTACTTATTATAATAAAAGTGTAATATGCTAATTTAGACCGGATGTCCTTCCAGACATCCTTCCTTCCAGACAAAGCCACAGTGGGTGGGGACCACAGCAGAGGTGGCAGAGGCCCCTGGTCATGGCGGGCAGGGCCAGGGCCAATGCCCCTGCACAAATTTTGTGCATCGGGCCTCTAGTAACAATATAAAAGTAATTCCTGCCTCATGAAGTTGACACCCTATTAGGTAAAAGGAGAAATGGATACAAATAACATTAGTAAGAATACTAAGCACCTTGAAATGAATAAAAGAAGTATTAAAATTTTGGAGTAAAACAACTCATCTGTTCCTGGTGGTGTCTGAGATGTGAGGAGGGAAATTTTGATAGAAAAGTAACATTTGATTTGGCCATTGAAAAATGGATAAAATTTTGTGTGTTATCATTTTAATTTTGACATAAATCTATTGATTTCAAGGGAATGTGAGACTGCCATATATGTGGATTTCATCTAGTGCCTAACTTATGGAATACATTATTTTCATTGGCATTATTATTATTACTTGCCTGGAAGAAGAATTAGCTAACTATATCTTTCTGCTTAAGAATATCTGTCTGGGGTAATGCATTTGGGGGCCTTTACCTATAGACCTCCCTTTAGAAGTAATATCATCACTTTTTTTTTTTTAGTTAATTATCTATCACTCAGGATTGAAAAAAAAATGGATACGATTTTGAAAGGAAATCTGTAAGTCAAGGAAATTGCAGATAAAGATAGCATGGACATGTATGGAAACTGAGAGGGAGAATTGGAAAAATGGGTTGGTGCAGCATGCTGGGCTAAGAAAGAGCTACATAAACAAATAAGCAACCGCATGATTGAAAAGAATTATATTCTTCTATCAGCTCTATAATGTTTTTACAAATGCATCCAGTTTAAATGAAAACCTCTGATAACAGAGATTCTGCTCTTGAGAATTCCTGTCCCAACTTTATTTAGTTCTATTTTCTCTATAAGTTGAGCTAAAATCATTTTCCTTTTAGCTTCCACTTCTTTGTTCAAGTTCTACCTCTCATGACCAAATGGCACAAAAGGAGTCCTTTTCCAAATGGCAATTATTCATATATCAAACTCAGGTATCTTCTTTACTGAGGTTCGAAAGGCCAAAATATCTCCATTTATTTAACCACTTTTATATCACGTGGTCATAAACCTTTACCCATCCTGGTCACTGTACTCTGAGCTCTGGGTTACTTATATGACCTTCAGAATAGGACACAATTCTGAAGACATTAATGTGCAGTGCAACCATCTACTACCCCTCTTATTCCTACTCTAGACATGATAGTGTAACTGAAGGAGTCCAAGGCCACCTTCATTTAGATTTATTTCAGTTGGCAATTCAAGGCTATTCAAGGCTTTTGAACATGGGCTTAGACCTGGCAGTGGCTAAGGCTGGATTAAAAAAAAAAGAAGAAAAAAAGAATGAAGGGTGGTGGTGATGGACGGGGGAGAGATTAAGAGAAAAATATGGTAATGGCCCATGAAAAAGGCAATGTGAGGCTAGTTTAAAGTGGAGATTGTACAAATGGGATAGCCAGTGATACGAGCGGTTTAGAGAGGTAGGTTTCGTGAAATTGGGCATTTATCTCATTAGGTGGGAGAGAGGAAGAAGCCATACAAAATTTTAAGGCTTTTAATTTGGGTTGGTAAATTGATTGTCTCCATCAATCAGATATAAGGAGTAAGTCTCAAAGCACAAGTGGTTTCAGGGAAGGATGCTGGGTTTGGTTTTAGACATGAGAAGTTTGGGGTGGAAGCAAAGGCTAAGATTGAGGAAAATTGGGAAACCATCTTTTTTTAACAGTCAAGACTGATAATGTAATAAATTATCTAATCCTATAACTTAAAGAATTAGAAAGAGAGCAACAAGAAAAGCCCAGAGTAAGCAGAAGGAAGGAAATAATAAAGATCAGAGTGGAAATAAATGACATAGAGACCAAAAAAACTGTAGAAAATTCAATAAAATAAAGAGCTAGTTCTCTGAAAGGATAAACAAGATTGATGAACCTCTAGCCAGGCTCACCAAGAAACAAAGAGAGATGACACAAATAAACAAAATCAGAAATGAAAGAGGTGAAGCAACAACTGACCCCACAGACATACAAAGGATTGTAAAAAAATACTATGAACAACTCTACTCCAACAAACTGGACAACCTAGATGAAATAGACATATTCCTAGAAAATTAAAAGCTTCTAAAACTCAACCAGGAAGAATAAAAAAACCTGAATAGGCTGATAACTACCAATGAAATTGAAGCAGTCATCAAAAAACTTCCAGCAAACAAAAGCCCTGGTCTGGATGGCTTCACAGAGGAGTATTACCAAACATTCAAAGAAGAACTAAAACCTATCCTCCTCAGACTATTCCAAAAATTCAAGAGGAAGGCACATTTCCAAGCTCTTTCTATGCAGCCAGCATTACCCTAACACCAAAACCAGATAAAGACACTACAAAGAAAGAGAATTACAGGTCAATATCCCCAATTAACTAAAATGCTAAAATCCTCAACAAAATTCTAGCAAAT
>NW_005363772.1:2313169-2334235 GCF_000412655.1 Myotis brandtii
ATATCAATTGATGCAGAAAAAGCTTTTGACAAAATCCAATACCCTTTCTTGATAAAAACTCTCAGCAAAGTGGGAATAGACGGATCATACCTCAACATAATAAAAGCCTTATATGACAAACTCACAGCCAACATCATACTCAATGAGCAAAAACAAGAACCATTTCCTCTAAGAACAGGAACAAGACAGGGATGTCTTTATTGATACAGCTCTTAGGACAAAATATCAGACATATGTCATAGCAATATCTTTACTGATACAGCTAATAGTACTGGAAGTGCTAGCCATAGAGATCAGACAAGAAGAAGAAATAAAAGGCATCCAAATTGGAAAAGAAGAAGTAAAATTGTCATTATTCACAGATGGCATGATAATGTACATAGAAAACCCTAAAGATTCCATCAAAAAAAATCTAGACTTAATAAATGAATTTGGCAATGTAGCAGGATACAAAATTAACACCCAGAAATCTATGGCCTTTTTATACACCAATAATGATCTCACAGAAAGAGAAACTAAAAAAAAAATCCCATTTACCATTGCAACAAAAAAATTAAGATATCTAGGAATAAACTTAACTAAGGACGTAAAAGACCTATACTCGGAAAACTACAGGACATTGAAAAAAGAGATAGAGGAAGACATAAACAAGTGAAAGACTATACCATGTTCATGGATTAGTAGGACCAACATCATTAAAATGTTCAATGCAATTCCCATTAAAATATCAATGGCATAGTTCACAGACCTAGTACAAATTCTCCAAAAATTCATATGAAATTAAAAAAAGACCCCAAATAGCTGCAGCAATTCTGAGAAAGAAGAACAAAGTTGGAGGGATCACAATACCAGATATCAAGCTATATTACAAAGCTACTGCTCTCAAAATAGCCTGGTACTGGCACAAGAACAGACATATATACCAATGGAACAGAACAGAGAACCCAGAAATTGACCCAAGCCATTATGCTCAATTAATATTTGACAAAGGAGGCAAGAGCATACAATGGAATCAAGACAGTCTCTTCAATAAATGGTATTGGAAAAATTGGACAGATACATGCAAAAAAATGAAACCAGACCACCAACTTACACCCCCTCCCCCACACACACAACTAAAAATGGATCAAGGACTTAAATGTAAGAAGGGAAACCATAAAAATCTTAGAAGAATCCATAGGCAGCAAAATATCAGACATATGTCATAGCAATATCTTTACTGATACAGCTCCTAGGACAATAGAAACTAAGGAGAAAATAAACAAATGGGACTACATCAAAATAAAAAGCTTCTGCAAGAAACCATCAACAAAACAACAAGAAAGCCCACTGCATGGGAGAACATATTTGCCAATGTTATCTCAGATGAGAGTCTAATCTCCAAAATTTATAGGGAGCTCATACAACTTAACAAGAGGAAGATAAACAACCCAATAAAAAAAAATGGGCAAAGGACCTAAATAGATACTTTCCAAAGGACATACAAAAGGCCAAGAGACATATGAAAACATGCTCAAAGTCACTAATCATCTGAGAGATGCAAATCAAAATGACAATGAGGTACCATCTCACACCTGTCAGAACGGCTGTCATCAAGAAATCGACAAATGACAAATGCTGGCGAGGATGTAGAAGAAAAGGATCCCTTGTGCACTGCTGGTGGGAATGCAGACTGGTGCAGCCACTGTGGAAACAGTATGGAGATTCCTCAAAAACTAAAAATGGAACTCCCATTTGACCCAGTAATCTCACTTCTAGGACTATATCCCAAGAAATTAGAAACACCAATCAGAAAGGACATATGCACCCGTATGTTCATAGCAGCACAATTTACAATAGCTAAGATTTGAAAATAGCCTAAGTGCCCATCAGCAGATGAGTGGATTAAAAAACTGTGGTACATCTACACAATGGAATACTCTGCTGCTGTAAAAAGGAAGGAACTCCTACCATTTGCAACAGCATGGATGGAACTGGAGAGCATTATGCTAAGTGAAATAAGTCAGTTGGAGAAAGATAAATATCACTCATTTGTGGAATATATTGAACAACATAAGCTGATGAACAAAAATAGGTCCAGAGACATAGAAGCATGGAACAGACCATCTAACCTCAAAGGGAAGGCAAGGGAGTGGTGGGGAGGGTGGGGTAAGAGATCAACCAAAGGACTTGTATGCTTGCATATAAGCATAATCAATGGACACAGACTGTAGAGTGGGTGAGGGCATGTGCTGAGGGGTGGGGGTGGCCTAGGAGAGGTCAATGGGAGGAAAAGGAGACATATGTAATACTTTAAACAATAAAGAATTTAAATTAAAAAAAGACTGGTGAGAAGTTGGTTAAGATCCTCAAAGTAATGCCTTTAAAGAAAGAAGAGAACCTTGAGAAACACTTACTTTTAAGGGCTTGCAGGAGTCAAAAGAAGCAGAGAAGAGTAACAAGAACCAGTATAATGCGGGGTAGGAATGTCAAACGGGAGTGGGGGCGGGGGGGAAGGGGGTATATCACGCCAGAAAAGTCAGGAGAACAAAAACTGAGGCAAAGCACAAAGCACATTTGCTGATTAAGAATACATATTATTAAATGGAATGTCAGTGGGGCATCAGGGACAGAAGAAGGAGAAACCACAAAGTTACTGTAGAGTTTTAAAAAATTGCCAGTCTGGTTAAAGAGATTAACAAGCTCAAAGGAAGTTGTTTGATTGTTTTGATGGTGTTAGAAGGGAGTTGCTTTGTTCGTTTAGGATGAGGTGATCTAGGCAAAGGCAGTGAAAGAACACAGTGAATAGTGTGGGTCTGAGAGGAAGAAATCGAGTACATTTGGAACCCTTGACTATGTAGGTGAGTTAAGATAGTTAAGTATAATCCTATGGATAGTCTTACTCAAACATAATGGTTTAGCTCTGACATTCATGTATTCCATTTAAGAACATTTACATACCTTAACGGAGAAATTTAATGAAGAACAAAAAACTCCCAAAATATGATTGAGAAATTAAGGCCATCCTCTTCTGCCCCTCCCCCGTTTCTCTCTTCTCTCTCTCTCTCTCTCTCTCTCTCTCTCTCTCTCACACACACACACACACACACAGTCATGAGCACTTCCAACATTTTTTTTACTTGATTTTTCTAGGCAAGTGGTTTGATGAGCCAAATTAATACATACTGACTGAAGTTATTTCACACAGGCAGATAAATTAAGTAAAATGCGAGTGTTTTCAGTACAGAAGCCTGATCCTAGATCCTGAAAGAGCAAGAGCTTTGCATTCAAAAATTAGATTAGAATGGAACTCATTTTATGCCAATCTGATTTCTTATTTAAATGGTTATTTATAAATTTCAATTTCCTTTGCTCACCATGTTGGCTGCTTTCCCTTCAGTATGTGTGGTAGAATTAAAGAGTAAATGTCTAGAAGTCAAAGATATTTTTTCTTGAAACAGCAAAACTTCAGTTCAGAGATAGAGAGTGCTTATTAAGCTTGTTTTACCATTTTAGTCTCTAACTTAATTGAACCTATTCAAAAATTTTTGTGTGTTTTCAACGAGGTAGAGCTTTCTTTCCATTGCTAACTGCAGAAATAAGAAAAATACTTTGGCATTTGACAGAGACATAGCAACATTAGAATTTTTCAGAGAAACTCAAATGCTTATTAAAATAAATTAATAAATTGCTTGAAAAAAAGTATGTAATTCCCTATAATTCACCATCTCTATCTGAGGTGTCTGAGGTGCCTGACAGACAACGCACACACATCACACTTTGTCAGCAGTATTGAACAACTACTTGCCGTTCCTGGAATATGCTATGGGGTTCACACTTTGGTCTTTGGATAGTTTCTGTCCCTTTGCCTATATTTCTTTCTAGTTGCTATTTGCCTGACAAACTCCTGCTGCTATTAAGACTGAGCTCAAGCAATTCCATGTCTGGAAAACCTTTGTTGAGTCACTCAGGCTAAAGAAGTTTTAATCATAACTCTTACATTCTCTCACTATCACTGCCCAATACCTTGTATGATGCCCAACACATAGGAGCTCTGTGTTTGTCAGCTGAATGAATGAAGGACTGATGAACCTATTTGGATGAAGAGAAATGGAAAAGTCACTACAGTCTGGCGTGACTTTTTGTTTAAAAAAAAAAGTAGTCCACTAAATGTATAACTTAAAAAGGATATCATGGGTGGTAGGCTGAATGATGGTCCCCAAAGATATCCAGGTCCTAATCTCTGGACCAGTGAATATGAATTTATATGGCAAAAGGGACTTTGCAGATGTGATTAAGGATACAGAGATGGGGTGATTATCGTGGATTATCTGGGTGGTTCCAATGATACAATAACAAGGTACTTATAAGAAGGGGCTAGACCACTATGGAAGACAGTATGGAGTTTCCTCAAAAAGCTGGAAATGGAACTCCCATTTGACCCTGTGATCCCACTTCTAGGAATATATCCCAAGAAACCAGAAACACCAATCAGAAAGGATATGTGCACCCATATGTTCATAGCAGCACAATTCACCATAGCTAAGATCTGGAAACAGCCTAAGTGCCCATCAGTAGATGAATGGATTAGAAAACTGTGGTACATCTACACAATGGAATACTATGCTGCTGTAAAAAAGAAGGAACTCTTACAATTTGCAACGGCATGGATGGAGCTGGAGAGCATTATGCTAAGTGAAACAAGCCAGTCAATGAAGGAAAAATACCACATGATCTCACTCATTCATGGATAATAAAGACCATTACAAACTTTTGAACAATAAAAAACAAACAAAAAAAAATAAATTGACCAAAACTTCCTTAACAATGTTAAATGCAACATTGTTTTAGTTCCTGATTTTAAAATAATGTGTTTGCTTTATATAATACTGGTGCCCTGATGCACAGATTTGTGCACATTGAAAGGAAATGAATTAGAAGGTGGCCGGTGCTGCTGGACTGGGCAAGACGGGCTGGACATGCCCTGGAGCCA
The DNA here is from genome assembly GCF_000412655.1 of Myotis brandtii. Lineage (NCBI taxonomy): Eukaryota > Metazoa > Chordata > Mammalia > Chiroptera > Vespertilionidae > Myotis > Myotis brandtii. The sequence continues at coordinate 2,318,142 of NW_005363772.1, forward strand.
ACCTCCTGAAGTCCCTCCCTGGCCAGCTGCACCTGGGGCAACGCTGCGGCTAGAAGGTCGTCTGTGGAGTGTGAGGGGTCCCTCTAGCAGGTGAGGTCTCTCAGTCTGGCCTGCGGGGACTGGGCCGAAACTGGCTCTCTGATATCCCCCAAGGAATCCTGGATTGTGTAATACTTATTATAATATTTTTTAAAAAGAATAAAAAAAAAAGAAGGGGCTAGAGGGAGCTCTGATAGGTGAGGAAGAAGGTGATGTAATGATAAAAGTAATAGAAAAGGCAATGTGCTGAGGGGCCATGAGCCAAGGAATGATGGCAGCCTCCAGTAGCTGGAAAAAGCAAGGAAACAGATTCTACTCCTGGAGCCTCTGAAGGGAATACAGTCCTGAAGACATGCTGATTTCAGCCAATGAGACTCATTTTGGACTTCCAACCTCCAGAACTATAAGAGAATAAATGCATGTTGTTTTATGCCACCAAGATTGTGGTAATTTGTTACAGCAGCAATAGGAAACCAAAACACCATGCAAACCCCAATTCTCCCTCTAGACTTCAAAGCACCATTACAGTTAGCTCTGACATAGCATCTGGAGTAGAAAGGAATCAGTATTAGCTTGGGAGCCAAAAGACCTGTGTTCAAATCTTGGCTCTGCCAATTTTTAGAAAGACATTTTTGTCAGAATCACGGAGCTTGAATTTCCTGAGATTAAAATGATACCTTCCCAATCTATTTCATGGAGTTGTTATGAGCATCACATGGTATAATATACATAATATAAGCATTTTGTAAACTGCTACAAAAATGTAAACTATTATTATTGCTACTTACTCTTTTGGACTGAGGAATTGAAGGCTTCTGGTAAAATGTAAATGAGTCACATTTGCTCATGAACACTGCAGTTCAGTGCTTTGAATAGTGCATGGCATATAACACTCTGTATGTGGTTGTTAAGGGAATAAACAAATGAATGCATAAATGGAATTGGTTTATTAGAAAACAATATTAGCTATCAATAGAATCTTGTTGAGAATGGGTCTCAAAGAATGTAAATACTGAGAAGAGATAAAGTATTGGAAAAGTGTAGGGCACAGGGTACCACCTATGATGGGGATGGAGAGCTACATGGTGTGGGAGAGACGTGTTGAGTGAGAAGTTGGGTGAGGGCAGATTCCTAAATAAAGATGGCATTGGAAGAGTGACTAAAGAAGAAGGAAACTGAGAAGTATTGGGAGAGCTTCACAGGAACAGGAAGAAAGCCAGGAACGAGTATTGTGACAAAGGAAGAGGATGTTTCAAAAAAGTAGAAAATGAAAGATTGTCCATGTCAAGCGCCATCAGACGATTAAAATAAAAAAGACAGGTTCTGCAGGAAGTGTCCATTGCGTTTACTGAGGTAGGTCATTTAGCTGCCAGTTGTTTTACCTGCTCTGCACAGATGCAATCCCTTGATAAGCTCATTTCATCCCAAATCCTTAATTACCAGTGACACGGGTAATGCTGACCTCCAGCACACCTAACTGCTCCTGGGTGCTTTCCCAGAAATCCTTCAGGTTAGTCAACCATGAACTGTAAGCGAGACTAGAGTTTAATTTACCTCCCATGATCTTATCAGGTCCAGTAAACGTGGTGCCCATTCTCTTTTGGGAACTTTCCCTGTAGAATTAATGCCAGAAGAGAACAGGGTGTCAGCGTTAACTGTGGAATAGCACCTTGGGAAACAGGCTCAGAACTCAAAGTATGCTTGATAAATTGGAAAGGGGGCTAGCTTAGTTTGCTAGGGCTGCCATAACAAAGTACCACAGAATGGGTCGCTCAAATAATATAAATTTATTTTCTTACAGTGCTGAAGTCTAGGACCCTGAGGTCAAGGTTGGCTTGGTTTCTTCTGAGGCCTCTCCGCTTGACTACTAAACAGCCACCTTCTCCCTGTCTTCACCTGGCTTTCTTTCTGTGTCTCTGTGTTCTAATCCCTTCTTCTTTATTATAAGGACACCAGTCATATTGGATTGGGGCCCACCCTAGTGGCCTCATTATACCTTAATTGCCTTTTTAAAGGCCCTATCTCCCTAAATATTCTGAGGTATTGCAGGTTAAGACGTCAATGCATACATTTCTTTTGAGGGGGGAAGGGAAGGACACAATTCACAATTGTGGCCAAAGACAGAATAAAGCTCAATGGAAAGGGAGAAACTTAGGTACTAAAATAAACTCCTTGATCAGGTGAGGACAGGCTGGATATGTGCAAGTTGGGCAGAAAAAGTTCCCGAGGTCATTGGGAATAATGTGCTGACCACGAGTTAGCTATGTAATGTCATAAAACACAAAAACACCATTTCTGGCTTTATGAACAGGAACACAGCCATTGAACTTGGGAGGTAAATTCAGCAATTATGCTTTGCAGTGGTCAGGAATACAATATGTTTTCCAAAGAGAGATGTGAAGATTTTGGATGAGATTCAGAAAAGAACCACATAGAACTATATATTTTTAATCATCAGAAAGTAAAGATACTAAGATTTCTCAGTCCAGGAACAAGGAGGCTAAGGAAGGATTTATTAATGCTCTTTAACGCACAAAAAAGGTCGCTTGGAAGATAATGGCCAGCAGTTCTCCAATCCATAAATTAGAGAGTGAAAAGAAAGAAATTTATATTTGTTATAAATTATCTCTCAATGCCAGTAACTTAGTTGTCATAAGAGAGTATTTTTTAAAGGTGTGAATGGATAAAAACTGGGATGCTGTGCTGACTTTAAAAATAAAATAAATTGTCTTTTATTTCAGGTGATTTTAGCATGAGTCTGCCTAAAAGTATGAGTATGTGGAATATAATTATTCATTTATTCATTCAATAAAGTTTTATTAAGTGCCTACCATGTGCCAGGTATTATTCTTGACCTAGCAATGAATCAACAAAGTTCCTGCCCTAATGAAGTTTACTTTCAGTAGGTAAGACAGACCACACACATACACACATGCACACACACAGAGAGTTAGACTGTGATAAGATCTGTGAAGAAAATAAATAGGCAGGATAAACAAATAGTGACACGACTAACACTTTCAGACAGTGTGATCAGGGAGGGCTATCTAAAAAAAAAATATTTAAGGAAAGACTTGGATAAATCAATAATAGTCAATAGTTATTAAGCACTTACTGTATGCCAAACATTGTGCTAAGTTGTGTATTATTTAATTATTATAATAATTTATTTTACAAAAGAGGACAATTAAGCTCAGGGAGGGTGAATAACTTTCCCAGTAACTTACATAGCTAGTGAGACTCACATGTACTGGCTGTCTTGCTTTCTGTAGCTGCCATTATTATTAATTTTAACTTAAATATTAACAATGATATTAAAGTTGAGTGCCCTGTTTAATATAGGGGTTTCTTTATTTCTTTTTAATAGGTAGTTCCTAGGTAATAGGTGACTTTTACAGAACTCCACTGGCATAGTACAATCTCTAATACCATCGGCCTCTTGGCTCCAAGGCACCACCAAGACCAGACACTTTCCTGACGTGGGTCAAGCCCAGATGGCAGGTGTCTCAGAAGACAAGAAGGGACAAGACCTCATGGACCAGTGGAGGGGCTGGGCTGGCTGTTATTCGTTCGAACTTTGTCTTTTGTAATCAGGTCATAAAATGGCTGCAACAGACCAAGACCCGGCCCCCACCTCCACACACAACCCTTTTGTGTCTGTTTTTGCTCCAAGAAGCTGTTTAGGAGACTATTCATATCTCCAGACAGTTCTTCGGGGCAGATTGGCTGATGGTAGTCAGGCTGAGATCCAGGAAAAAATGATCTAAGGTTGCAGGTGTTCATGCTGCCATTTTTCCAAAGTGAATTTCCAGCCCTCAGCAGCAAGAAGCACGAAGAGCAGCCTGGAGGCCCTCCCTGACACGGCTGCCTTTCCTCTCCCTGCTGGTCCCCCAGGGACGGTCAAGTTTAGGCAAAAAGAATGGTGAAGCTCTCCTGGGCATACTAATGCAAGAGAATTCTCACCAACGCTGATCATCGGTAGATTTGTTAATTCCTCCTTTTTTTTTTAAACACTCATAGTAAGATTTTTGTCCTACATGTAAATTCTGACTTTAATCAAACAACTCAGATAAGAGTCTGACCCTTTTCAGGGAACCCTTTGAATACTACATCTCCAAAAGCTTTAGCTTTTTTATTCAAGACCTGTGAAATCTATACGTAAGGCCGTATGTATTTTATGAGTTAGATTCTCCTTTAACTCTGCTGGAAATTTGGACATACTGTGCTGAGAAGGGGAAAAAACTTAACTCTGCCATAGTTTACTTCCAGTTATGACTGAGCTGCTCTTCTGGAGGAAACTGGATATTCCCATATGTGACTCTGTTTTAATGGAATAGCTATTTCCAATGGCAAGTCTCCACGAGATGTTTTAAAAGGGCATTTCACAAAACAAAACACAAAACAGGCCATTTAAAAATGTTAACAGAGCCCAGCTGGTGTGGCTCAGTGGTTGAGGGTTGATCCATGAACCAGGAGGTTGAGGTTCGATTCCGGTCAAGGGCACATGCCTAGGTTGCGGGCTCAATCTCCAATAGGGAGTGTGTAGGATGCAGCTGATCCATTATTCTCTCTCATCATTGATGTTTCTATCTCTCTCTCCCTCTCCCTTCCTCTCTGAAATCAATAAAAATATATTTTAAACAATGTTAACGGGAATTTCAACATCTTTTAACCTTATTAACTCCATTTAATTCTATGTTTCAATTCTAATTTTTATAGTAGCAAAATAAGTTTTATGGAACTATCTTTTTTTGTTTCTCAGAAAGATAGGAAAAGTGGTAATATGTGCCTTTTCAATGTAAATACTTTTTTTTCCTTCAACACAACAAAGTAAATTTACTAACTTTTCCTGCCACAGCAAATACGAACACTCTGCTGCTACTACAGTGGGTCTTCCTTCCACCTGTCTGTGCCATAGGGAGTTTCTCACAGAGCAATTCCATTTGACATTTCTCTACGTGTCTTTTCTGAACTGACTTCCTCTTCTTTTGTTGAACATAAAAGTACTAAACTCAGCACTATGGCTTCAGACACCAGGTCACCTCTGTTCTCTCCTAAAACCTTGTATAGATTGTATTCAACTCTAAAGCCACTACTCTTTGGTGTCCATGTCTTCATTTGCTCGAATGGCAATCAATATTGAGTGAGTTCTTGTCTTGTGTCAAGCGCTTTCTGTGCACTACATCATAAAATCCTCCAACACTAAGCAATAGATAAGTCACCCCAACTTTTCAGAAGGAGAGAAAACAAAGCATCAAAGGCTTAAATGACTTGTTCAAGGTAGTCAGGTAAGTGGCAGGGAGGAGACTCAAACCCATGTGAGCTGACATCAGCGTCCCTAACCACTGCCCTAGGCTACCTCCCCATCTGTTGTCTTCATCTCTATTCATTGCCATACCCAACCCCCACAAGAGCTGGTTTCTTCTGGTTTGTGCACTGAAGTATTTTCAGGGCCTAGAACAGTCCCTGACATGTAGTTAACACAAGAAATGTTTCTTGAATGCATAAATCTCTTTGCCCATTTTTTCTTTCACTTATTTTTTTAATATTTTAAAATTGATTTTAGAGAGAGAGGAAGGGAGAGGTAGAGACATCAATTGGCTGCTTCCTACATGCCCCCCAACATGTGCCCAGGCAATGCGGGCATGAGCCCTGACCAGGAATCGAGCCAGAAACCTCCCAGTGCATGGGTCAAAGCTCAACCGGCTAGCCTCCTTCACTTTTTTTTTTAAATGAAACAAATGTTGATTGAGCCCATAAAACAAGGCCTCATTCTACACATTCAAGATGCACCAATGAACAAAGTCCCACCGTGCTGGAAGGTTATATTCCTGAAGGAGGAGACACTAATAAATATCTACTATCAGGTAATGACTTGTTGTGAAGAAAATAAAGCAGGGCAAAGGGGCTAGAAAATGATGTGGGAGTGCTGATTTAGGTTGGGTAGTTGTGGAAGGCTTGTCTGAAATGGAGACATCTGAGCAGACACCAGAAGGAGGGTTCACTCAGAAGTAAGTCATTTGGTCATCTGGTGGGAGAGGATGAAGATGGAAGAAAAAGCAGGTGCAAAGGCCATGCGGTGAAAGCATGTTGGGGGTGTTCCAGAAACAATAGGGTGCAAGTGTAGATGGTTTGTTTTTGTGAAACAAGAGGAGGGTGGTAAGAAGGATAGTCAGAGAAGCGGGCCAAGGGAAAGCACTGCCTTTTGGGCCAGGAAGGAGACTGAAGCTTTCATTCTGAATGAGACAGGAAAGGAATGGAGGATTTTGAACAGAGAACTGATGTGATTGTTTCCCATAGTAGAAGGACCTCCCTGTGGGGAGAACTGTCAGAGAACACACATGGAAGTAGATGGGCCAGTCAGGGGCTATTACAAAAGTCTGGACTCGAGGCAGTGGTAGGTTAGACCAAGGTAGAGAAAATGGGGGTGATAAGTACTTAAATTTTCAATATCTTTCAAAGGTGGTATGATTTGCTGATTGGGGTGAACATGAAACATGAAAGAAAAAAAAGAACAACCTGATAGTTTTTGGCATTTGAAGGCAGGCAAGGCTGAGTTGGAGAAGACTATGGGAAAAGTAGGCTTGGGATGGAAGGGGAATCAAGAATTTCAGTATTTGAACTTGTTTCTCACCATCTAGTACTGCCTTGTATGGTGAGAATATTCAATAATGATTATATAAGACAGCAACTCAATTTTCAGGGACCTAAAAATCCAAACACCCTCAGGGCACACCCAGCAGGTAACTTAACTGTATGACTTGGCCAAGTGTAAAACAAAACACAGTGGTGAGGCCAGTGAACTGGAGAGTTCATGCACGATCCCCAGGCACTGACATAAAACAAAACGTTGTGCTGGGCAGTGTTGCCCTTGACCTTGAACTTGTGACCCCCGCAGAATGATATCAGTATCATTGGCTTTCATCCACATCATTCTTAGTTAATGCTTATCTGCTCTACTGGGCATGTAGCTGAATTTTGTAGGACAGAAATTGTACATCCTGCCTGATGGATATATTCACTAATATATTATTCATACAATAAATATTTGTGAAGCCCGTACTCTGCACCAGTCACAGTTTTAGAAAAGACATGACGGCAAATGTATAATGCCAAATCACATTTCAGATCATGCTAAATACCTCATATCTTCAGAGATGACCCATGACCATCTCAACCATGAAAACAAACAAAACAGAACACAAAGGCATCAAGAGGATTGGGAGCAGCTTAAACAGATGTTTGGAGTTTGATGTTCATACACTTAAGTTTATATGCTTAATTCATAAGGTATTTTTCAGGACCTTCCCGTCCTCTTATTTTACACATACTTTTAAAAAAATATATATTTTATTGATTTTTTACAGAGAGGAAGGGAGAGGGATAGAGAGTTAGAAACATCGATGAGAGAGAAACATCAATCAGCTGCCTCCTGCATCCCCCCCACTGGGGATGTGCCCGCAACCAAGGTACATGCCCTTGACTGGAATTGAACCGGGGACCCTTGAGTCCGCAGGCCGACGCTCTATCCACTGAGCCAAACCGGTCAGGGCTTACACATACTTTTTACAGATCTGAGCATCTGGTTTTGTAGCCCCAAGCAGATAAGTCAGAAATAAGTTGGCAGAAGAGGAGAAGGGAAGAGCACTAATAAAGAAGGGTTAGATGTAACATGAAACACCATCACACTGCAGAGGACAACATACAACAAACAAACAAAAAACCCTACAAGATTTTTGTGTTTTAAGGCGGAAGTCCGGAAAGACGTCATGCTTCCTGTATGGACGAGAATTCTGCCAGAGCTTCATACACCTGAAGGCTTCACTGTCTTGAAGTGCAGTACCGTCAGGGATGGACACCCAGTAAAGTGTCTATTAAACTCATAAACTCTGCTTGAGAAGCTCAGGAAATGTACAATCCATTTAAGAGGTTTCCCTGGAAATGATGAAGATATACATTCCAAAGGGTTTGTTTCAGGTATTTGGAAAATCCACTACAAAGAAATACCTCATTCTCCAATAACATTGGGTATCTGCTCCGTTTCTGTTCTCTGGCCTGTATGTCACAAATACAGTTAGCAAACACTAAAAACACACCCTCAGGCAGTTTATAGCGACGGCCTCAGGCCCTCTCACATCACTTGCTCTCTTTCTCTCTCCCATGTTCTTTTTTTTTCTTTTCTTTTTAAAAATATGTTTTTATTGATTTTTTTTAGAGAGAGAAAGGGAGAGGGAGAGAGATAAAAACATCAAAGATAGAGACACATGGATTGGCTGCCTCTTGCATGCCCCCTACTGGGAATTGAGTCTGCAACGGGGCCTGTGCCCTGACCAGGAATCAAACCAGTGATCTCTTGGTGCATGGAACGATGCTCAATCCACTGAACACACTGGCCAGACTCTCCCATTTTTATTCCAGGGTCCAGCCAGCTTCTGACCCAACTTCAGAGGCCAGCCATTTGCTACCTGCACTCAAATGTTGGAACTGGTGACAGAATTCCGCTTCCCTGAGCCATGTGAGCACATCAGGTAGCGCATCAGGTGTGTCTGGGACACTTTTTCCCTGGGCTTGTGCCCCTCAAAGTCCAACCTGGCTTTGGCTCAGACTTGGCTTGTGTTTGGATTGGACCCACCAGAGCTGTTCATGACTGTCCTTAAATTCAACACACACTGAAAACACACTTCACATGAAAAGCACACGACTGTCCCACCATCAACAGGGAATTAATGTGAGTTGTTCCTGAGCAAGTGATTTTTCTTTTCAGAAATAGTTAACTCACAGAATCATAAATCTTAGGCTTACAAGTACCATTCAAGTTCACCGTCACTATTAACGTGAATACGGCCTTACATTGTCTACAAAGCTCCCAAGCTCTCCCAGTTTTCACTGGTCTCCCTTATTTTCAGAAACATTCATTTACAAAACAGAAAACTAGGAAGAGGTACTCGGTCCATAGACTAAAGCTAAAGAGTTAACTTAAAGATTAAACCAATGACCTTGGCTTGTTTAAAGTAGAAAAAAAAGCGAGCCAGCCATAGCGAGAATGCCTGACAGTGTGGAGCTAAGTAAACAGCTTTAACTCATCCACCAAGTTTTACAAGTTTCTAACAATGTTGATGTTTGTCCAAGGTAAAGGAGGATCCAACTAACATTTACATTTTTCAGATGTGTGTCCTTTAGTTCAAAACTAAGTTTAACCATGTGGCCTGGATTTTGAAAGCACATCCAGACCACAGACTCACTTTTGTAAAACAAGCAACCTACATCCCCTGTCTAAAGGCAAATAAAATGGCCAGCATCCCAGTGTCCATTCATTGCCCTTGCAACCAAACTTTCTATTATTTTCAGTTGATATGAGGAAAAACTGAGTCCTGTAGACCAAAAGTCAATAATAGCTTTAAAGTAGCTATAATAGATCCAAGAGTGTCAGGAGCACACATAAACATACATGTTAAACGCATACACACCAGAGCAGAGTGTTAATGGGCATATCTCTGTAGCTAGGTCCTTTTCATTCACACTTACTCTTTTCTTTTCCATTTCTGGCCAACTGAGGATAAAGTTAGCAGGATGGCTCTGTTTAAACAATAACATGACTTGCTTTTACAGCAACCCTACCAAACGCCCTCAACCAATAGTTTTCAAAACTGTTGGCCCTAAGTTTTCAACTTGTGTTTTCCAGTCTTCTGAACCATAACATCTTTCCCACACAACTCAGTAATGCTAAGTAATAAGATGATCTGACTTGAGTCATAATGAAGAGCAAAATGAGCTCCGGAAGCCAGGAGAGGGGTGTTCTGGTCTGAGCGTCACCATTTAAAACCCTGCAACTAAAATCACCTCTGAACTTGTGCCTGTAATGTCAGGGAGTCCCCTTCCTGTCTACATCTGAGCAGTGGACTTTTCTTGGCCCAGGAAGCTTTTCTGGCCTGCTGGTTGCCAGAGGCCTGCCTGGGCCTTGACCTCACCACCTAGACAGGCCAAGTGACAGCCCTCAAGCCAGCCTGCGAGCCAGGGGTGCTACCTCTGCCTCCCCCTGGTGGTGGCCTTCAGCAGCCTGGGCTGTGCAGAGCACCTGGTCCCCTCAAGTCAGTCTTAGTCTGTGAATTTTAAAACTAATAATTCAGTCCTCTTCAGAAAATTGGTTATTTCTCCCTTTTCTATTAGTACCTTCTCCTTTACACAATGAAAAAGAAAGTATACATTTCCCTTTTAGTGTATTTTTCACCTGTCTGAAAGTGTGTGACAAATACGTTTAGGTCCCTTTAAACTGCCCAAGAAAAAAAATGTGCTCCCCAAAATGACTACTCGGCCTTTCAAAGTTCTAAACAAGCAATATTAAATCCTTTTTTGGGGGGGCGGGGGAGAGATTAAATAAAGGGGACTTTTGGAATGTTGTCTCCAGATCTGAGTGCTGGTTACACAGGTGTGTTAGGTTTGTTAAAATTAATAGGCCCGCCCTGGCCGGCTTGGCTCAGTAGACAGAGCATTGGCTCGTGGACTGAAAGGTCCCAGGTTTGATTCTGGTCAAGGGTGCATACCTCGGTTGCAGGCTCAATTCCAGGGCTCATGTGGGAGGCAACCAATCGATGTGTTTCTCACTGTCTGTCTCTCCCCCTCCCCCTCCCTTCCACTCTTTCTATAAATCAATGGAAAAATACCCTGGGGTGAGATTAACAAAACAATCTGTGCGTGACTTAAATATTTTTTAAGTGAACAAACTATGATTTCAAAATACTGCCATATTAATGATATTTCCCTTATGTAAACAATAGGTATAACTTCATTTCCACAGGCATAGGAATTGTTATGAAATCCATGTCTTGTGAACATGGATTAAGAATAGTTTGGTTAATATATCTAGTGATTCTCTAGGCTGAATTTCCTAACAGCATTAACTGGACCCTAAAAGGTTTGCCCTTTCTCACTGAAAAGGCAACGCACAAATTATTTAAACGACAGAACACAGTGGAGATTGGAGACCTTGTTATATAATTTGTTAGCACGTGCTGCACTCTGTGTCACTATTTCTCCATGTTTATTTCCAGGACAGAGAGTTCTCTGCAGCTGATAGAACTTTCAGCAAAATAATCATAAACAATTCCTACCCCAGAACCGGAGACCTCAAAAACATTCTCAAACATCACTTGAGAATACATCTTTAATCTTCAATCTTGATTAAAGAGATTTCTTTTATGATTCTTTTAAAGAAGACCTTTAAATTCAGTCATTTGAGAAAATGTTTGATGTACTCCTGCACTGGATTTATAGAATAGTAGTAAATCAGTAAGTCTAATAAAGAATATTCAACAATAAAAAAGGATCTATTCCACAGAACCTTATTCTGTGCCCAGAAAACACCCTCCCCTGCTACCTTTTTTCCTTTCTCTGAGCTGATACTACAAAGGGAATTTTACATGCTAACAAGAGGGTCAGATCAAGTCTGTTTGGCAGTGTAATCCATCCCCTTCAAGCGTCAGATTCTTTCCCTGTAACTACTGCTCAGAACTGACAATAGATTATTGTTCAGCTTCTCACTGAATGATGATGATGCGCCTGTGAAAGGCATCCATGAGGGAGGGAGGGAAGTTGGTTCTTTTTTATTTTTCTTTAGTGAAATGGCTTTGAAAAACTCTAAGTGCAGACATTGTTGTTAAAAGGAACAGTTCCAACCCTCATGATGACTTTTCTCCCAAAGTACTGTGTGCAATCATTAATCAGTTCTTTTCATGGGTAATTTTATGTCACAAGAGAAATGTTAACATGTCCTGAATGTCCTTCAGGAGCCATGGGAAAAAACCAACCCTAGAGAGGAGTGCTGGAGAGGATCACACTGTATAAATTAAATTAGTGAAAATATTTTCTGGAAAGAGACCCTTCCACATCACACACAGCTCCTTCAATGAAATTTCCCAGATTCCTTCTGAAATTGTGGATGGTTTCTCTCATTTGGAATCACGGAAGGACAGATTATCCATAAATTATCTAAGTGTGCATATGTTTATGGCTCAGTGCATATGGTAATAACTACATTTTGTTGCATATGTTCATGAGCATGAATTAAATTACTTGGAGAAAACATCTTGCGTGCAGCCAATCATTATCTTTAAAAGGCAAAGGATGCAATATTGTGGCAGGTACTTAAGACACTAGCACCTACCTGCTTAAGGAAAGTTTTTTTTGTAGGTCTTGCTTGCAATAGGCAACAAATAATTTGGCAAAAATAGTATACTATGAGTGGGAATAGTGAAAACATGAGCATTGCCCTTCAGAATATCTATAGTTTTCCATGAAAATGTCTTACATTTTGAGTATTTGGTTATCTTTTATGTAATTACATGTGTGTATATGTGTTTGCATGTGTGTAATTTATACTTTTACTTCTCCAATTATTATTATCAAAGATTAAATTGAATCTTTAAAATTTTCCCCATATTATATGAAAAATGTATAATATTTTTATCTTAACCATCATTTACCAATATTTTAAAATCTGTGTTTTTAGACCCTGCTTTGTTATTATTTTTATATTGTCTCTTGTCTTTTAAGAATGATTTTGACATAATAAATTTCACTTGGCAACCCGTTTAAAAAAAAGGCAAAGGATGCTATAAAAATAAAACTTGAATACAATGATTACATTGCTATATTACTTTTAAATTGACTTCAGATAGCTAGTTTGATAAAAATCAATTGTGTGCGCAACAGTTTCTTCATCTACAGAGACTAAAGCTCCTTCCAATCATGAAATTGTACAATTCTGAAAAATAACACATCTACCTCTTCCCCCAAAGGGTTTATATATTAATCCTGGGAACCTAAGAATGTTACCTTATATGTCAAGAGGAACATTCCAGATGTGATCAAGTTAAAATTCTTAAAGTGAGATTATCCTGGAGTATCTGGGTGGGTCTGATATAATATCAAAGGCCCTTTTTAAAAAATATATATATTTTATTGATTTTTTACAGAGAGGAAGGGAGAGGGATAGAGAGTCAAAAACATCGATGAGAGAGAAACATCGATCAGCTGCCTTCTGCACACCCCCTACTGGGGATGTGCCCACAATCAAGGTACATGCCCTTGACTGGAATGGAACCTGGGACCCTTAAGTCCGCAGGCTGATGCTCTATCCACTGAGCCAAACCGGTCAGGGCTCAAAGGCCCTTTTTAAAGGGATACAGGAGGAGTCAGAGTCAGAGAGAAGGCTTTGTGACAGCGGAAGCAAATGCTGGAGCTATGTGGCCCCAAGCTCAGGAATGCCAGCAGCCTCTAGATGCAGGAAGAGGCAGGGAATGGATTTCCCCCTTGAGCCGGAGAGGGAACCAGCCCTGCCAACCCCTTGACTTTACTCAGCCCAGTGACTGAATCAAACATCTGGCCTCCAGAACTGTAGGAGAATACATCTGCATTGTTTTAAGTCCCTAAAGGTGTGGTAATTTGTTACAGCAGCGATAAGAAATTAATGCACTATAGTAGGGTGATGCATTTCTCTCCGGTGGTATGAGGAGCTCTATGGACCCTCTCCCCAGTGAAAAAACTACACCTAATGAAAATGATAAAAACAACAACCATTTAAAGCCTTTGGAAACTGTCGTAAGGACAAACAGAAAATGGAAAAATACTGGTATAAGAAAATCTGCTAGATCTCATTAAGAATAGTGAGTCTCTGGCATTTGAGCCATGGCTTATTCCCACCCCCCCCACCCCCCAGTTCAAGGTAATGGAAGGTCTACTCTGAGTGGGTAGAACATGAGTTCTTTCTTTCTTCAGCTCAATCTACTCAGGGAAAATTGGGCAAGAAAGTAAAAAGAAAGGCATCCAGATTGGAAAGGAAGAAGTAAAGCTATTTGCAGATGACATGAGCCTATATGTAGAAAATATTAAGAAGTCCACCGAAAATCTATTAGAATTAATAAATGAGTTCAGCAAAGTAACAGGGTACACAATCAATATACATAAATCAATTATATTTCTATCCATTAGTAATTAACAATTGTAATTCTATCAATTAGTAATGAACAATTATTCCTTACTGAAGAACAATCCAAAATGAAGATTAAGGAAACAATTCCATTTACAATGGTATCACAAAGGATAAAATACTTCAGAAAGAAATTTAACAAAAGAAATGCAAAACTTGTACTCTGAAAACTACAATACACTGTTGAAAAAAATCAAAGATCTAAGTAAATGGAAGATATTTTATGTTCATAGATTGGAAGACTTAATACCATTGTTAAGATGTACTCCCCAAATTGATCTACAGATTCAGTGCAATATAATAAAAATTCTAGTTTCCCCCTTTTTTTCCCCAGAAAAGAAGTTGATCCTAAATTTCATATGGAAATACAACTTGAATCCAGAATATATAAAGAATTCTTGCATTTGAACAAAGACAAATAATCCAATTTTTAAATGGGCAAAGAATTAGAACAGACATTTCTCCAAAGAAATATCATATCTCCAATATCATTTTAACAAGTAGTTTGGACTTACTTATACTAAAAAAATTGTGAATTTGCAATTATAAGTTCTAAAACCCAAGAGATTTTTGTTCGCTGCACAATCTCCTCATTAATTCAATTGCTACACTTCATCCAAAATTTAAAAAAATATCTCCCTGATGTTAAGCAAAATAATTGTATAACTTAGATGTCATTTTAAGAATAATATATGTTAAAGAACCAGGGTAGCATTTGCTTTGATTTGGGTTTTGAGAAATATAAACAACAAACCTATCTTTTTGTCTCCTTTTCCCTCTTGACTCCAGGAAAAAAGAAAAAGCATTGAGAAACTGCTTCTTAAGAATTTTTATTTTAAGTCAGAGCTACCCTAGCTGACACTTAGTGGATTAACTTCATTCTAGTGCAGGGGTGGGCAAACTTTTTGACTCGAGGGCCACAATGGGTTCTTAAACTGGACCGGAGGGCCGGAACAAAAGCATGGATGGAGTGTTTGTGTGAACTAATATAAATTCAAAGTAAACATCATTACATAAAAGGGTACTTTTTTTTTTTTTTAGTTTTATTCATTTCAAACGGGCCGGACCCGGCCCGCGGGCCGTAGTTTGCCCACGGCTATTCTAGTGCCACATCACCAATCTGAGCTCAATTACAGCCAACTGTAATAATACATATACTGCCTGCTAAGTCAGACCTCCTGGGACTGTATTTTCAATTTATTATTTGGTCATGTCATGTCTATTGTATATTTTTAATACTAGAAATTAGTACTCATTCAATGACTCAGCAAATACAATATACCACACACTATTCTAGGCATTGAAAATATTGTGTTGCATGCATTTTTATTTTTAAACCAATTGCTGACAGTAGGGATTAAGCTACCATGATTGAGCTGTGACTAATCAATTTTCACCTGGATGTTCAATCACCCCTGTGCTGTGCCAGCACGGCCAAGGGTGAACCTGAGTAGGGGCAGTGAAGGATTAGAAAAGACAGACAAGAGAATAAAGCTGAGGCTGGGTGGGACACTGCCCTCTCTGATGGAGAGACAGTGCCACGGACTACAAGCTGTGTCTTTATTTTATAGCCAGATTCCACGAGACAAAGTAAGGGCGTGGTCAAAATGTTTACAGCATTCCCGTGGGTTTAGGTCCTACTCAATTACATGCACCTGAACTCTACCAGGCCCACATCACTCAGACACGTGGGACCACGTGTTCAGACCATAGGTTCAAGCTTACAACTACAGCTGTTGGCTATAATTGTGCTGGGAGGGCTCTGCCCTCCAAGCTGGGACTTGCACGTGGTCATGAGAGGACTGTGCCCTTCTCATTAGTCCAAAGCTTGAACCTGTCCAAACACTGTAGCCACTCTCCACAACCCTTTTCATGGCCCCCTGGTAATCACACAAAATCGAAATTTCTGTTAGCAAAGGAGAAGGTAGGGATGGGTGTTGGAATGTGTTACAGAAAATCTATGCTATCCTTTAAAAAAAATCTCTTCAAACTAATTTTCTACCCATACTATATTCCTGGGAAAAAGAAAGGACTGGGAAAAAGGAAGGAAGGAAGGAAGGAAGGAAGGAAG
>NW_005363772.1:2334287-2353359 GCF_000412655.1 Myotis brandtii
GGGAGGAAGGAAGGGGAAAAGAGAAGAAAGAAAAGAAAAGAAAAGAAAAAAGAAAAGAAAAGAAAAGAAAAAAGAAAAGAAGGTAACAAGTAGTTGATTATAATAAGTCTAGGGATTCAGGCAAGGGTGCCAGATAGATGGCAGGTGAAGTGTGCATATGGCTGATATTTAAGAGCATTGGGCTGGATGAGATCACCCACATAGAGTGTATATAGATTTAGAAGACAGTCCAGTATTATGCTCTGGTATATGCCAATGTTTAGAGATCAGGTGAAGAAGGAGAAACAAACAAAGCTAGATGCAGGGGATCGTTTGTCTTCAAAGCCAAAAAGAAAAGTTTTCCTGGTTCAAATCCAGGTGCCACTCCAAAAAAACCCCACAAAAAACAAAAACAAAACAAAAAAAAGTTTTCCAAGGAGGATTAGACAATTGGTTGGAGGTTGCTGAGAGGAAGGTGAAAGCAGAAGCATACACAGGACTATAATACAGTAATGAGATTTTTTTGGTGACAAGAGCAGATTCTAGTGAATGGTTAAGCACAAGCTTGATGGAGTAACCAAAGTGAATGAAAGGTGAAAAGGTATTTTGAGGTTTTGCTCTGAAAGAATAGAGAAATATAGTGAAAGGAATCATGACAAAAGGAATCATGACAGTCCAGGGAATGTTTTGATTGTTATAATTTGGGAGATGATGGAATTTATTTGTCTGTTGTCTGGAATGACCCAGTGCAGTGAATGACATTGACTGATGATGTCGAATAAAGGGGGTGGACTATACGGACAAAACTCCTTGGGAAGGTGAGAGAGGGTGGGATCTGAGTGTGAGACCTCTGATAGGAGGAGATACATTTATTCTGTTCCAAAAAGAGAGAAGGCAGAGGAAATATGGGCACAGAGATTGAGAGGTGATTAGATAAGACGCAGGCATGCTTCTATGTTGGCTCAGATATTTTCAATTAAGTATGAATGTAAGTCATCAGATAAGAATGGGGAGGGAGGGAGTATAGGAGGTTTGGGGTGAGAGGAAATCTGAAATAGTTACTTCAAAGAATTAAAAGGGAAAGGTAGTGGGGCTCTTTGGCAGTAACGAGGGCATATTAGAGGCTTGGGATCACACATTTAAAGTGCAACCAGCAGACAGTTTTGATAGAAATTCCAGTAGGTATAGGCATAAAGGAGATGGCTAGTGGGCCCACAAAGGGTTGGGGTCTAACCAGGCAAGCACAAGAAGAACTAGGCCAGAGAATTAAGTGTGTTTTCAACTGGGGCCAGAGAATTATTTTAATAATAGCTCATGAAATGTAAGCTGGGTTAAAAGAGAAGCTAATTTAGGAGAGTAGTGAAGATTGTGAAAAAGTGGCAGCAATTATCCCTTAATTCAACAAAATCTATAAATATAAAAGCCTAAGCGACCATCGCAATTGAATGGACGACCGAATAGGCTGGGTGGGGTGACCAGGCCAGCAGGGGGGTCAGTGAGGGGCAACCAAACAACTGAGCAGCAGGCTGCCTGGGGTGACCAGGCCGGCAGGGGGGTCACTGAGGGGCGACCAAATGACCGAGCAGCAGGCTGCGTGGGGCAAACAGGCCCGCAGGCAGGAGCAGTGAGGGGTGACCAGGCTGGCGGGGGGGCAGTTGGGGGTGACCTGGCCAGCAGGGGAGGCAGTAAGGGGCGACCAGGCCGGCAGGGGGGGTGCAGTTAGGGGCAATTAGGCAGGCAGGCAGGTGAGCGATTAGGAGCCAGTGGTCCTGGATTGTGAGAGGGATGTCCGAGGGGTCCCAGATTGGAGAGGGTGCAGGCTGGGCTGAGAGCCCCCCCCCAATGCATGAATTTTGTGCACCGGGCCTCTAGTTAAGGAATAATTGTAATCGAAATGCTAGAGTAAGGGAGCTAAAGGGATAGGAGGTAGCAGCCATCAGAAAAAGTTCTCTCTTTTTTTTTTTAACATTTTATTGATTTCAGAGAGAGGAAGGGAGAGATAGAAACAACAATGACAAGAGAGAATCATTGATCAGCTGCCTCTTGCATGCCCCCTACTGAGATTGAGCCCAGGGCATGTGCCCTGACCAGGAATCAAACAGTGACCTCCTGGTTCATGGGTCAATGCTCAACCACTGAGCAACACCAGCTGGGCAAGTTCTCATTTTTAAGAGTTAAATTGCTCAGACATATTACTTTGCATTTAGTGCAGCCTTTTCAAAAGATCAAAGTACCTACTGGGCCCAGCTTGCTAAAAACGAGTACGATTATGTGTGACTACGAAGTAGCTGTGTGATTAGTGAGTTGGTAGTGTGTTAATTCAGCAATGGCCTGGTAAAATGGGCAACATCACATTAGACCTGAACAACAGGAAAACATCAGAACATAAAGAGCTTGAGCAACCTAATTCAAACCCTGACGGTGACTTGTAGCAGTTGTATATCTTGGGGCATATTTCTTAACCACTCTGAATCCTGGATTATCCTTTTAAATTAGGCTATGTCCATCTCCCTCACAGGGGTTGTTATGCACATTAAGAAGGGTAATATATGCAAAGTGCCTCGAAATAATAGGTTCTCAGTAAATATTAACTACCATGCAAATAAAGAGCCATGTTCCTACTGCTGATGGCAGTCTGGGATACATTTGAGGAAGCTTTTACTCTGAATGTAGGGGTTGAGGGGATATGTCAACCAGAAGAGCAAAGTAAGGATAGGAAGCTAAAGGGATAGGGGGCAGCAACTATCTCCTTACAGGGCTATTATGGGTGAAAGCAAAACCGGGGTTGGTTATTACATTATAGCTGATAATGATAGGAATGAGGTCTAATTTTTGGTTTGTGACATTTTAGAGGTCAGAAATCAAATCACAATAGGCGGCTCTCTCTATGGAGCGTGCCCACGCCTTTCCCCACCCTCTTCTCCCAAGTACATTTTCCTTGCCTCTTTTTCTCCTCAGCTCCAAAGGCTCTTCTTTTGCCTCTGCAACTTGTTTCCTGAGCCCATTTATTCTATGGCTCACTTCTAGCTCTGTGACTTTCTAAATAAACTTTATCTTATTAAAAAGGAAGAAGAAGAAGGAGAAAGAAAATCACAATACCTGGATTCATATTTTTTGAATGAATGATGCACCCCAAGCTCAGAGACATGGCGGTGGTGAAGACGATGTGGAGCAGGCTGTGGAGACTTTTATTTCTGTTACGAAATCATTTTGTTTTAAGGCTGTTGTCATTGGTGTTTCTCTAGTCCTTTGTATGTTGTCTGTTTTCTTAAGCTTTTATTGAAAATTGAATAAGTAAAGAATCACTTAAGTAACTTGACAAGAAAAAAAAAAAGTTCATAGCCATTCCATGACAGATAGAGTGCAGCATTTCTAAATGGGCTCTGAAACCATCCTAGTCTCCACCTCCCTCTCAACTCTCTGGTCTCTCTCAGTCCTCTTCAGTTTCTATGGCCTCTTATGTGCTCCTAATTTGTTGCTTGATTGTTCTATCTTCCCAGATTCATCTTGGTTTATAGTATCTAATCTCCCTTTCAAATGATCTTCTGCTTTCCTGATGATGAACTGCCAGTCCCCAATCTGGCCCCTGGATCTTTTTTTTTTTTAACTTGTGATTTTCTCAAAGCCCTTTAGAGGGGCAGCTGGCTATGATGATGACAATTATCAGATAGTATATAGAGAACACCTTCCACTATGCCTGGGTTTTCAATATAGTAGATGCGTTTCCTTTGACATCCATTAGATTAAATTGAAGAGCAATGACTTTGTCTTATTCCTCTTTGTGGTCTTAATACCTTGCACACACATCATAGATTTTCTTTAATAAATAGTGAACCAAAGCCTAGGAGACACTATGGTGGTCAAGATGGTGTGGGGTGGCCAACCTACCCCAGCCCAGCAAGAGCAGGCCAGTTGTTCATGGATATTATATGGCACATACGTGCAGTATTTCTATATGGGTACAAAACCACCCCAACGTTTACCACCCTCTCAGCTCCCTCTGGTCTCTCACAGCCCTCTCCAGTGGCTCTGGCTTCTTAAGTGCTCCTAATCTGCCATTAGATTATTCTATCTTCCCAGATTCATCTTGGTTTATAACATCTAACCTCCCTTTCAAATGATCTTCTGCCTTCTTGTTGATGAACTATCAGTACCAAACCTGGCCCCAGGATTTTTTGTTTATTTGTGATTTTCTCAAGGCCCTTTAGAAGGGCAGCTGGTAGTCATGTCTGCCACCAATATGTGTGAACCCAAAGTCTCTGGTGTGAACCCAAAGTCTGCCTGGCTTGATAACAGGAGGACAAAGCAGGTTGGCAATATTCAACAAGGAAACATCATATTTCAGAGAAATATTACCATAAGCAAATCCTTTGAAATAAAAGCTATATTATAATACAGACTGATATGAGTGAAAGTTAGACTCAAAGAATAGTCTATATTCAGTTCTACCATTTTCACCATTTTCAGCTATAAGTATCACCAAAGCTAGGTTAAACTAGTAGATAATCTCTTATAATGAATAGATAAGTGCTGTTGGTAATTAGCAAAACTAACACTGGCTATATGTATACATCAATGGAGAATACTTGCAAATGTTTACATTATGTACATAAACTTTCCCATTATAATTTTCATGTACCACACTTTCCTAAGAAATTTCTCTTATGTCACTGAAACTAATGAAATCATTTGTGTGAAACTCTAAATGAAAATAATTACTGAATTACAATAGTCCCCCCTTATCTGCAGGGGATACATTCCAAGACTCTAAGTAGATGCCTGGAAATGTGGGTAGTACCAAACCCTATGTATACTATGTTTTTTCTTATACATAACTTGTGATAAAGTTTAATTTGCAAATTAGACACAGTAACAGATTAAGAATAACAACTAATGGTAAATTAGAACAAGTAAAATATATTGCAAAAAAGTTATGTGTATGTGATCTCTCTCTCAAAATATCTGATAACCTATATGAAAACCAAGTGACACACTGGGTTGTGTATGCAGTGTAGGTACACTGGACAAAGGATTGGTTCATGTTGGGTGGGATGGAGCAGGATGATGTGAGACTTCATCATGCTCTCAAAATGAATTGTTTATTTCTTGAATTTTCTATTTCATATTTTCAGACTGCAGTTGACTGCAGGTAATGGGAACTGTGAAAAGAAAACAGCAGATAAGGGGCACCACTATACTCATTTTCATTTAAAAGAAATGTGACAATAAATACAAAATTCAGTTGAAAAGGGATATTCAATTTAGAGAGAGAAAATCAGCTTTTTTTTTAAAAAAAATGATTTTAGAGGGAGAAAGAAACATCAATGTGAGAAACATCTATCAGTTGCCTCCCTCACGTGCCCTGACCCAGAGATGGTACTGCAACCTGGGTATGTGCCCTGACCAGGAATTGAACCCACTACCTTTGGTGTACTGGATGACACTCCACCCAACTGAGCCACACCAGCCAGGGTGAATATCAGCTTCTTAAGATAATTGTTTTCTAAGTTAAATCCTTTTTCTTCTGTATTATGTTGTCAAGAACTGGATGAAATAACATTTTAATTCTTTAAAAACCCTTTCTTGAGTGTGCATGTGTCCCCCCTTCCCCATGGAATAAAGTATCTCATAAACTAGGTTCTTATACTAGTTTGGTCAGCAGTTTTCAAGGAGAAACAGACTTTGGCAAGTCACTTGATCTCTAGTGGGTCTCTCTGTGCTTGTGTGTCCAAGAAGGGCATTGAAATATATTATTTTCTCAGGTCCCTTCCAGCTCTACATTCTCAGGTTCTATGAATAGAGTAGTTTTAAATTATATTATTCATATTTTTACAGAGAGTTATTTTTAAGCTATATGAAGCTTACATATTTTTAATTGGTCAAGAAATGTATAAGCTTCAAGTATGTATTCAAAAGCAAACGAAAGTCCAACCCACAAATCTACCTCCACCAATAATTATAACAGACATGTGTGCTGGGCATAGATCCCTGATAAGGTTTCTACAAGGTGCTTTTATAAATCACACACTGCTTTCTTAACTAAATGAGGTCCTTCGGGTTATGCTGTGATTTTCAACATTATGAGCACAAAGGGCATACTCAGTGAATTTCCATGGTTGATTCTGCACAAGTCATTTTGCATATACAGCAAGCCAAATCTATTTCAAGACAAAAATCCATTTAGCAAAGTCACCTTCACAAATTTTAGCAAATGTGTAAGTATAAGGAATGCTTACAGTATACTAGATTGATTCGAATTTTTAGAAAAGACACCTTGAAACTGCACTCAATTTAAAACTAAATGTGAATTTACAAAGCAGCGTGTGAGGCTGAGCACACTCCTTCCATGATGATGGCATCAGGTGTTTCAAACAAAACAGCCAAGGGGTCATTAGCTCCTAAAGGAGCAATTAGGTGTAAGTGCTCTAATTTACCAAATGTATAATGGATGATGTTTCTGGAAGAGTTTCAGTCTATTCAAAACAGGTCAAAATAATAATACATGTTTCTTAAAGGGACATTAACACAATTCCATTTTTCTTTCTTTTCTTTCTTTCTTTCTTTCTTTCTTTCTTTCTTTCTTTCTTTCTTTCTTTCTTTCTCCCATTATTTCTTTCTATCATCTATATCTAAAGTTCCTTTCCTATATGACATTATGTTGGTCAACTTAGAAATTATATCTTGCTTCAAAAATATTAGATTTTAGACCAGCTGGCATGGCTTAGTGGTTGAGCATTGACCTATGTGAACCAGGAGATCAGGGCATATGTCCAGGTTGAGGGCTAGGTCCCCAGAATGGGGCGTGCAGGAGGCAGCCAATCAATGCTTCTCTCTTATCATTGATATTTCTATCTCTCTCTCCCCCTCCTTTCATCTCTGAAATCAATAAAAATATAATTTAAAATAAATAAATAAATAAATAAACAAAAATACTAGTTTTTAGTGATGATGAAATATATGATTACATAACTTTCAAATTTTATGACCTGAATTTCTTGTATCTTCTTTTTTCTCTAAGGCAGCCTTTTCAATGCCATAGTTCTAAGATATTTAACTCTTTATACATATGAAAACATCCCTATGGACTTGGAGATACTTCATAATTACTAATAATCCCACCAAGCCAGAAGGACAGCATTCCACTCTGGAAATTTCCTTCTTACAGTGGTTCTCAACCTTGGCTGCTCATTAGAATCACCTGGGAATCTTTTTAAAATCCTGATTTCTGGGCCTCATCCTCCGGAAATTCTGTTTCTTTGTTACTAATGTTGTGGCCCCACCCCATAACAAAGAAACAGAATTTCCGGAGGATGAGGCCCAGAAATCAGGATTTTAAAAAGATTCCCAGGTGATTCTAATGTGCAGCCAAGGTTGAGAACCACTGTTCTGGAAGGACTTAAAAGTTTCTGCAATTAAGAATCAAGAAGATGACATACAGTGAGAAAAATGATGGTGCAAACACACTACTTATTTTAGTTTATTGGCTTCAAATTAGAAATTAAGGAAACAATAGGTGGAAGTTATTTCCAGGAATGGGATTTATACCTGCCCCTCAAAGGCAGGAGAGGAGGCCCCTGGGGAGAGGGAGATATTTGCATGATAAAGAGAGGGCAGATGTGTGAGGGAATGGTTGGGAGCCTGGGCAATAGGTCAGCCTTGGAGATGGGCTCCCCTTCCTGTGAGAGAGAATATGAAAAGGGGGGAAAGAAGGAAGAAGGAACCACTTTGGGTTGAGCCAAACATTCTGCAAGGTACTTTACATTAATGTTATCATTTGGTCACTACAAACACCTCGCTAGACAGTAGTCCTGATTTTACAGATACCTTTAAACAATATATTTTATGCTTAGGTAAGTAATTTATATATTTATATGCTATGCTGCTGATAAATGACAAATGCAACCTTTTAAGCACCAAACCCAAAGTTCATTCCCTGTTTTACCATTGCCTCCAGGAGAAAAAGGCTGAACAGTGGGTGTGGAGACACTGTGAGGACAAGAAAAAAAATGAAGGATGAGGTTGACAGTGAGCTACCTTTAACTCACCCAGCTATGGCTCTGACCTCTTACAGCATTAAGAGGACATGGAGTTCAAGGTTTAAGGAAAACAGAAATTTTCAACTATGATACACAAATTAGTGTCTAATGCAGCTTTTCTTTGATCTTACTGACTAGCTGTGGCTGAATAAAACTTTGAAAATCAAATTCCACTGATTTAAATATACTTTGACTTTATGTCTGCATAATTTTTAATTGGTAATATTCTTTTTGTTTTTATCCTCACCCGAGTATATTTTTTCCATTGGTTCCCCCCTCCCCCTTTTTTAGAGATAGTGGAGGAGAGGGAGAAGTGGTGGGGAGAGAAAGAGAGAGATCAATTGGTTGCCTCCTGCATGTGTCTTGACCAGGGCCAGGGATGGAGCCTGCAACTGAGGTACCTCGCTTGATGGGGAATTGAATCTGAGACCCTTCAGTCTGTGGGTCGATGCTCTAACCATTGAGCAAAACTTGCCAGGGCCAATCCTATATAATAAAAGCCTAATTTGCAAATCGACCAGCCAAGGCAGGTGCCAGTGGGAGTCCCCCGATCACCCCACTGGTTACCCCGCAGGTCGGCCCTGATCGCCGGCCAGGCCTAGGGACCCTACCTGTGCACGAATTTCATGTACTAGGCCTCTAGTTAGTAATTAATACAGTAGGTCCTCGGGTTACGTCAGAGATCCATTCCTATGGCGAGACATAACATGATTTTCGCCGTAAGTCGGAACCCACCTACATAAGCACCTATGTCACTCACATGGAGCCCATACACAGCAGTAATGAAGTGAAGTAAAAAAAAAAAAAAAAATTAAAAGAAAGATAACAATTCCTGACCTTTACTTGTGGTAAATAAATGATAAAAAACATAAAGCACATATGTACATACATCGAAATGACAGAACTTTTTTTATATATATAAATAAATGGGAGATGGAGATGTAACTGTGAAACGATGAACGTAGAGTCCGACGTAACCCGAGGACTATCTATATTCTTGACACTGTTTTTCTGTCCCTCTATCTCTCTGTTAGCAGTTAAGAAATGCACCAGAAAGGCTCTTTATAAAGAAACACTGTTAATATTTTTCATAAACAATGCCATTTTAAAGCCATTAGCTATTACCCAATTTGTTTGTCTTAGCTCAGTTTATTTTCATGAGGCAGTGCAAATTATAACAAGGCACACCACAATTTGGCAAATCAAATAAAATCAATAGCAACAAATATTTATTGAGCACCACTATTCTTGATGCAGTTTGGCCAGATTCACCTGGTTATGTGAAGATCCTGGATTACACCAGGATGCTGGCATGGAAGGACCTTCTGTCCTGCCAGGACATACATAGTTTTAAGAGAGGCTTAGCTAGGAGCGTCAGGACCAGGGGCCAGCCAAACAGTAGAAGCCTGCAGTCAACTAGAGGCAGCATGAGTTTTGGACACTGTGTCAGAAAGTAGTATCACTGTACTTAGCTAGTTGTCAATATTAATAATAGGAAGAGAGCAAAGGGGAGGCCAGGCATTATAGGCATGTCACCTGGGCAGCTTCACCAGGAAGCTGCAGCTTCCCGCTCCCCAGGGAACTACCTGTCCATTCCCTGCAGATCACTGGGGAAAGGGATCCAACAAAGGGGAGATGGGTACGTGGGCACTGAAGTCAGGGTGATGTAGGGAAGGTGCTTGCCTGTCAGTCTAGCCTGGGGAACAGTGAATTGGCTAGGGGGTGGGGCCCATAAGAAGTAGGCAAAATCTTAGAGAGTTAATTTGTTAGTTTGAAGAAGCTCTTGGTTAAAATCCCCAGACAAAGAGTTTCCTCTCTTTTTCTTCCTCTTGCTCTCTCTTGCTCTCACACTCATCCCTTAATCAGCCACATAACCCATGGCTGTATGAGCCCCACACACAATGGACTGCAGCTGGGAACACAGGCTAAGCTAGCCAGATGCTGGACTGGACTTTAATATGGGACAGAAATTCTGGGCAGTGGCCTTCATTCTGGCCCTGCTGAAGACAAGATTGGACTTCTTCCATGGCAAGACAGAGATGGGACCCTTGAGGGGAACCCCCTTAATTTTACATCAATAGAGCTTTCCATGAAACCCCATCTTCCCACGGGGGCCTCGGGAAATTCTTTTCCTTGAGGCACTCCAAGAACTCCAGTTCCACCAACAACAGAGGCACCAACAAGTAGAAAATGAAAGCTTATACTCATATCCTGCATACAGATGTATGAACACATGCTGAGACCTCGGTGGCATATGCCAGTAGTCAGGAAGAAGAAAAAGAAACTACAGCTGTGAAAACTGAACCAGCTATGGCTCTGACCTCCCAGAAAGTATCCAATAGACCAAATATGCAGTTAAAAGTGGGTTTGGCCACATAAAGTTTTAGTCCAGCCTATGTAGATACCCAAAGGAACAGCAAAGCAATGAGAAGCAGGACTCCAGGGAGTGGGGAACCATGAAATCAGGTGAAAAGCATCATTTTGGATCCAAGTGATCAGTCTATTGGAAGATTATGCAACAAGGCTGAGCAAAAACGAGTCAGGGTGGCAGGGCCCAGCTAGCCAACTGAGCTGTGATGTAAGGAAGGACTTCCGGGCACTGATGTGATCAGCATAAGTCCAAGGCATAAACACAGTTGTATAGGAGGGGCCAGTATGGCACAGGTAGGATAGAAATCATTTTCAGATATCTGGGTCTCTCATTTATATGGGCAAGATGAATTCCAGACCTCATCTGCTGAGATTGGGGTGGGAGGTGTAGGAGAAAGCAAAACTTCTCAGCTTCATTCTGCCCTGGTTTGACTGGCATTGGTAGTAGGCCAGGCTGAACCTTAAGGGGAAATGCTTCCATGAGTACAGAGAAGGGCGGGCTGAGGAATGTGGGGGCAGTTGGAAGGCAAATAGCTTCTGCCCAATTTTATGCTTCCTGCTCGGTGTGGGTCAGCAAGGACAACAGCCTGCAGGCAGATCCTGACCCGGGACTGAGACACCCACAGAGGTACTGGGATCTGGGAGGGTGAAAGGTTCCTTAACTCAGGGGCCTAGGCAGATGTGGGAGGGGTCATGCCCCGTCAGTGACCATAGCACCTGCGGTTGAGTTCACCTTTCACAGTGACCCTTCAAAGCCTGGGGTCACGGAACCAAAGTGGGGTGGAACATGGAGATGCCAGGTCAACGTCCAGGCAGTAGCCCCTCAAAAACATGCTCAGCAGGATTGTCACCCTGAGTTCCTCATTCCAGCCCTTTCTTGGGGTTTGCTGAGTACTGGTTAGTCCATTTCTCTGCCTGATGATGGTTTACAGACCTCTGAATCCTACTTCAAAATATTTCCGCCTATATTTTATCCCCACCAAAAGCTTTTTGGTAAGCAATAAAGATGAAATATTTTCAAATTTAATATTTTCTGAGTGCCTACTGTGTACAGATCATTCACCTTCAGTGTGCTATCAATGAAAAGAAAGATCTTGACCTGCTCACGTCCGTACATTTTCAATCAGTAATAGTAGAACGTCTACAGAACCCTTCTCTCTGCCCTTTTTATCCTTCTTCCGCATATGGACCAGGGTTTTATGGAGATTTAAAAATGTAATCATTTTTATCAGCCTGGGCAGGTTATGAGCGTTACCAAAGCAAATTTCTATTTCCAGAAATCTCTTTGCTTTCATTTGCCAACATAGCCCCAAGACTGCCTGGATTTGGAGAGAAACCCAGACTGGTTTGTACAGCAATTTCGGGGGAACCTCCCCATTTTCTGGGAAAATTTCAATAGGAGATTGCCTAACTCAGTTCCAGAGTCCCTTGGAGGTAGAAGAGCAAGAGTTGTGAGGGTGTATTTCAAATGCTTCCTTGGATTGAGAGAAACTACTGATACCACAGGAATAAACAGGTTTTCTCTCCAACTGCCCTCTTCTTCACCCTTCACCCCACCACTAACTTTTACTACAGATTCACATGTGCACATGCGCAGTGGGCAAGAGCAGTTTTTGTTCAAATGTAAGGCCAAAATGACTCTGCCATTATATCTAATGAAACAGAATCTCAGGCAAGGATGTAAGAAAACAACTTAAGAAATGACCCAGTATGTCAAGATACCCAACCAAAATAATGTGAACTGGTAAAGTATTGTTAGCTAAAGGATATAGTGGAGCCTTGGTCTGGATTGTGGAAGGTGAATAAATTTTAAAAAGAAGGGCAGCCCCTAGCCGGTTTGGCTCAGTAGATAGAGCATTGGCCTGCAGACTGAATGATCCCAGGTTCGATTCCAGTCAAGGTCACAACGCCCGGGTTGCGGGCTTGATCCCCAGTAGGGAGTGTGCAGGAAGCAGACAATCAATAATTCTCTGTCATCACTGATGTTTCTATCTCTCTCTCCCTTCCTCTCTGAAATCAATAAAAATATATTTTTTAAAAAAGGGCAAATGAGCCCATATCTAGGTTAGGCTGGAAACTAAAGAAAACAAAGAGAACTTGAAAGAGGTAGATCAATACTGTAAACGTGTAGCAAGCATGGAGCAATGCTGAGATGGTGCAAATTATAATTTGCACAATCTCCATAGTCCATAGTCCATGCTTTTCAAAATAAATAATTATTTAAAGAAAGGAAAGGGAGAATGTGTTAATTCTGCAACTTAGAAAGGTCAGTTTTCAAATATGAAAAAATTACAATCAGGCTTATTAGCTTATTAACATTTTGACTTTAATTTCTCAGGATTTAGAATGTAGATAGAAACAACCCTTCAAAGGGGACACACCATAATATCTGTTGTGCAAATGTGAGCTCTGCCACTGCTTAGCTGACTGAGAAGACCTTTCAAAGGGCTGCTGCTGCCTGCCTTGGCACAGGCTGTACTATGGAAAGATATAGGCTGAAACGGGGTGTTCCACTCCCCCTCCCCCATCCCCAGAACTCAGGCTAAAGGCGCTCCCTTTGCCAATATTCTCTCAATTGGAAAGGACCAAAAATGCCCCAGTGTGAAAATCATTAATGAGGGCATGTGGACGATTGGGAAAGGACGAAAGGAAAAATATGAGGGCAGGGCCAGAGCCAGACAAGCTCATATGTGCTTCATTGGTGTTTTTTTTTTTTCCTTCTAATGTTTCATCAGAACTGTTGTAGGTCTCACTTTGTCAACTGTCCAGTTTGATGAGGTTCTCAAGGGCATTTGGCACAATAGAAGTCGTGCTCCAATCTGAGACAGCAAGATTAACCCAAGGGCAATAGGAAATGACCCTGAGAAAAATATGAGCGCAGGGCCAGAGCCAGACAAGCTTATATGTGCTTCATTGGTGGTTGTTGTTTTTTCTAATGTTTCATCAGAACTGCTGTAGGTCTCACTTTGTCAACTGTCCAGTCTGATGAGGTTCTCAAGGGCATTTGGCACAATAGAGTAGTGCTCCAATCTGAGGCAGCAAGATTAACCCAAGGGCAATAGGAAATGACCCTGATAATCTGAAGATGAACAAGCACTTAAAGCAAAAGAAAACAAAAGAAAAAACAAAACTCCCAAACAAATCAAAAAACCTTTAGAGAAAGGAGATAGCAGCTTGTGCCCTTAGAGATTTATCTGTGCAAGAGTCTAGAATCAGGATTTTCCCAGAGTTCTGTGTGAACTCCCTGCTTTGCTCAACCCTGGCTGTTGTTGTTAAAACAAATATTTCTATGTTGCTGCACGCAGTATTTATAAAGCACCTTAGAATCAATTGCAGAATATGATCTTCAATCCAGGTAAAAAGCAAACAGTTCCATTTGAGCTCATGCTGAATGCTGATACACAAAAAAGCAGTGTCAGCTTCCTACAATCATCACAGTCGTTTTATGGCAACATAAACACATAATGCCAATGTGGTGTCCAGCACAGCTGCCAAGGCAGTGCCAGGTTCTTTATGAGACAATAAAGAATAATACAATCAGATAAGAACACAAGAACTGCCACACTAGGTGGTCCAGTATTCGGGCAGCTCGGTCATCTGTTGCCAGCACAACCTGGGAGGGAGGGGGCGGTGATCCTTACTAAAGTAGGGCCTTTTCTCGATTCCCTTCACCCAGGTGGGACCTCTGTGTTGTAGGTGCCTTAGGGAAATGCACACTTCAAACCTGTAAGCTTCTCTTAGTTGCAGGGAATGACTGCCTTCACAAACCTGTTCCAATTCTTTCCAAATCCATTTATATTTTCTTCCATTACTACTTCCCCAAGTCATGAATTCTATAAAAGAACGTGCTATATAAAGTTGTAAGCCAGAGAGTGAAAAATGTAGGCTCTTTCTCTACAGGAATTGTAGAGAAATATCCCAAAGGCATTGTTAGAGCAATGAAGCATATCTGGAAAACTTTAGGGGATTTACTCAAGACAGGTATGAAATATAGAGTCCTGAAAGAATTTGGGGTCTCAAGTTTGGGGCCTCCATGAGTTGTATTCAGGGCCTGCAATATGTTAAGCCCTAAAACGGAATCAACATCTCACTTTCCCCAGCAATGATCCCAGTACCTGGCAAACAGAGGCTCCTATCCAGCCTATATCTGTTTGTTTCAATGACGGATGTCATCTATTTCCTTCAGGCCTAGTTAAATGCTATGATGTCCCTGGAGATTTTTGTTCAGTATTTCCTTCCTCTTTCAACAATGTTTCTGTTACTATCTGAATATGCTTTATGTTTCTTCATAGTAGCAATTCCTATCTGATACTATGTGTGGTCTTTACCTGTTTGGTTTTGGCCTGTCTCCCAAGAATCTGAGTCCATCATGGCATTAATTTTGTCCTCTTGTTCAAACACTATGTCAGGTGCTGGAATACTACCTGGTATGCAGTCTGCACTCAGTAAGCACTTGTTGATTGGTGGGGAATGAATTTTTGTCCACACATTATCATCAACTCAGCATTTCCTACCAGAGAGAGAACAGCAAGGCCAAATGAAGGGACGCAGAATCCAGCCAGGCCAACCAGGAAGTCACTGCCCAGCCACCAGCAGGTCACAGATGGCAAACTCTGTGCCCTGAGACCTAGTTCACTTTCCTAGTGTTCCCTTGCTTAACTTCCTTTTGCAATGTGGTTCTTATTACCGAACCTGTATTCCCAAACATTCCAGAACATAAAGATATTGATTAAAAAAAACATTTAAAGAGAAAAATAATAATAATAATAAATGAAGTGTTCTATTTCCTTCTGTTCAGTAATCAAGCTGGACAGAGAAACCCTAGTCTTCATATGAAATCTGTTGCCATAGTAACAATAACCAGCTTGCATTCTTAGGGAAGGTGAAAAAACATTTTCGGTTGATCTATTGAGAGACCAGCCTCTTCTTTTTTATGTTTGCACTTATTTGTGTGCAGGAAATAAATTTATATTTTCTTCCATTACTACTTCCCCAAGTCATGAATTCTATAAAAGAACGTGCTATATAAAGTTGTAAGCCAGAGAGTGAAAAATGTAGGCTCTTTCTCTACAGGAATTGTAGAGAAATATCCCAAAGGCATTGTTAGAGCAATGAAGCATATCTGGAAAACTTTAGGGGATTTACTCAAGACAGGTATGAAATATAGAGTCCTGAAAGAATTTGGGGTCTCAAGTTTGGGGCCTCCATGAGTTGTATTCAGGGCCTGCAATATGTTAAGCCCTAAAACGGAATCAACATCTCACTTTCCCCAGCAATGATCCCAGTACCTGGCAAACAGAGGCTCCTATCCAGCCTATATCTGTTTGTTTCAATGACGGATGTCATCTATTTCCTTCAGGCCTAGTTAATGCTATGATGTCCCTGGAGATTTTTGTTCAGGATTTCCTTCCTCTTTCAACAATGTTTCTGTTACTATCTGAATATGCTTTATGTTTCTTCATAGTAGCAATTCCTATCTGATACTATGTGTGGTCTTTACCTGTTTGGTTTTGGCCTGTCTCCCAAGAATCTGAGTCCATCATGGCATTAATTTTTGTCCTCTTGTTCAAACACTATGTCAGGTGCTGGAATACTACCTGGTATGCAGTCTGCACTCAGTAAGCACTTGTTGATTGGTGGGGAATGAATTTTTGTCCACACATTATCATCAACTCAGCATTTCCTACCAGAGAGAGAACAGCAAGGCCAAATGAAGGGACGCAGAATCCAGCCAGGCCAACCAGGAAGTCACTGCCCAGCCACCAGCAGGTCACAGATGGCAAACTCTGTGCCCTGAGACCTAGTTCACTTTCCTAGTGTTCCCTTGCTTAACTTCCTTTTGCAATGTGGTTCTTATTACCGAACCTGTATTCCCAAACATTCCAGAACATAAAGATATTGATTAAAAAAAACATTTAAAGAGAAAAATAATAATAATAATAAATGAAGTGTTCTATTTCCTTCTGTTCAGTAATCAAGCTGGACAGAGAAACCCTAGTCTTCATATGAAATCTGTTGCCATAGTAACAATAACCAGCTTGCATTCTTAGGGAAGGTGAAAAAACATTTTCGGTTGATCTATTGAGAGACCAGCCTCTTCTTTTTTATGTTTGCACTTATTTGTGTGCAGGAAATAAGGAGACTTTTATTCTTTAAAAAAAGCACAAAAACGCAATGGTCATCTATCTATACTAATAAAAGGGTAATATGCTAATTAGACCGGGAGACCTTCCAGACGTCCTTCTGGACAAAGCCATGGTGGCGGGGCCGTGGCAGAGGCTGTTAAAGGCTATCAGGTCAGCAGGGGAGGGCAGTTGGGGGCGAGCAGGCCGGCAGTGGGGGGCAGTTAGGGGTGATCGGGCCGGAAGGGGGGGCAGTTTGGGGAGATCAGGCCAGCAGGCAGAGTGATTAGGGGCTTCAGGCAGGCAGGCAGGCAGAGGAGCAGTTAGGAGCCAGTGTTCCTGGATTGTGAGAGGGATGTCCGACTGCAGGATCGGGCCTAAACCGGAAGTTGGATATCCCCCGAGGGGTCCCAGATTAGAGAGGGTGCAGGCCAGGCTGAGGGACACTCACACCCCCCGTGCACAAATTTCATGCACTGGGCCACTAGTATATATATAAAAGGCTAATATGCAAAGTGTCCCCTTGGGAGTGCGACAGGGAGACTGAGAGTTCGATCACTCGCTATGATGTGCACTGACCACCAGGGGGCGGCACAAAACAAAGGAAGGCCCCGGCCGGCAGCTGGAAGGTACCAATAGGCCCTGATCACCAGCCAGGCCTAGGGACCCTAACCGTGCACAAATTTCATGCACCGGGCCTCTAGTTCATTATATTTGCTTTAAAGTTTAATTTTTACACAGATTTGTTTTAAGAGGAGGTACTTTTTATTAGCAAGTAGAGGCTAGCATCACCTTCATTCTATACTTCCTTTAAGAAGAGAGACAATCCACTTTAATTTCGCACTTGAGTAAAGAGATAAACCACCACATTATGGGTGATCTAGCTCCATCCAAAATGAAAATGACTGACTCAAGTGGTCAGAATTGTAATCAAACCAAAGCTGATCCAGTTAGAACCCAAAAATGATGTTTAGAGCTTTGCGAATGTGTCCCTTTTCTCTCTTCCACGTGGTTTGGTTTTCCATTCACATGATAAAATAGGAATATTCAACACAATGAGAGGAGTAACTAATGGAGAGCATGGAAATAACTGAAAATAGGATGAACGTTCATAAATGTTTGGGGCAAACTGGATTAGTTTAGACTAAATGCTGCTTTGGGAACCTATGCATAAAGCTTTTGGGGGAGGCATTTTCTGAAACATACTTTGTACTCTTAAGTACAG
Source organism: Myotis brandtii (assembly GCF_000412655.1). Classification (NCBI taxonomy): domain Eukaryota; kingdom Metazoa; phylum Chordata; class Mammalia; order Chiroptera; family Vespertilionidae; genus Myotis; species Myotis brandtii. Next base: position 2,352,020 of record NW_005363772.1, read on the forward strand.
GCAAATTCTAATACTGATTTTTTTTCAATATATGTATGAAGTAATATATGGCACAAAACAGTATTAAAATTACTACTTTAATTAATAAATGTGAATGGCCTGTTTAATCACAAAAAAAAATAACTTTGCCTTTTATAATTACAACTAGAGGTCCGATGCATGAAAATTGTGCAAGAGGCTCGGCCCCTGCCACTGCGGCTGCCTCTGCCTCGATCCTCGCAGCCCTGGCTTCATCCGGAAGAACGTCTGGAAGGATACCCAGTCTAATTAGCACATTATGCTTTTATTATATAGGATATTTATGATTTTCTTTTCTTCAGGCTCATTCTGCCTTTTCTGATATATTTTATACTTTTGGAGGATATGGATCATGCCGCATCTTTTATTTGTATCCAATGGTCAAGAAATGCTTATTAATTTATCACTTTCTCTAATAAATTTGAAAGTAATCAGTATTTTATTTTCCTTGAAAAAGAATTTTTATCAATAAATTGTTATTTTACTCTAAAAAAGAATGTACATTTATTTTAGAGAAATGGGAAATAAAAAAATAAAATAAAATTTTATTATTTTTCAAACTGAAAATAATTTACACTAACAGCATTCAGTAAATTTAATTTACTCCTTCTTTTGTTGGTACATATAAAATATGCTCTTAGAAAAAAAATCAAAACCACAATTGCCATCTTGCTTTGTACCCAGCTCCTTTCATTTGACAAAGTTAATCATTTTCCATTTATGTACCATTAGCACAACATAAAAGCAAGGGATGAAAATAGAACACCTTATATTTTAAATTAAAATGAATCACAAACATGTGCAATGTTCCTTCTAAGATGTATAGTAAAAACCATTCAGCTATTATTAAATGCTAATGCAATAAACAAAATTGCCTGAAGCCCTGCTCTTTAGCACAAAAGAGAGGACAATCCTCATGTCTTGGTGCACATTTCTCGGCTTCTATCCCCGTTCTTCCCACTTCAATTGCAACTTGCCTTCTGTCAAGGAGGATATGGCAGAGGGACTCAATCCATCCCACCATTTCCGTTCCGCATTCGCTGCTGCCTGCTGCATCTCCAAATGCAATGATGCTGAGCAGCTTCTTTGAGCCCTTTCCCCCACCGTATCCCAGGTGAGAGCCCTAATCAGAATCACCACCAGCACTGCCAGTGCAATCGCTCTGGTTTCGATCACTATGGCTTCTCGCACTATTAGTTTTCAGGAGTCATTTTATTTTGTGCTTTATTGTTGTTGCTGCTTTATCTATTTTTGTTGTTGTTGTTAATCCTCACCTGAGGATATTTTTCCCTTGATTTTTAGAGAGAGTGGGGGGGGGGAGA
>NW_005363772.1:2353558-2365499 GCF_000412655.1 Myotis brandtii
TAACAAAGAATCAGAATTTCTGGAGGATGAGGCCCAGAAATCAGGATTTTAAAAAGAATCCCAGGTGATTCTAATGTGCAGCCAAGGTTGAGAACCACTGCTTTAGTCCATGGGCTGATGCTCTGTCCACTTTTTAATTTTAAAGCAAGAATGACTGATTCACTCTTTATGAGCTATAAAACTCCATCTTCGGTTTATGAAAAAAGGTAATATTTTATTGTATTATTTTATTTCTAAAAAAGCAACTACTTAAGTTTTCCAATAAATCTGTAATTTAAAAAATTAAATAGAAGAAATTTATAGCTTAGAAATAAAAGAGCAGGTTTTTTTCTTAGTATTTTAAATTTTTATATACATTTAGCATTTGAAACGGAAGCTGGAAATTTTGATCTTATGGCTGGGTGGCCAATCATCCAGGTTGCCTGGGATGACCCCAGGCCAGTGGCAGTTTCAGTGGCACTGAAAGTCCCACGTCCTGGGGGACACCCCTCAGTCAGAGACAAACCAGGATGGCTTGTCACCCTATACACTGTTCAGTCAGATAAGCCACATTTACCAGGCAACTAATGCTCATGATGCTGGTGGTATTTTCCAGGGAGTGAACAACAGTTTAAACAAATCAAACCTTTGCCTCCTTTATAGTCTAATTTCTGTCAAGTTTAACAATAGGCTTTTATGGTCATCCTGGATCATTCTGGGAGATGTTTTGGGCCTTTACATTTTTTTTTTACAAGAATATGAAAAATGTTTAATTACCCAAAATGTTTTATGCAAGTTGATGCATGCATAAAATAGCAATATGATAAATTTTCAAAAGTTTTGTTTTGCACTGCCCTTTTGTTTCTGACTACTGTTAGTTCCGAACTGAGCCAAAGCCTAAACAATTCTAAACTTTATGTCTTTAACGTGTGATTATTTTCCCCCAAACCTTTAGCACTGCCGTCTTGACTAAAGCTGACATTTTCCTACTAATGCATCCCATAAGAGGCAAAAAAAGAGTGTTCTGTTGGTAGTACTATAACTGAAAAACACCTGCCATCCTTTGCCTATCCTATCTAATAAAAGCATAATATGCAAATTGACAGAACGGCAGAACGGCAGACCGACCAGTTGCTATGATGCGCACTGACCACCAGGAGCAGATGCTCAATGCAGGAGCTGCCCGCTGGTGGTCAGTGTGCTCCCACAGGGGAGCGCCGCTCAGCTAGAAGCTGGGCTCATGCCTGGTGAGCCCTGTGGCTGTTGCGGAAGCCTCACCTGCCTCTGAGGCAGCACTAAGGAGCAGTGAGCTGGGCTCGCAGCGACAGTGGTGGGAGTCTCTCCCGCCTCCTCTGCAGGCAGGCAGTAAGGAGCAAGGAGTCCTGGACTGCAAGAGGGATGTCCGACTGCCAGCTTAGGCCCGCTCCCCAGCAGTTGGACATCCCCCAAGAGTCCCAGAGTATGAGAGGGTGCAGGCTGGACCACCCAGTGCATGAATCTTGTGCACCGGGCCTCTAGTCAGTAGATAATAACCTACTCCTGGAAGGCTATCTCCCTCTTTCACTTATTTTGACAAACTTTGCCAGCAGCCTTTCCTCAAACTGACCTTACCTCGGTTGTAATTCTGAAAAATCACACCAGCTACCACCATGGAATGTTATATAACTACTAGAGGCCCGGTGCACGAAATTCATGAATGGGTAGGGTCCCTGGTCAGCTATCAGGGCCAATCAGGGCCTTCTGGCTGCTGGCTGGGGCCTCCCTTCCCTGGCTGCCAGCTGCCAGCCTGGGCCTTCCTTCATTCTGCACCACCCCCTGGTGGTCAGCACATGTCATAGCAAGCGATCAAACTCGGTCTCCCGGTCGACTCCTGAGGGGACACTTTGCATATTAGCGATATATATATACTAGAGGCTATGATGCGCACTGACCACCAGGAGCAGATGCTCAATGCAGGAGCTGCCCTCTGGTGGTCAGTGTGCTCCCACAGGGGAGCGCCGCTCAGCTAGAAGCTGGGCTCATGCCTGGTGAGCCCTGTGGCTGTTGCGGAAGCCTCACCTGCCTCTGAGGCAGCACTAAGGAGCAGTGAGCTGGGCTCGCAGCGACAGTGGTGGGAGTCTCTCCCGCCTCCTCTGCAGGCAGGCAGTAAGGAGCAAGGAGTCCTGGACTGCGAGAGCCCCAGACTGCGAGGGGGATGTCTGCCTGCCGGCTTAGGCCTGATTCCTCCAGCAGTCAGACATCCCTTGAGGTGTCCCAGACTGTGAGAGGGCGCAGGCCAGGCTGAGGAACCCCCCACCACCACCCAGTGCATGAATCTTGTGCACCGGGCCTCTAGTCAGTAGATAATAACCTACTCCTGAAAGGCTATCTCCCTCTTTCACTTATTTTGACAAACTTTGCCAGCAGCCTTTCCTCAAACTGACCTTACCTCGGTTGTAATTCTGAAAAATCACACCAGCTACCACCATGGAATGTTATATAACTACTAGAGGCCCGGTGCACGAAATTCATGAATGGGTAGGGTCCCTGGTCAGCTATCAGGGCCAATCAGGGCCTTCTGGCTGCTGGCTGGGGCCTCCCTTCCCTGGCTGCCAGCTGCCAGCCTGGGCCTTCCTTCATTCTGCACCACCCCCTGGTGGTCAGCACATGTCATAGCAAGCGATCAAACTCGGTCTCCCGGTCGACTCCTGAGGGGACACTTTGCATATTAGCGATATATATATATTAGAGGCCCAGTGCATGAAATTTGTGCAAGCGTAGGCCTTCCTTCCCCTGACTGCCAGCGCTGGCTTCCCTCTGGCACTTGGGACCTGGGCTTCGCTGCAGCACCTGGGACCAGGGGTTCCCTCTGGCCACCGGCAGGCACCCAGGACCTGGGCTTCCCTCACAGCCCTGGCTTCGTCAGGAAGGATGTCCGGAAGGACATCCAGTCTAATTAGCATATTACGCTTTTATTATTATACTAGTAAACTAGAGGCCTGATGCATGAAATCCGTGCAAGAATAGGCCTTCCTAACCTGGCTGCTGGCACTGGCTTCCCTCTGGCACCCGGGACCTGGGCTTCCCTTGCAGCCCCGGCTTTGTCCGGAAGGTTGTCCAGAAGGACATCTGGAAGGACATCTGGTCTAATTAGCATATTACGCTTTTATTATTGTAGATGGCCTAATTAGAAAGAGCAGTCTTTGGGGTCAGAAAGGCTTGCGTGTGAATCTTGGTACCACCACCTTACTGGCTGTGACTATACAGAAGTTAAGAAATTTCTCTGAGCCTTGGTCTCTTAAATGGTCAATACCTGTCTACAGGAGAGGTGTGAATGTTTAATATACCAGTACAATTGACTGAGAGAAATGCTAATCTGTGTTGATAAATATTAGCCTCAGCTTCTTCTTTCCAGGATTAACCAGAATGTAATTCTTCCAAGGAGAGAAGTCAGGGAATGAAAACCACATCTAGACACACATCCTTTCCTTCATTTTCCTAATAAAACTAACACAGAGTCTCAAATGTGTAATTCCTTTATATACTGTATCTTTTTGAACATTGTAGTAACAAATCACTTAGAATAAAGGAATGTAGCATTACTCTTCTAAATAGGATCATTCAGTGCAATCAAAATCACAGGTGGAATTACTTTATAATTACCTTTCTAAATTGATGATTCATTTTAACACCTATTTTTGGCTCATGAAAATGTTGTCATAAAGCTATAGTTACTACCGTTAGAAAACTGACCAAATCAAACAGTAAATAATACTTTGTCCTTGGACTATTTAGATTTTCTCTTTAACTTGCCCAGATGATTTTCAGTTTCCAGTGCTATTTCAGGTTTCTAGTATATAAATATCTCTCTTTTAAAGTAACTATTAGTTATTTTTAAGCCCCAATTCACTATTTATAATTTTACTTTTTCTTATTACACAAAAATGACTCTTTCCTCTCTTTCAGACCACCCCCCAGACACTACCCACAATCAAGTCAGTACACTTTAATCAGAAAAAAGTCAAGCCACTCCAAAACAGTCAACATTTTTATGTTTCTTCTAATTCTTTTTCCATAGATAGATGGATGGATGGGAAGATAGATGATAGATGATAAATAGATATAGTAGTCCACCAGGGATATGTTCAAAGATCCCCAGAGGATGCCTAAAACCATGGATAGTACTGAGCCCTACCCATATTGTGTTTTTCCCTATACCTATATACCTATGATAAAGTTTATAAACTAGGCCCAGTATGAGATTAACAGTAACTAAAAATAGGACAATTACAACAATAATCTGTAATAAAAATTTGGCAAATGTTCTCTCTCCCTCTCCCAAAATATCTTATTGTACTGTATTCACCCTTCTTGTGATAATTTGAGATGATAAATTGCCTTAAGTCGAGAACTTTGACCTTTTCACATAAAGGAAGCACTTACCAGCTTCTCTTTGGCATATCCAAATTGCTGGCATGACTACTCTTGTGCTTTGGGGTCATTAGTAAGTAAAATAAGGGTTGCTTGAACACAAGCACTGGGAAACCACACTATCTGATAACCGAGAAGGCTGTTAAGTGAATAACTGGCTGAGAGTATATGAATAACTGGCTGAGAGTATACAGCGTGGATATGCTGGTTAGAGGATGATTCATGTTCAGGGGCAGGATGGAGGGGACTTGTGAGATTTCATCACGCTACTCAGAATGGCCCATAATTTAAAACTCTTGGTAAGATATTATATTTTAACTTAAGATACGTGAGGGTATATACATTCATCCTGCAAAAGTTCCAAGGCCCTTCTTTTGATATTAGTCAGCTAATTAGGGTTTTGTATCTTTCTTATTTTTATTTATTTATTTTTTGGCATGAGCTACACCTGTGTTTCTGTTCCTGTTTCTTTAAATTGCAGCATAAGACAATGAGAAGGCAGAATCTTAAATTTTTTTTTTACAAGTTTCCCCCAACTTTTTGGTTCATCTTTCCCATACTTATTTGATTTGTTAACATTTTCCGCCACTCACTCTTAAGTCTTTCCGAAGTATTCAACTTAGTTTTTATAGATACAGCTCTCTTTCACACTCATTTTTATTAGCGTACCTAATATTTAGTTAAATATTCTAACTAATAAAAATACAAGTAAGTAATATAATATTAAGTCAATGGAGTTTGATGTTGAATTGCGAAAAGTAAAGAATAAAAAATGACTCCCTGTTGTCTACCTTGGCTGAATAAAAGATACTGATAGCACTAACTGAAACAGGAAACACAGGAGGAGATATAGGTTTGGCGGATAATAGAATACAGTTATTTTTGGATGTGCTGAGTTTCCTGGTGTGAACCATTTTAAGGTGACTATGATGCAGTTGGAAATGTTATTCTGGTTTTCAGTGAGAGATCTTGGTGAGTGATACTAACTTGAAGTCATTCATGTAGAAATAACTAATGAAGCCACAATAATGGATAGGTTTGGGCAGAGAGGGTATGGGGATATGGCAGGTTGGTCAGAGTAATACACAATCAGATATGAGGCAAAATCCAAGATACAAGAAGAGCCAGCTGGGGCGTGTCCCAAGAGGTAGGTACAGGTTTAGATAATTAGGTCAGTTCTACCTGTGTCTTGTCTATTATCTTGGCTCAGCCTCCCAAGCCCAAGGCAACTTTTTTTTTTTCTTCACTCCAGGGGCATCTTAAAGCTCTCCACCTAGGGATAGAGGAGACTCAGAGTAGTTTGAAAGGGAAGCAAGACTGAGGGGACTCTTCTCTATAAGAGAGAAGACTTGAACATGTTTTCAGGCTGAGGGAAGGGAACAAATAAAAAAAGAATGTTTAAAACAAATTAGAAATCAAAAGTGTTTGTTTTTTTCTGTAAAATGAGATGGTAGGTGATTTTTGTGTTCATCTTTCTGTATCTTCCAAGTTTTCTACATTGAGTGTATAAATACTGGACTCAGAAAAAAAACTATTTCTCCGGTATGAAATATAAGATTGGGGATAGTCTATAAAACAATGTTACAGGAAGAGTGGAATGAGTGGTATCAAGAAACAGATAGAGAAGAGCGCCTGGGAACGGGAATAGGCACTTCTCCCATTGAGAGAAGCAAGACAAGAGAACGACTGAAGGTTCAGAGAAATTTTAAACTGAAGGCAAGGACTTGAGGAAAATCACATCATTTGGCTTCTGTATTTTTAAAGTAAATTAAGAGGCAAGGTAGTTTGCTAAAACTGAGGAGGAAAAATAGGACCAGAAATAGGAAAAGAGCGAGATGTTTTTAAAACTCAATATCAGGAACAGAATTGGATTTAATCTGAAATTGGTAAAAATATTTCCAAAAAGTTTGGAGGTCCAGCTGAAGGTAGGTCATATGTGTGTGTAGTGCAGCCAGTTAGTAAATTACCTCCCATGGTAAGAATAAACTGTTTGGTAACGGTGGCAGCAGTTAGAATTTGCCAGGCAGGTGTCAGAGAGTCAACAGGATGAGGAAATCTAAGGTAGCCCTCCCTCCCAGGAAACCTGCTTCTCTTCTTATCTATCTCAGGCAACTAAACCATGCCCTCCGTTGCTCCCTGCAAAAATCTTGAATCATCCTAGAGTCCTCTTTTTCGTGAACCCCCATCTAAACAATCCCCAAGTTCTGCCCATTTTTTCTCCTAATGCTTCTCCCATGCTCATGCCAGCACATTAGTTGAGGTCACTATCATCCTCTTGCCCTAACTACTGCTTGGCCTCTAACAGCTCTCCCACATTCATTCCTGCCTCAAAAATTCCATCCTTTGCAGTCTTGGTCTTTAAAAAAAATCACATCAGGTATTATTCCACCGCCCCCCACCCTTTTTTAAAAAATCCTCACTGGGGGATATTTTTTTTCATTGATCCTTAGAGAGAGTGGAAGGGAGGGGTGGGGAGAGAGAAACATCAATGGGAGACACATCGACTGGTTGCCTCTCACACATGCCCTGACCAGGGCCAGGGATCAAACCTGCAACCGAAGTGCATGCCCTTCCTTGACTGGAAATTGAACCCAAGACCCTGCAGTCCACGGGCCGAGGCTCTAACCACTGAGTAAAACCAGCCAGGGCTGTTTCACTCTATTAAGACCTTTAAAATGCTTCTGGTTGATCTTAGGATAAGGACCAAAATTCTTAATATAACCCTTCAGGTCCTTATAATTTGGCCTGTGATATCTCCAGATTTACATGGCATAGTCCCTCTATTCTATGCTCTCTACTCTCTGGGCACATGGGCCTACTTTTTGCCCCTCAAAAACATGGAGATAATAAGTGACCAACAGAATTAATTAGGTGTCATGGACTTCAAAATAAAGAGAAAATAAATAAAATAAAATGACTCAGCATTGACCCAAAGTTGTTGAAAAGGTATTTAAACCAGAAATAAAACAGGTGATGTTTATATGTTGTTTGGCTTGCCCTTCGACCTTCCACCCTTGCTATTTAGGGATTTATGGGGAAGCTCAGATCTGTTTTAGGGAATACAACCCAGACCCTTCGCAGACACCGGACCCTTCAAGAGTTGTCTCTGAGCACTTTCCCTGAATATCCCAAAGGCACCTCAATCCCAGCTGCTCCCTCTTCCCTTGTACCCCATCCATCTCCATAAGCCACACCTGCACAGAGCAGAGTTGTCCTGGCTACTCCCACACCTGGCCCTACTGATGTGGCACTCCAGTTCTGTCAGCTTACCTAGGTTTGTCACCTGTCCCCAGTTTAATTCTCTTCTCCAATATCTCCTCCCTTCCATCCTCCTCTCAGATACTGGGGTGATCCTTCTAAAACATCAACTTGACCCCACCACTCTCAGGTTGTGAAAGAAAAAAAGAAGAGGAAGAAGTGGAATGAAAGGGGGGACATGCTGACACTGCTCCCTAAACTTGATACAAGGAGTGGGAAGGAAACAGGAATGACCTCTATTTGAAAGCATTGCAAGTCAAGTGGGGTTATCAGAGGAGAGCCAATCATTAGTCAGTTATACCTGCAGTTTTTCATTCAATTAATTAGAAAATATCATAAATCCAATATTTCTATATGTAAGTTGTGAAATGTTTGAGGCATTGAAGATTACACGTTCTAGTTAATACAAAAGGGCAAACCTTCTTTCTGAAATGAGGCACAATTCTCTGCAAGCTTAATTTACCTTCCACACAAAAATGTCAGAGAAAATTCTCAGACCTTTTGTTTTATGAGAATAGTATGACACATAGAATGATCATTGGAGAAAAAAAAATCCCTTGGAAATTGGTTGAAATCAGCAATGACTCCAACTGAGATCCAAACAATATGTACAATTGACCTTCTCACATTTCTCCACTTGGTAGGTGACTCAACCCTTGCTCAGCAGGGCCACAGGGACAAGTATTGCTGCCTCAAGGCCACCTTATACAAATTAAATATTCATAGTCCTCTTTTCTAGTGGGCAGAGAGCAGGAACGCACCACTTCTCAAACAGCAGGTTTGTTTAGCAAAGAGCCTTATTTCCATGGGGAGGAAGCCTCTTTCTGACTTCCATAGGAAATGCCAAAACACTTTTCAAAATGTTTGGAGAACATCCACTTAAGCTGTTGTTATTCCATAAGTGAATAGTGGTTTTCAACCAGCTTCTCAAATCATTGTCCCAAGCCTGATAAACGAAGACATTCAGAAGTTGTCTAGATCCTGAAGCTGCACATGTTATTTGTCTATACAAATGATCGCTTTCCCAGCCTGAGCCTAAACTGGGTTCAGACATTCTGGATTTGCACAAAGTGATATCCTGAATATGTATCTTTTGGAGAACTCAGAACAATCTTGATCAAGAAGCACATCTGCAGTAGAAGATAGGAATGATTCTGAATGCAGTTTGGTTGCGTCTTTTAGTCAGTCTCATCATACATAACTGGAGAGAGAGAGAGAGAGAGAGAGAGAGAGAGAGAGAGAGAGAGAGAGAGAGAACAGGGGTATTGTTTTGGTTCCTAAGACACCATTACTTAGATGGTCAAGCAGACACCCCTTCTCCCGCACTTCAGACCTCCATATCGCTTCAGTGGTACAAGAGAACTTTAAAGGGATCAACCAGTGTGAGATGGAGAAGTGGGAGCCACACTTGTCAGGAGTGGATTTGTCAGGACCATCCCTGTGGACTGTGAGCAATACTTGTGTGGAAGGTCACTTTGCAGGGAGAGGATATCTAAGACAATACCCAAGTTTCTGTGTTGGCCACCTAATAGGGGGTGGTGCCATTTCCTGAAATAGACAATAGAAGAGAAACAGATGCTGGCTGGGTTGGTTCTGGAGATGATGAGTTGGAGATGCCTGTGAAACTTCTCAGGGCAGGTGTCAAGGAGGCAGTTGAGAGTTTAGAGCAGTGATTCTCAACCTTCCTAATGCCACGACCCTTTAATACAGTTCCTCATGTTGTGGTGACCCCCAATTTCATTGTTACAAATTGAACATAATTAAAGCATAGTGATTAATCACAAAAACAATATGTAATTATATATGTGTTTTCCGTTAGGCAACCCCTGTGAAAGGGTTGTTCGACCTCCAAAGGGGTCGCGACCCACAGGTTGGGAACCGCTGGTTTAGAGGGAGTTTGGGGAGTAGCTATACATTTTGTGTCATCAGTTTAGAGATGTCAGTTAAGTAATGGCTGTTGAGATGGTTCAGAGTAAGCACATAAGAAGAGCACAAAAGACTGCAAAACCCTAGGATGATCTACCTTAAAAGGAGTATCTGAATAACAAGGTTAGCCTAGGGGTGTAAGGAGGAGGTTTAAATAAGTTGTTACCCAAAGAAATTACCCTGAGAACTTCATCTGCAGTCATTTTTTGGAACATTATATCACTTCTTTGCTTCTAGGCCTTCCCCTTCAGAGGAACGGACTACAGAGCATTAAATTTGAAACGGGACTTTCAATTAAAGAAAATAATGGTAAGGGCTTTGTTTTAAGGATATAAATTAGCAAGTAGTTAAGCCAGGGAATAACTGTCATTAGCTGAAGCATAGCAATGTAAATCCTGGAAACCTTTATTTCTTTTTGAAAAGTGGTTGTCCAGTAAGCCACCAATATCATAAACAATCATAATTGCTACTCACAAAGTGATTAATCTCTTTGTTTTCTCTCCAGTCACTTGAAACATTCTATAAAATGCCTTTGTTTTTTTGGATTAAAAAAAAAAAGTAGCATTTTAGCAGGGACTTTACAAGGGCTTTCATTTCGCAAGGTTTTAGAGTGTGGTAACACATTCTCAGACTCATAATTCAACATCAGCCTACTTTAAACCAGACATTTTTATGTAGGTTCAAAAGAGATGTAGGACTGTGAACTCTAACACCAAATTTTCAGAAAGCAATTCTTCCATTATCTAACTGGGGAAAAAAGAGACAGCTATCTCCTCTATAAAAGAGGTCCTATCTGAGAAAGAATGAGAATGACAGATTTGCCAAGCCCCACCATTTCTTTCTCTAGGAATAAACCAACCATTTAACATTTGTCCTTATGTGAGATGACCTGGAACTCTATGTCCAAATCCTACATTCTCCAATTGTCTTGTCTCAGGAGGAATCTTATCCATATATCTGTTCTTCAGGAGAGCTAGGATGGGATTCTGAAGAGGATGGTGCATGCAAACACAGTAGTATTTAGGGGTGGTTCATATACAGTTGACCCTTGAACAACCATGAGGTTAGGGGCACTGACTCTTAGTGCAGTCTAAAATCTGTGTGTGACTTTTGACTCCCCCCAAACTTAACTACTAATAGCCTACTGTTGACTGGAAGCCTCATGGATAACATAAACAGTTGATTCACATATATTTTGTATCTTATGTTGTTTCATATATATATATATATGTATATATATATGTATATATATATATATATATGTATATAATATATATATTACAACAAAATAAGCTGGAGAAAAGATGTTATTTAAAAAATCATAAGGAAGAAAAATACATTTGAAATATTTATTGAAAAACAATCCATATATAAGTGGACCTGTGCAGTTAAAACCCATATTGTTCAAGGGTCAACTGTACACTCCTCACAAAATTGAGTGGGTGGAAGACTACTGTGACTTCAAAGTTGGAGTCTCTGTATTTTGATTCCCAGAACCCCCAAGCCCTAGGAAGCTGAATGAGCAGTCACCACACCTGGCAATTGGTAGACCCCATTGCCTCTTTCCTTGTCTTTCCCTGGCTGGTTCTGATGGTCTTCCCACCTATATGTTTAATCTTGCCCTTCTCAGACAAGAATACAAGAAGATTTTAAAGAGCCTGGGGCCTTTGATCTCTTTGCAATCAGGAAAAGTCTAATATTAAATGTTCTGGAGCAAGTTCATTGACTTGTTTTAAACTAGAAAACACCTGGTTACTTGCCCTACATCAGGGTGTAAGGTCTCATGTGCTGGGTTTACACATTGCCTCCTAGTTTTTTGTGATATCTACATGGGCCTCCTGTACTTGCCTTGCCTTTGAGAGCTGTTAACCTCCTTTACCTTTGCTGATTCTACTATCTGAGAACTGAAGTTTTGCCATGAATTCCAATTCATGGCACATATCCCTGCTACTCTTACACAGGCCAACTGGATGCAGGTTGTCAATCTCTCTGAACCTGCATTGTGCGTGGACTTCTGTGGCTGACCATTTGCTGGAGGCTGCTGCAGCCCTGAAACTTGGGGCTTTCTGCCTCTCAGGGGTATCTATTCTTTCAGCCCTGAAATTAGTACAGGTCTCCTTGGGCCAGGCTTACATGACTAAGAGGGCCAATATCAGATTAATTACAAGATAGTGAAAACCTATTTGAAGAAATAATGACAGAAAACTTCCCCTACCTGGTGAAAGAAATAGACTTACAAGCCCAGGAAGCGCAGAGAACCCCAAACAAAAGGAATCCAAAGAGAACCACACCAAGACACATCATAATTAAAATGCCAAGAGCAAAAGACAAAGAGAGAATCTTAAAAGCAGCAAGAGAAAGACAGTCA
>NW_005363772.1:2365917-2392132 GCF_000412655.1 Myotis brandtii
ACCTCCAGGCCAATTGGCTGTGAGAATCAGCTGTGTCTGCAGTGGGAGAACTTCTGTCCTGGAGCTCTAGGGAGGTGCTAATCTAGCCTCTGCCTGAGGCTATCCAGCAAACACCTCCGTGCAAGGCTTGGGTGGGGCGGGTCCCAGGGGATCAACAGTGCGGGCGGAGCGAGCAGTTATGGCTGCTCTCAGTCCTGCCTTCAGAGGCCCTGCTTCTCAGTGTCCCAACAATTGCTGCAAGTACCTCCGCGAGAAAGCTGCCCTCAAGTTCTGACCGATGCCAGACAGTCCCGCTTCTCCTGTATGAGTCTGGGTCCCCAGAGACTCGCCCGGAACTGGAGCTCAGAGCCTGAGATTCCCTCCCGATTGAAAAAGACAACCGCTTCCTCAGCCGCCGGCCCGCTCCACGTGCGCCTCTGTACCTTAGTATTTTATTTCCGTACTGTGCCTCTTCTGAGTCTCGGTATGCTTTTCTCTTTCCTTCTAGTTGTAGAATTTCCACTCAGCCAGCCTTCCTATGGTTCTGGATGATGTCCGTTCTGTCTTTTAGTTGTATTTTTGAAGTGGTTGTGCGAGGCAGCTATCTCTGGTGTTTACCTATGCCGCCATCTTGGTTTCTCCCTGCATAGTCCAATTTTCTTCATCATACCGCAGGTGTTTAAATCAGGAAGGGACTAGAAACTCAAATGCCATGTTAAGCCAAATAAACAGGTTGTTGTTGTGTGTGTTTTTTTAGGACTTCTTAAAATCTTAATTTGCTAAATATACACTGTCAATCTCCAAAGGGATCAAGTGCATTTACTTTTTCCCAAATGTACTTGATCATGGTTGCCTTTGGAAGGATAACATTATTAATACCTTGTGGAACTCACGGCTGTTTGTATAAAATGTGGGAAGTGCTACTGTAAGTGGAAAATCACAGACTTTGGTGCCAGAGAGCTATGAGTTCAAATCTTAGTTTTAGTTGGGTGATTTATTTACCTAACCCATCTGTAAATCTTTTATTTGTTTAAATTTCCACGTTGTGCTTGTTCTTTTAAAGGAAATAGAGGAGGAGGGTGTTATAAGGGCAATTTCTGTTTCCTTTTACTTATACCAGGTATTGCCTGTTGGGACTGTTGCAAGGATTTATCAGATCATGTATCAAAGGCACCCGGCAAGAGTACGGGACTACCTCAATAGCTCATGGGGTGGATGTAACATAAATATCTCACTCTAGTGACTATAACTTCATGGGAGATTAATGGAACAAGGCTAAAACTAAGAGCAGAAAGCCAATGTGTGCTATGATTTGACCGGAGAATGTATACATAAAACCATTGATCCCCTTGCCTATCATTTCCGAATTTCTTTCCTTGGAGACATTTTTATCATCTCAAACTGTTATTAAATGACCCTTTAGCTGACATTGCTTAAATGAGTATGCAAAAGAGTAAGCATGTCAAACACGTTTTCAATTCTCTGGATGATGAGGTTATAGAGGTTTTTACTTTCTTCTAACTGTTTAAAAAAATAAACACATTTTTTCCAGAATGCTAACAAAAAGAGAGAGAGAGAGATAATAGGAAACAAAAATAAATGGGTAGAAAGAGAAGAAAACCAATGCATGCTTTGTTCCCCTACTTGGATATCCACAAGGCATATTAGCATAGTAAAGTCTCCTCTGGAGGATAGGTGGAGAAAAAAAAGTTATAAAGGAGAGGTCAGAAGCCATTAAAGATACAATTCACACCCTTACCATTCAACAAATAATAAGAGGTGAGAAGGCTAGAGACCCAGCTGCTAAATTCCTGAGCCAAATGTTCTATTTTGAAAACAAAACAAAACAAAAAAACAACTTCCAAGTCCATACTCAGTCTTATTTCACAGACTAGATATGTTTCAGAAAAGCTGAACTTCATGCAGTTTATTAAGTACATTTTCCCACAGACTTTCATTATAGGAGCAGAGATATATTTCCTGGGAGAAGAATTGGGCCAACATATGGTATTACATCATATGTTATGGCAACAAAACAAAATAATTTTATCTACTGTGTGATGCTAAGAATGATATTTCCCATCAAGAGGCTTCAGTTTTCTCCTGAAAACAGGGATAATAACAACAATAATAATAATAGCCATTCCCAGCGTGATTATGAGAATCAAATTAAATAAGTTACGTGAAAAGCCCTACTAGACTGCCACCACCCCAAGGACAGGAAGTGGGTTCATCTTGCTCATCACTGTATTTCCAGCATTATCTCAAGTCTGCCATATGGCCGGCACCCAGCATGTCAGTGAATGAGTGAATTAATACTTTCTACTCAAAAGCCCTCAGCAAATTCTTGTTTGATTTTTGTTCAATCCTTTATATAGATTAGGAGTGTTTCATAACAGTGTTCTAAGACATCTAGATTTCATTGCATCAACTGTCCACTCCATGTCATGCAAGAAAGAGCACTCAATATATACATGGTGGTGGTGATGAAGATTTAAGTTTTTTGGTGTTTGTCTGTGTACCATCCCATCGGACATTGGCTTGTACACAGTAGCTCTTAACCAATGTTTGTAAGTGATGACAAATATCAGCTTGGACTACAGGCGTACCTTGGAAATAATTAGATTCAGTTCCAGACCACCACAATACAGTGAATATCCCAATAAAGTTAATCACACAAATGTTTTGGTTTCCTAGCGCATATAAAAGTTATGTTTACACTATACTTACACTAAGGTTTATTAAGAGTTCAATAGCATTGTCTTAACTTCCTCCAATAGATGGCTGTTTCATTTACATGGAAAATCTGTTTTTTAGTGTAACCACCTTCATTTATTACCTTAGCCAGATAACTTGCTACAGCTTCCACATCAGCAATTGCTGCTTCGCCTTGCACTTTTAGGAGCCATATTATGAAGAGGCTTCTTTCCTTAAATCTCACGAGCCCACTTCTGTTAGTTTCAAATTTTTCTTCTGCAGCTTCCTCGCCTCTCTCCACCTTCACAGAATTGAAGAGAGAGGGGGCTTGTTTAAGAGAATGTTGTGGCTGGTTTAATCTGTCCAGACCACTAAAACTTTCTCCATATCAGCAATAAAGCTGTTTTGCTTTCTTATTATTCTTGTGTTTACTGGAGTATCACTTTTAATTTCTTTCAAGAACTTTTCCTTTTCACTCACAATTTGGCTAACTGTTGGAAGAAGAGGCCTAGCTTTAGGCCTGGCTCTCAAAACACCTTACACATTGAGCTTAGTCATTTCTAGTTTTTTATTTAAAGTGTTCACAATTTGGCTAACTGTTGGAAGCAAGAGGCCTAGCTTTAGGCCTATCCTGGGCTCTCAAAACACCTTACTCATTGAGCTTAGTCATTTCTAGTTTTTTATTTAAAGTGGAAATGTGTGACTCTTTCTTTCACTTGACATTTAGAGGATGCTGTAGGGTTATTAATTGCCCTAATTTTAATATTGTTGTGTATCAGGGAATAGGGAGACCAGAGGGGAGGGAGAGAGATAGAAAACAGCGGGTGGCAGAGCAGTCAGAATACAAACAACATTTACCAATTAAGTTTGCCTTTGTGTATGGGGATGGCTGTGTGTACTTACTGAGAAAAATAGACTGCCACTCTGCCTGCAAAGAACTCCAGAGCACACTGATCACCTGAAGGTCTGCCTTACCTATAGGTACACCGTGTTTGACACAAAAGGTTTATTATCTGTTCAAGTGCCCCTTCCAGAAAAGAAATGAAACTCCTGCCGTATGATCTCCTTAAGAAAAAAAAAAAGTCTGTAACTTTCATTACTGACTCTTACCTTTGACGAACTTGGCAAATGTACTCCACCAACAGTTCACGGGAACCAGGAACAGCCCTGAGGACAGTGTAAGTGATCAGGTAACAGAACAGCAGGATGCGGATTCCTGCTGCGTCTCTGGTTGTCCTTGAAGAGCCTGGCGGCAGGGCTGCGTGTTTAATCACTGGGGAGGAGTAACAGGGACCAGGGCACCTGGGGCGGGAGCGTGGGGAACTCCAGCAGGCTCTGCTAAACGCCGGTGGTGTAACACTGCTTCATTGTCCCTGCAGCTTGCTTGCCTTAGATAAGGTCCATCACACACTAAAAGTAAACGCAAGTAGGATCCTTGACGTGTTTGAGAACTGCTTTCTTACCTGTTTCCGTTAGTCTTTAGAATATATTTATATTGAACAATAACAGTAAATATCCAGCATATTTTCATTTGTGCTTTTATACCCTGAAGCCCATTAAAAGATTAGACAACGAGGACGTCCTGGTTGTGACTGAAGGGAAAGTATGCTGTCAAAATGGACTACTTCAGGGAAGTGACATTCATTTGTGATATCTGAAAAGAAGTCAGGACTCAGGAGTTCACCTTTGCCGGGGCTAAAGTTCTGTCCTCTTCACTGTCAGGCCAATCAAGGATGTGTGTCTACAGGACAGTGATTCTCAAGCTTCAGTGCATATCAGAACCTCCTGGAGAGCTTGATAAAAAGCAGATTGTTGAGCCCCACTCTCAGGGGGAAACCTGGATTGAATTCCCAAGTGTTTTGGTCAGAGTTCTCCAGAGAAACAGAACCAATAGGATTGATTGATTCATTGACCAATAGGAATTGGCTCACCCAATTATGGAGAATTAAATGAGTTAATATGTATAAAGAAAGCATTTACATAGTACTAGTCACAGGGCAATCAGAGTATGAGTATTCTTTAGTAGTAGTAGCATTTCATTGCCAGCACCAGCCTGACAAGTGAAAGACTATATATAAGCATTGAATGGATGCCAAGAGCCATGCTCTCTGGAGAGTGTAGCAGTTGTCCATATAGCAATCACACTTTCCTATATAACTGACCTTGTGGAAGCCCAGCCTTTGGAGAGCTTCTTCCTTTTCCCAAGGCATCAATTTCAATAACAGTTATTCTGACCTCTCACATGCCTGCCTGTTGCCGGCTCTGTGATATTATAGCAATACGGCTTTGACATGCTATATAAATACAGAATAAGAAAATGAGACAAAACCCTGAAATTCACCTTAGATGCCTAACAATTTTCAATTCTCACAGCTGAAGATTATTGAGACTTTAAGATATACATTTTTCTAACCAAGAAGAATTTTACATTTTTTTAAATTAAAACCCTACGTATACATTCTAGGTGATGACTTTTTGTTTTGCTTCATGAACAGCATAATAAAAATCAGTCGAAAACTCAGAGCTTCACTCATGCTTTCTTGAAGAAGTGAGGCATTGCCGAAGAATTCATAGCAGAGCATAGTGAGAGCTGTGGTTTGTTCTCTGACATTTAAAAGCATACCTGAACTCTTTAGCACATGGATACCGAAATATTCAACGATGTTCTGAAATTTCCCGTGCTGCTGCCTGCTTCAGCACTTTGAATCCCTAGGATATGCCAGAGTTGCACATTAGCATTTAAATGGACAGCCAAGTCCTAGGAAAGCAAAGATATATGTCACATCATAACTGGCTTCAACTCCTGCAGGGGCTGCGGAGTGCCTTTGCTCTTCTAATGTTCCAACTTCCCTTTCAACTTCTGCCTTTGTGGATTCCGGATGATCAGTTATCTGCAAGATTTATAACCACAAGCTTTGATGTCAGACAGATGTATGGTGTCAACATTCTGCAATTCAAGAAAATACTCTTTCTCCTTTAGGAGGTAATGTTGTGGTTTTTCTCACTGTTGACTGCTTACTTTGATATAATAAAGCAAACTTCAGTTCCTTGGGTTTCTCTTAGAAAGAAAAATTTTAAATCAGTCCTCATGCCAAGTTGAAACTTAATTTGGTATAATGTCCCTAACTTCACTAAACCACCAGGCTAGGTCAAAACGGGCTCACACTTCGTACACCTAAAATCCACAACTGCTTATGTCTCAGGAACAAAACCACAAAGTACTAACCACTAGTGTTTTTATTTGGATGTAAATTATTTGCCTAAAACTCAGACTTACTTACTACACAATTTACATCACATATTTCTTTAAGGCAGCGGTTCTCAACCTGTGGGTCGCGACCCCTTTGGGGGTCGAACGACCCTTTCACAGGGGTCGCCTAAGACCATCGGAAATACATATATATATAATTACATATTGTTTTTGTGATTAATCACTATGCTTTAATTATGTTCAATTTGTAACAATGAAAATACATCCTGCATATCAGATACTTACATTATGATTCATAACAGTAGCAAAATTACAGTTATGAAGTAGCAACAAAAATAATTTTATGGTTGGGGGTCACCACAACATGAGGAACTGTATTAAAGGGCCGCGGCATTAGGAAGGTTGAGAACCACTGCCCTAAGGGCTATCACTACTTCTACCCTTTGACCTGGAGTGTGATAAAGGTAGGTCTTATTAATATTCCTAGATAACCTTATTATACTGCCTTATCATTATAACAATGGATCCAAGACAAAAGCTGGTGGGCTGAGTGTCATACAAGGGTGCAATCATACCACATCTCAGGGTACAGCAGTCCCCCCTTAAGCACAGTTTTGCTTTCTGTGGTTTCAGTTACCTATAGTCAACCATGTCCTGAAAATATTAAATGGAAAATTCTAGAAATAAAAAGTTCATAAGTTTTAAATTGTGTACCATTCCAAATAGTGTGATGAAATCTCACACCATTTCATTCTCCAGCTCATAAATCATCCCTTTGTCCAATGTATCCACATTTTATACGCTGCCCACCCATTAGTCATTTAGTAGCTGACTAGGTTACCCGATGAACTGCTGTGGTATCACAGGACTTATGTTCAAGGCTAATGCTACATCACAATGCCTGTATCATTTACCTCACTTCAGCTCATCACACAGGCATTGTATCATCTCACATCATCACAATATTTTGAGACAAAGAGATCACATTTACACAAGTTTCATTGCAATATATTGTTATAATTATTATATTTTTATTAGTTCTTGTTAATCTCTTACTGAGCTTAATTTATAAATTAAACTTTACCTTAGGTATGTGTGTATAGAAAAAACATAGCATGTAGAAATTGTTGCTATCTGTAGTTTCAGGCACCCACTGCGGGTCTTGGAACCAATCCCTCACAGATAAGGAAGGAACTATTGTACTTCCCTTAGAGATACTGCACTAAGCACCTCACCAGTGATCATTTTCATGGCATCACCTAAGAACTGTGTTGTCCCATAGAGAAGCTACTTGTCACATGTGGCTACTTAAATGTAAACTAATTAAAAATTCAGTTCCTCAGCCCGGCTGGTGTTGCTCAGTGGTTGAGCATTGACCTATGAACAGGAGGTCACAGTTCAATTCCTGGTCAGGGCACATAGCATGCAGGAGGCAGCCAATCAACGACTCTCTCTCATCATTGATGTTTCTATCTCTCTCTCCCTCTCCCTTCCTCTCTGAAATCAATAAAAATACATATTTTAGCCCTAACCGGTTTGGCTCAGCGGATAGAGTGTCGGCCTGCGGACTCAAGGGTCCCAGGTTCGATTCCGGTCAAGGGCATGTACCTTGGTTGCAGGCACATACCCAGTGGGGAGTGTGCAGGAGGCAGCCAGGAGGCAGATCGATGTTTCTCTCTCATCGATGTTTCTAACTCTATCCCTCTCCCTTCCTCTCTGTAAAAAATCAATAAAATATATTTTTTTAAAAATACATATTTTAAAAAAATTCAGTTCCTCACTTGCACTGTTCACATTTCAGGTGCTCAATAGCCACATGGCTATTGAATCGAATAGTGTAGCTATAGAACATTCCCAGAATTGCAGAAAGTTCTCCTGAACAGCACTGACCTCGAGTCGTAGGTTTTAAGGGACCTCAGAAAGGGCAACCTACCAACCTGGTTTTCCCAGGATTGAGGATTTCTTGGGTTTGAGGACTTTCAGTGTTAAAACTGGGAATAGTCCCTGGAAAATGAAGACAATTGGTCATCCTAAGAGATCATCTAGTCCAGTGGTTCTCAACCTTGGCTGCACATTAGAATCACCTGGGAATCTTTTTAAAATCCTGATTTCTGGGCCTCATCCTCCGGAAGTTCTGTTTCTTTGTTATAGGGTGGGGCCACAACTTTAGTAACAGAGAAACAGAATTTCCGGAGGATGAGGCCTAGAAATCAGGATTTTAAAAAGATTCCTAGGTGATTCTAATGTGCAGCCAAGGTTGAGAACCACTTATCTAGTCTAACCACATCTAATGCAGATATTCCTTCTATAACATTCTTGACATTGGGCATATCTGAGCTTGCTAGTTCAGTGATGTTTTATAGTAACATCATGATGTGGCAGAAGCAGGCAGAATTTGGAGAACTGTAGTAGAAGATTGAGCTAAAACAATAAATGAGAACTCAGTTTCTCATTTTCTTCAAGTGGTAGAAAGCTCAGAGGCACAAGAGAGATTGTTCAAGCAACCACAACAAAATACTCGCACCCACCGAAAGGAAGCACACTTCATAAGTAGCCTGTAAGATTAGTAATAAGTCTAGCATCAAAGTCACATGTGTGTTAATAATCGCTGGAATATTTACTGGGAAATCAGGGTCCAATGTCATATTAACAGGCAGAGTTCTGTTGAATTACTTTTTCCCAAAAGAAATATATATTTTGAAGTTACTGAAATTAGAACTGAAAGAAGCCTTAGAGATCTCCCAGTACAACTCCAATTTTGCAGAAGAGGAACCTGAAGCCCAAAGTAAATACCCTTTCCAAGATTGCACAGCGAGGGAAAACGCCTATATCACTTTTCAAAAAGCAAGGTCAAAAGCACAGACTAGTCTCAATTCATGCAAAGGAAATGAATGGCGCTTTGACTGAGTGTCACTTTTATTACTTCTCCATGATTTTTGTTTAGTGTTGTTAAAAGTATTTTATATTTGAAATAGCTTCCTATTGAGAATATTATTAACAAGCACAATACTAGTAAATATTGTTTAAAGAGCATTCAGAATTGACAGCATGTTGGCTAGGAAGATTGTTTAATGTTATCAGATGGCAGAAGGAAGGTACAAATATTCCAATCTTATTTTGCTCTGTCTTCTTTTCACTTAAAGGATAGGGTATAACAACACTGTAAGGGAAAACTGAAGCCCAAGTTAGATGAGGAAATGGGAGGAGAAATCTAGGACTCCTTAAATATGATGAAAAGCAAGACCTCAGAGACAGGCCTGTAGGTTCAAAGCTGGGTCCACACAGCAAGGCCATCTATAAAATGGGGATAAAACAGAAACTATCCCATAAGGTTAGACTACATATATATATATATATATATATATATATATATATATATATATATATATATATATATATATATATATATATATATATATATATATATCACACACACACACATATATATGTATTGCTTAGAGCAATGCCTTATCTGCTTAAAGCTCAATAAATGCTATTAATTATTCTAATTATTATCAGTAAATTTTGAAAATTATTTCAAGCCTCCAGATCCAGATGAATTATATATAAGGGTAATGAACAACTTGCAAATATATTTGCTGAATGAGAAATACATGAAGTACAGCACAGTCTGGCATCTGCAGCTTATGACTATTCCCTTGATGAACAACATGAAATACCTGCACTCAGACACTGGCTAAGGCAATCCTATATAATAAAAGCCTAATATGCAAATTGTCCTCTCGACTGGGAGTTCAACCAGGAGTTCGACCAGGGGGCGGGGCCAGCCAGCCAACCCTGGGTAGGGAGGACCCGGCCGGTGGTGGTGGCAGGCAGCCAGGGGAAGGGAGGCCCTGGCCGGCAGCTGACAACCACTAGGGACCCCACCTGTGCATGGATTTTGTGCACTGGGCCTCTAGTGTTTTATAAATGTCAGTCTCTTGATTACCATCTATCTGTATTCATTTCTGATTTCTGCTATCATAAGTTATCATAGATTTAGTGGCTTAAAACAAGAGGAATTTATTCCATTACAGTTCTGGAGATAGAAGTCAGAAATGACCTTATAGGATTAAAATCAGGGTGTTGACAGCAGTGGTTCCTTCTTAGAGCCTTCAAAGCAGAATTCATTCTTTGTCTCTTTAGCTTCTAGAAGCTGTGTTCCCCTCCTTGCATCACTCTATCGGCTAGAGTCTAGCCCAGCCGTGGGCAAACTACGGCCCGAGGGCCGGATCCGGCCCGTTTGAAATGAATAAAACTAAAAAAAAAAAAGACCGTACCCTTTTATGTAATGATGTTTACTTTGAATTTATATTAGTTCACACAAACACTCCATCCATGCTTTTGTTCCGGCCCTCCGGTCCAGTTTAAGAACCCATTGTGGCCCTCGAGTCAAAAAGTTTGCCCACCCCTGGTCTAGCCTCTTGCTTGCCTTGTCACATCTACTCCTCTGTCTTTGACTCTCCAGACTCTGTTTTGTAAGACTCCTCTTGATTACAACATTGGGCCCACCCAGATAGTCCAGGCTAATCTCCCCATCTCAAGATCCTTAACTTAATTACAGCTGTAAAGTTACTTTTAATACGTGGGGTAACATTCACAGATTCTGAGATTAGTATGTAGATATCTTTGGGGGCCATTATCCAGCCTACCACACAACCTTATCATTTGACTTTTGCCATGCCTGCTTACCAATATACTATCCTCCTATATAATAAAACCCTAATATGCAAATCTACTGAACAGTGGAACAACCAGCAGAACAAATGGTTGCTATGATGTGCACTGACCACCAGGGGGCAGATGCTCACTGCAGGAGCTGCCCCCTGGTGGTCAGTGCACTCCCACAGGGGGAGCACTGCTCTGCCAGAAGCCAGGCTCACAGCTGGCGAACACAGTGGTGATGGTGGGAGCCTCTCCCGCCTCCGCAGCAGCACTAAGGAGCAGCGAGCAGGTGGGCGGTAAGGAGCAAGGGGTCCTGGACTGCAAAAGGGATCTTGGACTCTGAGAGGGATGTCCAACTTAAGATCGGGCCTAAGCCAGCAGGTAGACATCCCCCGAGGTGTCCTGGACTGTAAGAGGGCACAGGCTGGGCTGAGGAACCCCTCACCCCCCGTGCACGAATTTTGTGCACTGGGCCTCTAGTTATTTAATAATTGTCTTTAAAACTTTTTAACTTAACCTTATCTATAAACTCACAGTTGAATGGACTAGTCACATTATTTCCTAAAACACATTAAAATAACATTTTAATTGATAAAATAAAGTTTTGTTTATCTTCTAACATTCTCTTGGGCCATGAGTGATATACATACAACACCTTAGGAAACAGTGATTAAAAATCTGCTATAAATTTCACCTCCATTAAGGATTAGTAAAGATCTCTTTGCAATATTAGATAATTGGGAATGTCAAGCCTAGTCTAATGAGGCTTATTATCTTTTCTGAATTCACTGAGTTCTGTCCTGATATTATTTTAGAATAACTGAAGGCCTGGTATTTAAGTCATATTATTAAAGCCAAACATAGAAATTAATTGACTGAGTTACAGTTTAATGTTAAGTTCTCTACATTAGGGAAAATCAAAACAAGAGCCATCTCCTTGAACTGCATTTCTGATCCTTTTGTAAACCTATAATTGGAGATATAACCCATTATGGTTGTGAGTGTTCTTTACAGGGAAGCAAGTAACAAATTCTTCCTTGAGTTTAGTTCCAGAAAAAAAGATGGCCTCTGATGTTATATTTGATGGCTTCCTTTTATCATAAAAAGAGAACAAGGGTAGCCTAATGTATTTCTGTTTTTGCCTAAGTTGATAACACAGATTCAAGGTATAAATAAAATCAGTTCATTGCTGGGACCTAGGCAGCCAAACTCCTTTGCACCTAACTTATGAAATATATTGTTTTCAGGAGTAACTGTTTTACTTTGTAATGTGTCCAATCTTGTTTGACGTGATAATATGAAAGTCCTATTGCAATAGAAATTATAATTAGATGGATTTTGATATTTTATATGAAACTAATCCCTAAATCCTGATCTATATTTACTATTTGAAAAAGTAATTGAGGTGGGCAAGAGAATGTGCCTTGCACACCTCTAACCACAGAGAACTGCCTGGCCCGTGTGGCTCAGTGATTTAGTGTAGGGCTATAGGGTTAAGCCTCGGACTGACCTGTTGGCAAAGCCACAAACAAGTCCCAGCTTAGAGGGCACAGTCCTCTTAGCATAATTAGGCTTGACCTTATGACACTCCCTAGATCCTTCCTAGGTAGCTAATGGGCTGTAGGAGGTGCAGCAAGTGTTGCCCAAACAAGTGAAACTCACGAGAACATTGTAACTATGGTGACCACTACCTTGTTATCTCTGGCTACAAAATAAAGGCTCAGCTTGCCTCTGGATCTCTCTGTGGCCTCAGCCAGGCACAGGAAGATCCACCTAGACCCAGCTTATTCTCTTTGTCTGTCATTTCTTCATCCTTTTGCCGCCCTCACTCAGGCTTTCGAACCCTTGGCTGAGCTGGCTTGGCACAGTTTAGTGTTGACTTATGAGACCTATGAACTAGGAGGTCAGGGTTTGATTCCTGGTCAGGGCACATACCTGGATTGCAGACTCTATTCCCAGTAGAGGGCGTGCAGGAGGCAGCCAATCAATGATTCTCTCTCATCATTGTTATTTCTATTTCTCTCTCCCCTTTCCTTCTTCTCTGAAATCAATAAAAATATATTTTTAAAAAGATGTAAATCACAGAAAGAAAAATCCCCTTTTTTCAATAAAAGTAAAACTTTTAAACACATCAGCTTTCTTTTATAGAAAACAAGGAGATTTCTGGCTCTGAAATTGCATAAGACCAATAGAAATACTAACATGACCATTTAATGAATAGGAACTCTGCTATACTATTTCTGTCAAAATAATGAATACATAATTAGAAATGGTGATAACTGTTACACAGGATAAAAAAATAATGCTACAAGAGAAAATAATAGTGGGTCTACTATGGGTTACATTTCAGGTGGGAGAGAACATGTGGAAAGAAACTGCTGCAGATGGGGTGCCTCTAAGGAACAATGAAAAGGACAAAATTACCAGGGCTGAGGAGCATGATATGGGCTGGAGAAGTGGACAGGGGCCAGGTTAGACAGGAACTTGAAGGCAACATTACAGATTTTGGTCTTTATCATATGTGTAAGGTTTAAAGCAGGGTAACTATATGAACTAATTTTTATTTTAAAAGATCACTATTGTTTAGAGCAGTGATGTCCAATAGAAATATACTGCAAGCCACATAGGAAACTTAAATTTTCTATTAATCACATTATAAAAAGAAGAAACATATTCAATTAATTTTACTAATATATTTTATTTAACCTACTAATCTAAAATATCATATCCTATATAATAAAACCCTAACATGCAAATCGCCAAATGGCAGAACAACCAGTGGAATGACTGGTCGCTATGATGTGCACTGACCACCAGGGTGCAGCTCCTGTGTTGAGCATCTGCCCCCCAAAAGGGAGGCGACTGGCAGTGGCGGCACTGGGGGAGCAGGGTTAGCCAGCAGGCAGTGCCAGGCCACCAGCCAAGGCAGGTGCCAGCGGTCGGGGGGAGCCCTGATCACCCCGCCCACCGGTCACCCCACAGATAGCCCTGATTGCTGGCCAGGCCTAGGGACCCTACCCTATATATTGGGAACTGTCTCTTACATTTAAAAATTAAAACCTGGCAAGGCTACTCTAACACTGAAAAAACAGGATGATGCAGCGATGACATGCATGGACTCTGGCTTGCACATTGTGTGGTCAGTCCTGGTTCTGACACTTACAACTGGGTGACAAAGCCAATTACTTAACTTGTCTCTGCTTCAGTTTTTCCACCCATAAGATGGGGAAAATGGTACTACTGCCTCAGAAGGATCATGTCATGTATTACTTTTTATAATCAGGGTAAAAAAATGTAGCTGCCCATACAACAGCAAGATACCTTTCAATTGTATGAAAAGTACAGTCAATGGTGCATGCAGTGTCCCAGATTGTGAGAGGGATGTCCAACTGCCGGTTTAGACCCAACACCTCCCGAGGGGTCCCAGATTGTGAGAGGACACAGGCCGGGCTGAGGGATCCCCCCCGCCCTCCACCACCACTCTGTGCACAAATTTCATGCACTGGGCCTCTAGTCATTATATAATCAATGTAAACATTTATTTACATCTTATCTTTTTTTATATTAAGTCTTTGAAATTCAGTGTGTATTTTAAACTTACAGCACATCTCAACTTAAATTAGCAGCATTTCCAGTGCTCAGTAGCACATGTGGTTACTGGCTACCATTCTGGGCTGTGCAGGTCTACAGAGTGAATCCAAAGGAGCTGGAATCAAAGCAGCGAGCCCAGTTCAGAGGATACCGCAGAAGCCTCATCTCCTGGATTAGAATAGTAACAATAGAGATAGCAGAAAGTGGATGGATTTGAAAGTAGTTTGGAGGGAGTTGACAGCAATAGAAATGAAGCAATGTGAGGAAAAGCATTAAAAAGTAAAACACAATCAGAAAATTCTAAGACTATTCCTAATTAATGCTTTGATCTTAAATTTTCTCTTCGTAGAAGGGCATAGTAAGATACGTATTTTTACTGTTACTTATAATTTTATGACTTTCTTTTTATGTCTACTTTTATTTTAAGCAACTGCTTTTCTGCCCTGGTCTGCTCCAAAATTCCTGTTTGTTTATCTGTTCAGCTGATTATTTAATTCATCTTGACTTAACCAACATTTTTGAGTGATTAACTTGTGCTAGGCTTTCTGCTAAACACTAGGAAAATAAAGAAAAAGAAAAATGATACCCTTACTGAAGAAGCCAACTCTAATGATCAGACTTAACATTTACTCCTTTTCTCTCAATTGTCTTGGCTGTTTATCAATAGAGTGTATTCTAGTCTTATCCAGAATAGTCTCAGCACATATGTTTACCCCTAGTTTTGGCAGTATCTGATCATTCAGTCAGGGTTCGGGCAGAAAAACAGAGATCACTTTAGGTATTTTGAACAAAACAGAGCTTAACACTGGGAATTTAAGACTTACTGGTACCAAACCATTAGAAAGGCTAGGAGAGCAAAGGTCACCGAAGCTCCTGTGAGCTGTGAGGAAGTCTAGAAGTGCAAGGATATCAGGAGAGTCGCCTCTACTGATTCATCAAAGCCAGTGATTCTCAGGAGGATGCTTGGAAGCCACTGGCAAAACATCACATGAACCACCCACCAACTCACCTGCCTGCCCATGGCTGCTGCTGGAGAATAATGGCTTTTCCTTTCTATATCTCAAGGAAGAACCTCTCATCAAGGAATCTAATCTAAAACCTGCTGGCTGTGGATTCTGGGAAATAGAATTCTCAGGCTCCTCCCCCGCAATGCAAGGGAGAATATTAAAAGAGAGGGGGTATGAAGATGAGTTGAAATATAGAACCAGGCACGTGTAGATTTGGTATATTGCTGGCTCTGGGATAACACAGTATAGTATATCTGTAAGCCTCAAATACTCAGTTTCAATTATGTACTCCTATATAAATTTCCAATTAAATTAAATTTCTAACATGTGTATCTTGAATAATATTTCAGAAAGTACCTTAAGGAGTTTGAAGACAACTAAGCTCTAAAAAAATATTGAGAGACTGGAGATACAAATGGAAATGGCCAATCCTATATAATAAAAGGGTAATATGCAAATTGATCCTAATGGCAGAATGACCAAGAACAACCGGTCGCTATGATACGCACTGAGCACCAGGAGGCAGACGCTCAACACAGGAGCTGCCCCCTGGTAGTCACTGTGCTCCCACAGAGGGAGCTCCACTCATCCCCAAGCTGGGCTGATGGCTGTGAGCACAGCGGCGGTGGCAGGAGCCTCTCCCACCTCCGCGGCAGCGCTAATGATGTCCGACTGTGGCTTAGGCCCGCTCCATCCTGGACACAGTCAGACATCCCCTGAGGGTTCCTGGGCTGCCAGAGGGATGTCAGACTGCTAGCTTAGGCCAGATCCCCCAGGGAGCAGGCCTAAGCTGGCAGATGGACATCCCCCAAGGGCTCCCAGACTGCAAGAGGCACCGGCCGAGCTGAGTGCCCCCCCCCCCGCAAGTGCACAAATTTTCGTGCACTGGGCCTCTAGTCCATATATAAAAACAGAACTTTGACCCACAACCTACAGCCACCTGCCCAGGAAACAATATGTACAGTAAACAACCCAGGAAGTCAGACGTAAAGGAAGCCACATTGCTGTCTCTAGTGACAATCCAGAAGGCTAAACAATGACTTTGGTAACACTCAGCCCAAAATGGCCAAGACGTGATTAATAACCGACAGCTTCCCTAATTTGTGTCCCACTTCTAATTTAGGACCAACTAGAGAAAGTCAGGAACACATTCCTAACCAATCACATAGGATGCCCTGCTTCTAGGTAGCCAGCCTACTGCTTCTTCATGCCAACGGCATGAAGGAAATACCCAAAGCTATGGTATCAAAGTTCTACTATGACACTTTCTCACACCTCTGCCTGCCTTTGAGTCTCTGACAGAATGCAGTTGATGGTGGCTGACTCCCTTGCTACAGCAAGCTCTGAATAAAGAGCCTTTGTTTTTCTCATGTTGTTGGTTTTCTTTATTTCCATAGTATTGATCAAGCTAGGGTTTTATCTAACAAGAAACTGTATTTTGTAAGGGAAATAATGCATGAATTTCCTGAAGGAAGGGCCAATGCTTTATTCTTTTTTGTGTACATACCCAAACATAATAATAATAATTGTTATTCAGGGCTAATTATGTTTCTGATAGTGTGCTAAATACTTCATTTTATCTTATTTAACTCTCCCCAGAATCCTTGAGGGAGGGACTGTAATTAGCTACTTATCAGGTGAGATATTTTAGCACAGAGAAGTTGAGTTATTTACCCAAAGTCGCAGAATTAGTAACTATGTATTCTGACTGCACAACTTATGCTATTAGCATTTTGTGAATTGGTTATACACATTGCTTTATGAGACCTTACCAGATATGCATATAAATTTCCTCTCTTTATTGCTAATACCTCCTTGGAAAACCCAAATATAGGATTAATTTTAGACATGTTGTATTCTAATAGAATTAATTTCCTAAGACACTTTTTTCCTTAATTTGTGATGGAAATCTTGAAATAATCAGAAAAGCATCAAAAAAGTACATTTACTTAGTCACATGGGTTGTTTAAAATTGAGACCTAGAGAAGGAATCACATGAAGCCACATGATATCTTTGTGTCTGCCATTCATTCCTGTTTTGAACAAGATTTGGATGCCAATATTCACTACTGGGTCTCAGGATCCATGTTCCACATCCCAGCTGAGAAAAGTAATGGTTGTTATTTATAGCATTTCAATAATATATAAAGATAAAAGCTACTTTAAAATTTTAGGTATTGAATATTCCATAAAGCTTTAGCGTGAAATAGAGGGTGCTTTGGTTTTCTAACTTCTTTTTTACTTGTCTCTCTAATAATCTCAATGCATTCATTTTTTAAATGGTTTGAAAGGTAGGAATATGGTGGGGTTAGAATAAATGTCATCCAAAGTATCTTATAATTTTCAATTCTTTAATCAGAGGAGCACATAAACTCTCTTGAATCTTACTGAATTAAAAAAAAAGGCACCTATATTTAAAAATGATGATGCAAGGGTGTCACACTGACCTAGCTCTTTCTGCAAACCATGGTGGAAAAGTTGGGAAAACCCAATCCTGACAAAGAAACTCTAACTGAAAGAGGGTAATGTTAAACAAAGATCGTTCTCAAAATATACTTAAAGTATAAAGAGGACATATATTTATCTTATTCGTGTCTGTTCTACAAAAATACAAATGTATAGGAAGGATATGATCATTTCTATCAACATTCAGTGGTAATTAAAAGCAATTTTTGTCCTCGGGCTGTTCCTTTCCAATATGATCCAGTGATCAGAAGGAATTGGGGATGATTACCTTTTAACTGGAAACACATTTCTGTCCAGAACTGAGCTTCGGAGCATGAAAAAGGCACAGTGGTGGCCCCTGCTTGTGTTTCCACCTGGGGTTCTAATTTGAACGTCAGTGATTATTCTGTCAGACTTCTGGCCATGCAAAGATCCAGAAAGTCCAAGCCAGCATATCCTTGCATGCTGCTCATGCAAAATAAAATAAAATAAAATAAAAAAATAAAATAAAATAAAATAATAAAATAAAATAATAAGATAAATGAAAAATAAAAATAAATAAATAAAATAAAATCGCACCAAATACCATGCTTGCATTTTGTAGAGTGCCTCGATTTGAGTTGATTGTAGGTTAAAACAAGAGCATTTGTAACACTCACAGCTCAGAGTTAATCTGCCTTTATCCCAGGGCACCCAATCTGAAAAGTAAGCGATTACAAGCACACTTGGAAAGGACGTTAACAATGGCCTATAATGGGAAAACGGCCTGGAATTGTTAAATAGAGCTTGGTTTTCAAGTTGAGAAATATGTCCCGTGGTTGTATTTATAGTCTGAATGCACATGGTCTTCCATTTGAATAACTTCTTCAAATCCCATTAAGAATGCTCATCTTTTCCTGATAGTGCTTCAAAAATGACATCATCATCCCTGATAGGATAAAAGCTGTGAACAATTTAATGCATCATACCAGGCATTACTTGGTCATAGAAAGTACTTGAGGCTGTTGTAGTTGCTTTGACTTCACAGCTCCTGGCTCTGGACATTCTGTTTTCCGTGTCCAGGAGAGCACAGGGAAGTCACAGAAGCCTTGATGGGGCAAAAAGAGGATGATAGCCTGGGGGAGAGCATGGCAACGTAGTATATTTCATGTGAAATGTACAGTCCTTTAATTTCCTTAGTCTAAATGCACATGGATCTTTTTGATCCATAAATCCCTTACACTAAGAATCTAATAGAATATTTTTTATGAAGTTTTTCAGGATGTGATGTCATTCTCAGGGCTTTTAAAGTTTCTCCACAAGGTATAAAAACAATGCCTCTAAAAATAACAGAGCAAGATCCTCCTCTCTCTACCCATAATCATTCAGTGACTTTATTACCAAAACATTTTCCTTGGGAAGACAAAGGGGAGAAACACTCTAATGGAAAAAGCAGATTATGATTCACAGGGACGAGTTGATGTTCTTAGATGGCATATTCTTCTCATTCATCTCATTTAGTTTCATTTCACTTCACAAACACCCATATATAATGCTTCCTATGTTCCACGTACTGTTCTAAGCACTTAACAAAGAGTAATTCATGTTCTCCTCATGTCCACACCATGAAGTAGGTACTTTTACTAACCCCACTTGACAGATAATGAGTGAAACACAGAGAGGTTAAGTAATTTGCCTAAAATCACACAGTTGCAGAGCTAAGATTTCGAAGCCCTACAGTCTGGTTCATATTTATTAGAAACCCTCATATTGTGAACAAGTATACGACACACTCAGACCGCCAATAAATGAGCTCTGAGAGCAAATGAGCTCTGAGTCATTTTGTATTTGGTTCTATAAATTTTATAACTTAGAGGCGGTTTTTCATGTTTGTCACATTAAAGGGGAAAATTTTTAATGCTCCCATAAAATCTCTAGCTGCAGATGATGATAAAAATATACATCAGCCAGAAGATTTGTCTGTGCGGTTTTTCTTATTAGCATGCAGTAACAACGCTAGATCTTTTAAATATAGTGCTAAGATAAAAAGAAAATGATATATATCACAATACCATTTATGTAAATTAAAAATATATGCAACATGAAACCATAATGTGTTTTACAAATATATACACAAAACAAAAAAGGGAAGCAGCAAAAGCACAGGGAGAATTTAAATAAAATAGGGGCACGGCCTTATAAGCATCATTAATCACAGACAGAGGCTAACTCAGTCCTCTGATTCCAAGGTCTGAAGCTGGAAGAAAGCATCTCTGTAACTACTTACCACACATGTATAGAGTCTTCTTATTTATGAATTCACTTGGGCCAACAAGGGAAAGTGAGACTGTTTTCTGGGTTGATGATACTTATTAGATGATCTCATCACTAGAGGCCCAGTGCACAAAATTCATGCACTGGTAGGGTCCCTAGCAGCTGGCGGCTGCTGGCCAGGGCCTCCCTCCCTTCCCCTGGCCGGCCCTGCCCCCTGGTCGAACTCCCAAACTCCCGGTCGAGGGGACAATTTATATACTACACTTTTATTATGTAGGATATGACAATCATTGACCCTCTATAGCAGAAGTTCTCACATTTTGAGGACTTTAAAGAGTTTACCATAAAAATATGTTTATATCAATTTTTATCTTTTGATATTTATCATATTAGAAATTAATATTTAAATTTTTATTAATTAAAAAATGCCAGTGACAACACAATATATGTAAACACAAATAACCTATTTTAATGAAAAATAACTGTTTTCCAAAACAAAAATTTTAGTAAGAGGTGAGTCATGTGTTTTTTTCTTTATGTTGGTGCAAATATCTTTGATGTTTAGATTCACTGAAGATAGTTGGATTCACACACCTGCTTCTGCAGTCTATCCTTTGCCATGTGTAGCTTTGGTTGAAGTATATGAAGAAAATCTGGCCTTGCACATATGTAGTTGGAAAAAGAAGGAATATTATAGTAGCCTTCCAGATAAATATGGATGTTCTTCTTTGATGCTATACCAAAACTTAACAAGTGCTAGTGTTAGTGGAATCTGAAACCTTACCAATGAACTTTTCTTTTCTTTTTTTTTCTTTTTTAAATATATTTTTATTGTTTTTTTGTTTTTGTTTTATTGTTTTATTGCTTAAAGTATTACAAAGGGTATTACATGTGTTCTTTTTTTTCCCCCGCCCTTGACAATCCCCTGGCCTCCCCTACCCCGCAGTGTCTTATGTCCATTGGTTATGCTTATATGCATGCATACAAGTCCTTCGGTTGATCTCTTACCCCCCTCCCGCCTGCCCCGCAACCCTCCCTGGCCTTCCCGCTGCAGTTTGACAATCAGTTTGAGGCAGCTCTGCCTCTGTATCTATTATTGTTCATAAGTTTATAATGGTGTTTATTATCCATGAATGAGTGAGATCATGTGGTATTTTTCCTTCATTGACTGGCTTATTTCACTTAGCATAATGCTCTCCAGTTCCATCCATGCCGTTGCAAATGATAAGAGTTCCTTCTTTTTTACAGCAGCATAGTATTCCATCGTGTAGATACTGTGTTTCATTAAAACCTACTAATCTATGATTTCCTTGAAGGAATCTTTTACCCATGCATTGATCAAATATTGATTCACTGAGTTATGCAGATCTTCCAAATGTTGACACATTTCATTAAATGTTATCAAAATCTCACATCTGTTACCACATTGTAAACACAAATCTCATCCTAAAAGTCCCTTTTTAAGTTTTAGGAAGCTTTAAGCTCACAGTGATAGATACAAATTTTCCAAATTTGAATTTTCACTTGAAAAATTAAATTTTATTATTGGCACCAAATGTCAAGTTATTTTTCTTGACGTGACAGGCCCACTTCATTCATTATTGATAAATTGATAGTTTGTAGCCATCCTTTTAAGTAAAATCATTGCTCAGCTTGAAACGTAACAGTGGCTTTTCCCTTATCAACCACTGTACTTTGGAGTGCCCAAGTGCTTCGTGTGCACAGAATATTAACAAGATGTGTACTCAAGGGCTGAGATTTAATACATTTTCACTGCTTCATCAAGGTCATTCTTTTTTTAAATTCTTTATTGTTTAAAGTATTACATATAGTATCACATATGTCTCCTCCTCCCACCCCCCACTGACCTCTCCCCGGTCCCCTACACCCCCCGGAACATACCCTCACCCCCCTAGTATCTGTGTCCATTGGTTATACTTATATGCATGCATACAAGTCATCAAGGTCATTCTTAAGTTAAGATTTGCATCTTTGTAAACTGTGATTACCTGGCAATGAAGGTGCTACCTCTGTCTGGTGCTACCTCCTTGACTCCTGCAAAAACTCCAGCAGATTTGCTCACTCTCAGTGCAGACTTCCACACAGTAAGTAGAGAATAACATCTTAGCACTATTAGGAAAATAGTTTTGATGTTGCAGAATCTCCATAGGTCCGAAGACCACACTGCCACTCTACAGGGTGAAATCTATTGAAACTCAGCAGCTAAAGAATTTACATGCTAAACATATCCTAAAATACCTAATGAAATCTGAATCAGGCACTTTCTGAGCCTCCAATAAGAATAAGTCTAGAGGTTTCAGGGTCATCTGTTCCTTAATTAATCTTATTTGCCTTAGTAATATTTGGAGTGTCACTTTTTTAAAAGTCGAACATTTAAGTGAATTTTCAAACTTTCTTAATTTGCTCTTCTTGAGGATTTCACAGCATCCCCAATAAGATCGCCAGTTAATTCAGTGAACGATTCTTTTGCTTTATGGCTTATTCAGAAGGTAGTTCTGAGACTGTTTCAGACCTGAGCTGAGTTATTGATCAATACTTAATCAAGCCACAGCCCACAATTCACTACATCAGGGTTTTTTGAGTCATCCATGCAATCTTGGTTTCCAGCCCCTAACTACTAGTCAAGTCTGCAGAAACATCACCAAAAGTGTTCTTGTGCCAGAAGCAGACTCACAGGCCCTTGAAATTAGTCCTCTGAGTATACTTTCTGTGTTGTTGCCCCCCCTCCCCACCACACACCCTTTTCTTTCAGTGGTTAAGAAGTGTTCTCCTTTAATATCAGGCAGGTAAGGAAAATGCAAGTGCCTTGCAGCATAAATAATTCATCAAGAGCATGAATAACTCCCACTCCACACGAAGGCAGTGAATACTTCTCAAAGCCTCATAAAGACTCTGGACTGAGTGCAGGGAATTGGGTAGTTAGGAAAATGGTAACAACATTATAAAGAGGCTGAAATTACAGTTCCTGGCCTCCCTAAACTGGAAACATGCTTGGAAGAACAGCTCAGACCAATGTGAAAGGACAATAGTGAATCAAGGCAACATCCAGTGAAAAGCAAAACGAGTGACATCAAGACAGTGTTCAACTCCAAACACATTCCTGGTCCCATGACCTTTGCACTCGATGTTCCTTCAGCCTGGAATCTTCTTCTCTCGGTTCTTCATGCTTTATGTATCTCTCTGCTCAGATGTCATTTGAGCAGGGGGGACTTTATTTAAAATAGCACCCCCACTCTCTGTTTCTTACCCTGTTTTATTTTTCTGCACAAGAGCTACCACCACTGGCCATATTATATATTTGCCTGTTTGACATTGTCTGCCTTGCTCCATTTAACTGTAAGTACCTGAGAGCAGGGACTTAATTATTCACTACTGTATCTTAGGGCCTAGACAGTTCTTGGTACATAATATGACACTAAATATTTGCTGAATGAATGGATGCTATGGCAGCTCTGAGTAGGGAGAGGAGAGCAGTAGTACTAATGAGGTGGTTAAGAAGCATTTGATGGGCTGAGGTTTGAGCTGGGTCTGAAGAGTATTTTTTATATGTAGGGCCAATGAACAGAGCAATCTACGTGTTTACAGGACTCAGCGAGATACCATCTTCTGAAACAAGTCTTGTGGGGGCCTCCAGACTGGGTGAGTTGCCACTGCTTTTGTGTCCATACTTCTTCATGCTCTGCTCTGTGGCAGGATTCACTCCAGTGCATCTGATCTTCTGTTTGCTTGTCTGGCTGCTCTGGTAGAATACTAGCTCTGGGATGACAGAGGCAGTGTCTTATTCATAGTTGCGTATCCAGCCGTAGCATATGACTCCATCAGTATTTGTTGAATGAATGATTTAATTAACTAAGCAGAAAGCTCGAACAGAGGAATGAAAAGCAGTTATGGAGCAAATCAAGGGCCTGGACCTAGTCATAAAGAAACAGATGTAGCCCTAGCTGGTTTGGCTCAGTGGAAAGAGCGTAGGCCTGTGGACTGAAGGGGCCTAGGTTCGATTCCGGTCAAGGGCCTGTACCTTGGTTGCAGGCATATCCCCAGTAGGGGGTGTGCAGGAGGCAGCTGATCAGTATTTCTCTCTCATCGATGTCTCTAAAACTCTCTATCTCTCCCTTCCTCTCTGTAAAAAAATCAATAATATATATATATTTTTTTAAAAAAGAAAGAAACAGATGTAGCCAATAACAGGCGACTGATTCAATTCTATGCGCAGCCTGGATGACTGTATATTTTAATCTTTGGTGACTATAAAGGGTAATCCTGTTGCTCTAACCTATGTTTCAAACCTTAAGCTTCTTAAGAAAAGAATATTTGTCAAACTCTTCACTGTAATAGCCCAATTTCTTCATTTTAGTTTTACTTAAGGATAAAATCTGTCAGAACTCATGTATATAGCCTATACCCTAACATGAAGCTTTTAGACAAAACTTTGAAATTCTAAGATTGAATTTCTGTTCTGATTGCTGACAGTTATCTGTGAAAATAAATTAATTTGTAGTAGATGAAGGTAAAGAAAATGAAATATTAAATTTCAGCAAATTAGTCTCTGGGATTATCATAGAATTCAGGGTCTCAAGTATCCTCAAGCAGATAAAGAAAACCGAATTTCTCTCTCATGAGAGTTATCTAAGGCAGATTATGGGCTCAATGATTCATAGGCCAGGCTGAGGTGGATGAGTAGAAATGAGAACACAAATACCAGTTAGGGGTGTGTTGCATGTTTGTCTTCCTGCCTGAGGTCAGCTCTGGTGCCTTCTCATTTATAAATAATAAAGTTGCAGTAAGGTGGGGAAGAGTGATGAACTACCCAAGGTCAATTGCATCCAAATTTCATGGACCTCAGTGTGGAAGAATGGTTTTCCTAGAGAAAAATCAGTGTGCTGTTAGCAAAAGAGAGAAGATAGGTGTTGGCTATACTGAGATGGCAGCTGTCTGCCGTACAGGCTCAAACTACCCAATTCAAGTCAAAGTGGATTTCCTCTAGGGAAAAATGCTGATTGAAGTGGACCTAGAATGTTTTGAGGAAATGAGGCTGCTATAAAGACCCTGCTCCACCTCTGTTCCTTCCTTCCTTCCTTCCTTGCCTCTTCTTGCACATCCTTTCTTTTCTGTCTGAAAGATTTCCCTCTGCTTATGCATAGGTTTTGCTTTCTCCTAACTTTAGCTTGTCATGGCCCCAACTCAATCTAATAGTATCTCTCTCTGTACTCTTGGTTTCTGCACTGTCTGCTAATGGCCTCATTCTCTCAGTTTCATAATTCCAAATTTCTAAGAAAGGAAACAGAGTGCTTAAGATCATTGCATGTCCATGTCAAAGGTCATACTCCATAGGCTAGACTTTGCAATCTATGGATTGCCTACCAGTCCAGTGCTAATTCTTATTCTAACCAGTTTTGCGAGGATGTAGGGTGTGTGTGTATTGGTGGGAGGCGGGTGGTGTTCTTAAGCCTCTTGGCCAGATGATAGGCAGTAAAATTTCCTTTAACTGAGGGTGTTGGAAAAACAGCTCTTGTTAAATAACCTCTCATAAGTGAAGTACCAAGCATGGTATCAACTACATTCCCCTAGTAACTTTCTTTTCTCATTGTCCAAATCAGTTATGTCACACTTTCTAGTACTTTCTCATTACCCACTTTCACTGCATCTTCCCTGGGAAAAGATATTATCCCTTCCCTAAATCCACCAACCCACATTCTTATTTAAGGCTATACCCACAATTTGTGCTCTGTATCTCATCCTACTCCCCTTCTGAAGGATTTCCCTCTAACCATTATCAATTTCCTAAAATATATTATGTATTTCTCTACATTTTTATTATCTACTAGAGGCCCAGTGCACAAAATTTGTGCACTTAGGGGGGTCCCTCAGCCTGGCCTATGCCCTCTTGCAGTCTGGGACCCCTCAGAGGATGTCCACCTGCTGGCGTATGCCCACTCCCTGGGGGATCGGGCCCAAGCTGCCAGTCAGACATCCCTCTGGCAGCCTGGCAGCCCTTGGGGGATGTCCACTTGCCAGCGGGGTGCAGACCTAAGTTGCAGTCTGACATCCTTAGTGCTACTGAGGAGGCAGGAGAGGCTCCCACCACCACCACTGTGCTGGTAGTCATCAGCCTGGCTTGTGGCTGAGCAGAGCTCCCCCTGTGGGAACGCACTGCCCACCAGGGGGCAGCCCCTGCATTGAGCATCTGCCCCCTGGTGGTCAGTGTGTGTCATAGTGACCAGTCATTTCCAGTTGTTCTGCTGTTAGGGTCAATTTGCATATTACCCTTTTATTATATAAGATA
Source organism: Myotis brandtii (assembly GCF_000412655.1). NCBI lineage: Eukaryota > Metazoa > Chordata > Mammalia > Chiroptera > Vespertilionidae > Myotis > Myotis brandtii. The sequence continues at coordinate 2,392,070 of NW_005363772.1, forward strand.
GAGGCCTGGTGCACGGGTGGGGCCCAGCTGGTTTGCCCTGAAGGGTGTCCCGGATCAGGGTGG
>NW_005363772.1:2392522-2393739 GCF_000412655.1 Myotis brandtii
CAGGCTGGCCACACCCCCTTTAGGGTGGGGGGTCCCCACTGGGGTGCCTGGCCAGTCTGGGTGAGGGGCTGAGGGCCGTTTTCAGGCTGGCCAAGCCCCCCAGCAACGGGAGCTCCCAGCCTCTCCTTTTTTTCTTTTCTTTTTTTTCATTCTGGGATTTATTTACCTTCTATAATTGAAACTTTTTACCCTTGAGTGGAGCTCAGAGCCGGCCAGGACGGGCGAGAAGCTTGGCTTCCTCCATCACCAGGGGCAACCCAAGCCTCCTGCTTGCTCCAGCTCAGTGGCCACGGCCGGCTGAAAGCAGGTATCTGGGGTTTATTTATCTTCTATAATTGAAACTTTGTTGCCTTGAGTGGAGCTCAGAGCTAGCCGCAGCAGGCAGGAAGCTTGGCTTCCTCCATCACTGGGGCAACCAAGCGTACTGCTTGCTCCAGCTCTGTGGCTGCCAGTTGCCATCTTAGTTGTGTTAATTTGCATATAGTCACTCTGATTGGTTGGTGGGCGTGGCTTAAGGTGTAGTGAAGGTATGGTCAATTTGCATGTTTGTCTTTTATTAGTGTAGATGTTTGCCCACTTAGGACTTACTACTAGAAGTCTCAAGCTCCTTGAGACAAGAATGCAATGTGTTTAATTTAACACTATTCCCAAACCTTGATTAATTAACCACAAGTAATTTTTGTGGTCTCATTTGAGTGCTGCTCAATAAATAGTACTTACTCTTTCTCTAATTTCTTTCCTTTAACTTTGTTCAGCATTTATCTGAGAATAATTTCTGTTTATTTTTTAATTAATTAATTTATTTTTGTTCATTCTCATCTGAAAATACTTTTCCATTTATCTTTTAGAAAGAGTGGAAGAGAAAGGGAAAGACAGAGAGAAACATCAATGTGAGAGAAACACATCAATTGGTTGCCTCCTGCACACACCCAGGCCAGGGAAGAGCCTACAACCAAGGTACATGCCCTTGAGAGGAATCGAACCCGGGACCCTTTGGTCCAAAGGCTGACGCTCTATCCACTGAGCCAAACTGGCTAGGACTGAGAATAAATTCTGTTTATAGACACTTTCCTATAAACAAAATACAGAAACAAATATATTTGGTAGAAAATAATCTTTATTTTGTTGGTGTTGAAAATACCTTGATGTGTATATGTTTTCCAAAAAGATAAATGTCTTTTCCTGATGTCTTTTAATCAGTCAATAAATCCAAAATA
>NW_005363772.1:2394034-2409815 GCF_000412655.1 Myotis brandtii
CATCAGATCCTGATCAGTTCCTAACCAGAACTCCGACCAGAACTTTGGCTGGAGATCCTGGCTAGAGGTCCTGACTAGGCTGCTGATCAACTGAAGGCTGTCTCCGTGTCATCCCTTCTTCGCCGACTCCGTCCACACCTTTGGGGACCCCTGGACCTGCTGGAGCAGGACCCCAGCACTATGCCATCTTATAGCTAAGAAAGAGAGACAATATAAACACACACACACACAAATATACCCACACACCTTCTTTGTTTTAAAAATGCTAAGATAAGTCAAAAGCTGGTACCAATGGTTACCTTTAGGCAAGAATGGGAATTATGTGAGGGGATGGATATGGAAGTGAGATTTTTAAAACATTTTGAAGATTTTACTTTGGAAACATATAAATGCTTTATGCCATCCTAAAAAATTAAAACTTAAAATCAATTCCCCAAACTAGAAAGCTAAAAGAGAATAATAGTTTTTGAAAGAAACTCATATAAGAAATTATATGAGTTCAGAGCATCTCCTGAAAATTGCATACCATGTACAAATAAAGGCAGAGATATTAATTTTTTCAAATATGTGCATGTGTTATAATAATAAAGGCAGCATCACAGCATCTCTGAGAGTTCTTCCATGATTCTGCTGAAAAACTCTTGGTGGCTTAACTAACAGAGAAGAGGTTTTTCTTTCAATAGTGGAATATATTCTAAGGACAAAAGAAATGCAAAAATGTTTTCTCAGTAATCAAAACTCTTCTCAATAATCATGTTATTATTAATATATGGTCCTTCTGGAACTATAATATAACGCAAATAAAAAAGTATATTATTCCATTTAGAAACCAAGGTTTTCAATGAAAGAGGAAAAAGATACCAGTATAAATCAAGTAAGTAAAAATCCTGTAACCAAAATGTGAATTGGAAATATTAGTATGAACTTTTCAACTCTTTTCCTAGCTTTTACTACTGAAAAAAATCTAAATATTTATATATGAATAAGATGTTTGAGATTTACTCCAAAATAATCCAACAAGTAGAAGGGAAGGGGGTGGGGTGAGGGTGAGGGGGAGATAAACAGATTGGCCCTATGTTGACAGTTGTTAAAGCTGGGGGATGGGTACATGGCAGTTCATAACAGTATTATGCCTACTTTTCATATACTTGACAATTTCTGTATAAACATTTTAAAAAGTTGTTTTGATATATTTATTACATTTGCTTTCAGCTCTTTGTGGAAAACTATAACATGACTTATGGAAATAGAAAACTATGAAAATCTCTTTTCAGAACAGTCTGAAATAATAAAGAATGCCATACTTATTAAATCTCTACCTTTCATCAGTTATTTAAAAGGAAGACTATTTCATACATCAACTGACATAAAATATTAATATAATGGAGCCTTGACTAGAAGGTTTTGACTTCATATGAAGGAAATACAATAATTGAGTTAGAAAAAAATATGGATTAAAGAAAAAAAACACACAGATTGTTTTGAGATTAGGTAACATTCTACTAACTTGATACTCAGTCAGACTAAGGTATATTTTCCAATTTGCTAAACATCTGTCACTGTATAATAACTAAAATTTTGATCTGTTTTTTCTGCACAATCAAAACAATAGAACATCTTTCTCTAGATTGAAATCAATCCTTCAAATCCTGTTCATCTTGTTCTCTACAAAGCCTGTCATCCATCCTGGGTCTGAGCTGACAATGCTTCACAACAGACCCACCCACCAGACTGACATGATCATCTAGAATCACGAATATATCTCAGTTGTCCCAGGTAGCTGCAATATTAAAATGCCTCAAAAGAACAAATGCACTGCAGCAACGGGGTTTAATTAAAGCAAACCTTACACAGTTCCATATTTCTAGTAACCAGAAAAAGAAAGAAACACTTAATAAACGAAAGATGAGGTAGGAGTTGTATGTCACCATTAAGAAATTATATGAGTTCAGAGCATCTCCTGAAAATTGCATACCATGTACAAATAAAGGCAGAGATATTAATTTTTTCAAATATGTGCATGTGTTATAATAATAAAGGCAGCATCACAGCATCTCTGAGAGTTCTTCCATGATTCTGCTGAAAAACTCTTAGAAAGGCAAAGGTCCTATGCTACTTTCCAGGCAGCACAGTGATCGCACAGGTTTAGGGATTTGACTGCGTGGGTTTAATTACCAACTTACCATGAACTGTGATTCGGGCTAGATTATGTATCCTCTTTGCACTTCAATTTGAAATACAGTTCTTTACCCTTGAGACCTAACCATAGTACCTTCTATCCAGATGTTCATGAAGATTTTTTTGATGTAGCACAAACGATTTCTTTGAATAAACTATGCACAGTGCTTGGTGCATAGTTATCAAAGGGCAATGTTTACATCACACTTGACATTTTAAAATCACTGTATCTGAGTTGAAATGCCAACACATTTGGACTCTGGTGAAGACTGCCCATTGTCCACTGTCTATTGATTCCTTTCTCTGTGATAGTGGGGCACATTGTCACATGTAGTAAAAAAAAAAATCTATACTCTTCAACTACTTTTGTTCTTGGTACTGGCAGGTACCTACTAGTCAGTGAGAACCTACCAGAAGTGCTGTATAGGACTTGCAAACTTTTTTATTTTAAACAAAGGTGAACCTGCCCTTTCTTCTTTTCCTCCACCTTGCCTTCTAGAAGGGATGTGATGGCTGAAGTTAGGACAAGAGGCCTAAGAACCAACACGCTCAGAGGCCAGCTTTAGACAAATTCAAAGCAGGATCAAATTTGCCTCACAAGCGTCTTATCCAAAGGGAGATCCTGGGAGGCACCAGACCCTGCTAGGGTGAATTCCTCTTCGTGTGGTCAGCACCTGCACAGCAGCCCATACGCTATGGTTGGGGCTGATTCTCACAGTCAGCAGCCTGAGGGTCAACCCACACATGAGCTGGCCAGTAACAATCAAGACTCTTACAATAGCAGGGCCCACAGAACCAACACAAGGGATATTCCTGGAGCACCCCGATCAGGTGATTAAGGAGACTGCACCACTGGGTCCCACAGGACACATACTACATAAGGCCAACCTCCCAATCCTGGAGTCATAACAGATCTGCCTAATACAGTGATGGCGAACCTATGACACGCGTGTCAGAGGTGACATGTGAACTCATTTTTTTGGTTGATTTTTCTTTGTTAAATGGCATTTAAATATATAAAATAAATATCAAAAATATAAGTCTTTGTTTTACTATGGTTGCAAATATCAAAAAATTTCTATATGTGACACAGCACCAGAGTTAAGTTGGGGTTTTTCAAAATGCTGACACGCCGAGCTCAAAAAGTTCACCATCATTGGCCTAATACATACAAACAAACACAAAGAGGCAATCAAAATAGGAGACAAAGAAACATGCCCCAAGTGAAAGAACAAAAGAAATCGCAAGAAAAAGAGCTAAGTGAAATGGAGGCAAGCAACTTACCAGATATAGAGTTTAAAAAAATGGTTATAAGGATGCTCAAGGAACTTAGTGAGAACTTCAACAAAGAGATAGCATGCACTGCTGGTGGGAATGCAGATTGGTGCAGCTGCTGTGGAAAACAGTATGGAGTTTCCTCAAAAAATTAAAAATACAACTGCCTTATGACTTTGCGATTTCACTTCTGGGAATATATCTGAAGAAACCTGAAACGCGAATTCTAAAGAATATATGCACCCCCTGTGCACCCATATGTTCATAGCAGCACAACTCACCATAGCTAAGATCTGGAAACAGCCTAAGTGCCCATCAGTAGATGAATGGATTAGAAAACTGTGGTACATCTACACGATGGAATACTATGCTGCTGTAAAAAAGATGGAACTCTTACCATTTGCAACAGCATGGATGGAACTGGAAAGCATTATGCTAAGTGAAATAAGCCAGTCAATGAAGGAAAAATACCACATGATCTCACACATTCATGGATAATAGAGACCATTACAAACTTTTGAACAATAATAGATACAGAGGCAGAGCTGCCTCAAACTGATTGTCAAACTGCAGTGGGAAGGCCAGAGAGGGTTGGGGGGCAGAAGGGAGGGGAGTAAGAGATCAACCGAAGGACTTGTATGCATGCATATAAGCATAACTAATGGACATAAGACACTGGGGGGTAAGGGAGGGCAGGGGATTGTCAAGGGCAGGGGGAAAAAAAGGACACATAGGTAATACCCTTTGTAATACTTAAAAGAAAAAAAATAAAGAAAAAAAAAGAATATATGCACCCTTATGTTCACTGCAGCATTATTTACAATAGCCAATATTTGGAAGCAGCCCTAGTGCCCATCAGTAGATGAGTGGATAAAAAAGTTGTGGTGCATTTACACAATGTAATACTACTCGGCCATAAAAGAGAAGGAAATCTGACCTTTCGATGGGCCTGGAGACTATTATGCGAAGTGAAATAAGTCAGTTAGAAAAAAACAAATATCATATGATTTCACTTATATGTGTAATCTAATGAACAAAATAAACTGACGGTCAAAATAGAACCAGAGACATGGATACATGTTACAGACAGACAGCTGTCAGAGGTGAGGGGGGCTGAGGGGCTAGGTAAAAAAACAGGTGAAGAGATTAGCAAATAAAACACACTCATAGAAATAGACACCAGTATGGTGATTATCAGAGGGTAAGGGGAGTGGGTGCAGGTAGAAGATGGTATAGGGGGGATAAATGGTGATGGAAGAAGATGACTTTGAGTGGGGAACACACAATACTATATACAGATAATGTATTGTAGAATTGTACACCTGAAACTTATATAATTTTATTAACTGATGTCACCTGCATAAATTCAATAAAAATAAAACAATAAAACATATAAACCAAGTAAAGAAACAAAGACTCACAATTTTGAGAGGATCCCATGAGTCAACATATGGCTATGAACCATCATTAATATATTACAGTGTAAACAGTATATAAAAATTCCTAGGAGACTTGAGACAAAAGTAAATAAAATGAAAAGGAAAAACCTCTAGAGATATTGTAAATGGCCCTGGAGCATGAGGAGTGGAAAAATGTATGCAATTATTCTTGGGGGAGAATGAGCCAAAGTGTTTTGGCAGCAAACACTGAAAGTCAGTAATCTATAGTAAGTGAGAGCCACTACACCAAAATTATTATTAGAATGAATCAACTCTGAATTTAATAAGAGAAGCATTCCCATCCATACCAAGATTAATTTAATGACAACCTTTTTTATTTTGTTTGTTTCATGGGTTATGGGTCAATGCATGTGCACTGATTTATGTTTTAAGAAATTGTTGGTTGTCTCATAATAGCAAAGGCAAAATCAATGCAATCAGCACTAAAAAATCCGTTCATCTGGCTGACCTGGATTGGTTGTCTAATAGCAAAGGCAAAATCAATGCAATCAGCACTAAAAAATCCGTTCATCTGGCTGACCTGGAATTGTCTGTTTAAAGCGGCGGAATGGGCTCTGTGCAGCAGCCAGAGCATGCTGAACACTCACCTCTACACTGTGGTGACCCCCCTCTTTGATAGTTGATTGTCTAACAAATCTTTAATTGTGCAACATCCCTTGTAAACACAGTCCCTTGCTATTTATATGGGAAATGTTCTTTTCTTTATACAGAATATTAGTTAGGTCCTTATCAAATCAATGTGACCAGTTTGGGTCATCAAATCTTTATAGGAATGTGGAAAAACTGGAACTGATGCAAGAAGAGAATCACAGATATGCAAATGTTACATAAAAAGAATTGAAAGTGTTCAGTTTTAAGATCAAGGATGACTTGGTTTGTTTATATATTTTAGTATCAATTTTCCTCCTCACTGCACACGTATGCACATACACACATACACTCAAGCATACATACACATCATATGGTTGATGATGAAGCCAAATTTGTTTTTCACTTTTCTTCTATCTAGATGGTGGTCCCTGACCCTACCTGTGTTGATAGAGACGAAGAATATAAGTAAGACCTCAGTTCTTTTAACCTCCATTCTGCTTTTGTATTTAACTACATGGGTATATTGTAAGAAGAAGGTTATGAGAAGTAGCTATGGTTTAGAAGTATTCAAACCAGTGTGGAAATTATTTTCAGAAAAAGATAGGGAACATATAATGTAAAATTGCTCCAATAAAAGTCTGATAAATTATGGTGAAGAGCTACATGATAACTGCCAGTGTACTTGTACCAGCACCGTGCTCACCTGAGCCTTGAAACAAGTGCATGAAGTAGATATTTTACTCCATTTTACAGATGAGAAAAATGAGTCACAAGGAAATTAATTAACTTTCTTGAACGAGACATGATGACAGAAGACAGGATTTTAATCCCACTGCTACCTACCTCCTGGAATTGTCCTACAAAGATGGATGTGTCTGAGAAAGGAGAATTTGGATGGGATTTTTCATACTAAAGAAACTGAGGAAAGCTAGAAAATCTACCAGAACCAAACAATGGTAGTTGCTTAATCGATAAGAATTTCCATAGAGTGCTTGCCCTTAGCCTGAAATGGTTTTAGCATTAATTCTAGAAGGATGGTGTTCATAGGCCACTGGATTATAGTTCCATTGGTGACAGCAACTGGTTTTTTGACGTGAGAGTTGAAGTGCTTTCATAAATGATGTGCACTTAGAACTAGCCTAGTGTCCAGGCAAGAGTGGAAAATTTGTGCTATATAATAATAAATGGAAAATGCAGTTTCAAGCACTAGTAAAAAAAAAAAAGCCAATGCATATGACTCTGTTTCATATACACATACAAAACCTATTTGGGATTTCAGTTTTCAAATGTTCCCCAGATGGTTTGGCAAAGAACTGTATTCAAGAAAAGATTATAGCACAAGTAAGAACAGATGTTAACAGTAAGTTAGGCTGTCAGATTTGCCAAATAAAAACACAGGATACCCAGTTAACTTTGAGTTTCTTATAGACAACAAATACTTTTTTAGTATAAGTATATCCCAAATATCACATGCACACTCATACTTAAAAATTATGCATCACTTTTCTGAAACTCAAGTTCAAATGGGAGTCCTGTGTTCTATCTGGCAACTCCACAGTAGATGAATCCAGATAGGGGTAGATGAGTGTTCATTGTTCGTTATTCAATTTTTCTGTGAGTTTGAAAAAATATTTTAATAAAAATATTAAGTGCTTTATATACACTTAATTAATTACACTGCAAGGCTTCTTCATATTAATTACAAATGTCATTGTGTAGAAAAGGGAGAAGGTGGGTGGAGGCAGAAGAGGGCATAGAGGGAATAAATAATCTATAATAACAAAAGTGTAATATGCTAATTAGACCAGACGTCCTTCTGGACAACCTTTCAGATGAAGCCAGGACTGCGAGGGCCGAGCCCCTTGCACGAATTTTGTGCACAACCTTTCAGAAGCCAGGACTGCGAGGGCCGAGCCCCTTGCACGAATTTTGTGCATCGGTCCTCTAGTAGATAACAAACAAACAAACAACAAATCAAAACTGGATTTACTGCCCAAAGACACCAGGATAGGAGTAGGAGGGATGAAACTGGCAAGAGGACTCAGCTATGCAAATGGTCTGACTTGGGAAGGCTTTGTCCCCACGGGGTGATGATTCTCCTTCCCTGTCCAGAGACACCAGGGCAGCCTGAGAACACTGATAGGGGAAATGCCTCTATACCCCTACAGACTACAGGACTCCCAGTGGACTGGCCTGGGGACACCTCTTCACCCCCTTAGGCAGCACCAGCAGGGACAAGTGAGAACCCCTCAGCACCAGATAAACCAAGAAGACCGAAACAAGGCTCTGAAAATTAAACTGCCATCGGAATCACAACACATAAAAGTAGGCCGAGATCCATGTGTCAAACCTAAACCTGCTAAAATAAAGGATTTAAATAGGATCGTAGTCTTCTAACATAATAGACCAAGTGTCCAGAATTTCATTTTGAAAAATCACCTGTCATACCACAAACCAAGAACATCACAACTTGAGTGAGAAAAGAGGATTGAATGACACCAGCACTGACATGAATGAGATGCTGGAATTATGTAAAAAGGCTTTAAAGCAGCCATCATAAAAATGCTGCTGCAATCAAGTACAAATTCTCCTGAACCAAATGAAAAAAATAGGAAATCTCAGCAAAGAGATCATGTCCATTCTCTTCAGGAATGTATTCGGTGTAATATTACACCAAATAGTATTACTCAGTGGATAACTCATATTTCTTCAAAGCGGAGTCTTTGAAGTAGATGTAATAATAGTAAATATAGCCAAAGTAATGCGATATAGACCACTTCATCAAGTGCGATCAACATCCAGAATAAAAGAAATGATGTTTGAAAGGTCAAGGAAGGCACACGCGCTATCTGTGCTCGTTTGGAATTCCTATTTTTAGAGTACTAGTGTCAGAAACAGAGGAGAAACTTCAAAGCTAGACTAATCTAAGCAACTCCATTCCTACTTGCCTAAAGGCCATTGCCAAGAATTTAGCAAAAAGATCAAATGTCAGAAATCTCTAACAAACTGAAAGAGCTGGGCTTTCCAATGGGCGGCGAAGCATTGCACAAGACAATCCCTCTCTTTGTCTCCCAGACCCCACCCTCTCCTACTCAAGGGCATTCTCCAGCAGTTCTCCTATTTCCTGAATCATGTTTATCAGCATACACACATGCTGTTATTCTCCCATTTTAATAAAACTAAGTAAGTGAACACAAAAGCAAAACTTCTCTTTCCTCCCTAGTTATTGACCACATGCTGTTCCCTTTGTAGCAAAATTCAAAATGTGTCTATACTCGCTCTCTCCAGTTCTTATTATCTTTAAAACACACTTCTAAACAGACTGTTACTACCCCTCTACCAAAACTGTTCTTGCCGAGGTCAATGATGACCTCCACATTGCTAAACGCAGTGTTTAATTCTTAGTCCTATTTGTACCTGGCTTTCAGTAATATTTGACACAATGAATCATTCCCTCTTCCCTGATATCTGTTCCTCAGTTGGCTTTCAGAACTCTTCCTTGGTTGTCCTCTGACCTCCCTTGCTGCTTCTCCTGAATTTCCTTTGTTAGTCCCCACTTTACCTATCCAATCTCTTAAGATTAGAGGGCCCAAGACTCAGGTCTCAGTCTTCTTCTCTAGCTTCTCTCACTCCCCTGTGATCTCATCAGGTCTCCCAGTTCTAAATATCTTCTTTCCACTAATGACTTCCAAATTCTTATCTCTAGGCTATGTCACTCTCCTGAATTCCAGACTCAAATACCCAACTGCCACCTCCCCTTTGATATTATCAGACTTGTATATCCAAAACCAAATTTCTGATCTCTCTCCCATATCAGTCATAGTTCTGGTAAGAAACAGATGGCACATTTAGTTTAGGTAATTTGAGGACAATTTAATGAAGAAGCTAATTACAGGACGTAGGGAAACCACAAAGGATAGTGCAATACTCCAGCGCTAACGAAAGTGGCTACTGTCCCACCAACTCTGAAGGGTAAAGGAGGAAAGGGAGGAAAAAGAGAACTAGAGTGAGAGGGGGGGGGGGGGAGTGCGGGAAGGGTAGAAGTAGATAGAGGTGTGAAGAAGGTTGATTGACAGGAGCTGTGATGCTTGGTGGAGGAAGACACGAGTTTAAAACAATGCCTCCTTCCTTTGAATTATTAGTGTTCCCCATTAACTAAGCATACCCGGAAAGCCAGAGGGCAGGAGCCTAGCTGATGTACTCTGCACAGGTGAGCCTCCTAGAAAACAGAGAAAAATGAAGAAGGCTATACAGTGGATCTGGAAGGGAAGATAAAAGATATCCTGCCACTCCCAAAACAACTCCAGCTAGGGGGTCTTCCCCCTATTAGGATTAATGCTGCAAGAAAGATAGTGGTTTAGTTTCTTTTCTTTTTTTTTTCCGGTGGTAAAGAAGCTGATCGTTAAGAAAATCATAGAACTTGTTGAAGGTTCCCAACACATTCACAGTTAATGTTAGATTAATACAAATGATATAAATCATAGCCTTCACATTCAGCACCCACAGAAGTAGGTCTAAATTCCCTGGGGAGTGAGGAAGTGGTGTTGGTGTTGATATATGTAGGCTAGGTTTTCCTTTTCTCTGTGATTGGCTGCATACAGATGTCCACCAAAATGAGACCTGAACAACAGTTGTACAAACATCAGCAATACAAAGGAAGTAAAGGAGGAGAAAAAAAGAAGCCCAGTCCTAGCTGGTTTGGCTCGATGGATAGAGCGTTGGCCTGTGGACTGAAGGGTCCCAGGTTCGATTCCGGTCAAGGGCACATGCCCGGGATGTGGGCTCGATCCCCAGTGGGGGGCATGCATGAGGCAGCCAATGAATGATTCTCTCTCATCATTGATGTTTCTATCTCTCTCTCCCTCTTCCTTCCTCTCTGAAATCAATTTAAAAATATATTTTAAAAAAAAGAAGCCCGATAGCCAACCTAGATTAATAATCTCTAAGGGGCTCACTCTTAATCAAGATACACAAATCTGCTTCTAATAGGCCCCAGCAGATGCAGAGACAGGCCTCTGATATAGGAATGGGTGCACCTGTATTTGTATGTTAGACATGTAAATAACCAGCAGTGCAGAAAGGATGGGGGACAAATAGGAACATGACAGAGAGAGGGCAAAAAACTAGTTGGAACACAATCAGATTGCAGTGCAAAGACTCATCTTTCTGTAGCAGGGCCCAATTCCAAAACAAAAACAAGGCAGTCCTCACCTAACTGACACAGCACATAGAGCTGGAAAATAACTCACAGACCTTGTGTGACTCTCTTTTTCACTCTCAGAGAGATCATCTCAGACAGGTCAGACTGACTCAGCTAGCATTAGTCAGCATACGTGATTAACCAAGCCTGGTATGTAAGGCAAGGACTGGACATTGTATTATTAAAGGACTCTGCCATTTGGAGGAGATGGGAGGCAGATGACTAGTGAAATTCTATATAATGTGATGAGTGAAGACATCCAGGTTTGTACAGAAAGCTGTGGGAGCCCTGAGGAGGTGGAGCAGAGCAGCAGAATCTGGGGGAGGAGGGTCCCTGGTAGTCAGACATTCAATCCAAAACAGCTTCATTTCCTGTGCCCACCTCTGATGGTGGGGAAAGTGTGAGGGGATTTGTTAGTTTAATCTATGTTTTGCTTCTATGTCTGATTTTTTTTTCCCTTTGGAGTTGGTAACCTGGCATCAGATTGCCAATTTTATGACTAACTCAGAACCCCACAGAAAGCCACCCTTAGAAATTTCTCGACTCCGTGCAGGATCCGCCATGGGGGCTACGTGACATTTTCCCCACTCAGATTCCTGGCTGGGCTCCAGCCTTCAGCTCCTCTTAAAACAAGAGATTGGGTTCTTCTGTTTCTATTAGGTAGGAAAGTGTGAAGACTTCTTCTCTATTTATAAAAAATAAAATAAGGTTAGAGTTTTATAGCATTTACTCACTCCAAGTTCAACCATCATTAATTGAGCCAATTGGTGTTTTGATCACCAATTCCAGTGTGTGTATGAAGGGTCGGGGTTCCACAACAACAAGCAATTCTTGGGCACCAGCTCGGTGTTCTACGATTCAACTCAGTTCTGCCACTATCTACCTGCAGATAATGCCAGATTTCACAGGTTGAGCGTTCAGTCCTACAATACCCAGACACTAATCACAAACCCAACAGACTCCAGATCAGAAGTCCCAGTGACCCCTCTTTGAGTTTGATTCATTTACTAGAGCAGCTCACAGAACTCAGAGAAACATTTTACTTAGATTATTAATTTATTGTAAAAGGGTCTAATTCAAAAACAGCAAGATGGCAGAGATGCGTAGAGCAAGGTATGTGAAAAGGAGTGTGGAGCTTCCATGCCCTCTCTGCGCATACAACTCACCCCTCCGTGTGTTCAACAACCCGATGCTTTCAGAACCCCGTCCTTTGGATTTTTAGGGAGGCTTCAATCCACGGTTACAATTAATTAAATCATTAAACATTGTTAATTGAATTCAATCTCCAGGCCTTTTCCTATAACCCACTCCCCAAATCAAGGAGGTGGGACTGAAACTTCCAACCCTCTAATCACGTGATTGGGTCCTCTGGCAACCAGCCCCCACCCTTAGGTGCTCTCCAAAAGTCACTCATTACCATAACAAAAGACACATTTACTGCTTTCAACACTTAGGAAATTTCAATGGTATTAGGAGCTTTGTGCCAGAACTCAGCAAAAACCAAATATTACAGAAGTGCTGGAGGTAGATGCAGTAGCACATAGACAGACAAGTACTGTCCTCTGGGGAGGACTTTGATGGGCGATACCTGGTGTTCAGGTTGGACACTGGAGCCACACTCTCTAGCCTTAAAGCCTGGGCTCTCTCACTATAACATTAGGCAAGTTACTTAATTTCTCTAAACCTCAGTTTCTTTACCTATTAAATGGGAATAATAATAACACCTATATCATAAAATGACTAATCTAAAAAATTAATCAATGTGGAGTACTTAGAAGACTGTTAGGCCCCTAGGAAGTCTAGTAACATTATGACTATTGTTATCAACATTATAGAGTTTGAAAGAAAGAAAATTAGGCCAGCAAAATAACTTTAGATAGGGATAAGTATTGTGAAGGAAATAAAACAAGGTTATGAGAAAGTGATCAGAAAAGTTACTCTAGATTAGTCCCAAGTAGGTCTCTCAAAGAAGTGACATCTAAGCTGAGTCAAGCAGATCAGGGGAACAGCATTCCAGGCAGGAGAAAATGCAGGTGTAAAGGCCCTGTGGCAGGATCATGCTTGGGATATTCTACAAAGAAAAGGCAGGCAGCGTGGCTATTTGAAGGGAAGAGTAGAAGGTAATGAAATCAAATATGTAGGCAGAGGCCAGATCATAAACATCGGCTAAAGACTAGAAATAGGTTTGTTTCTCTCAGTGAATGGACCTTCCAAAGAACACAGGGCCTCCCAAGACATGAGTAGGTACCAGACAAGAGAGATTAAATGCTAACTTCTGTTTTCCCAGTCCTCAATGGAAAAGCAAAGGGACATTCCCTAGGCAAAAAGGGGAGTCCAGGGGTAAAGCTTCCCCCCACTCCAGGTGGGGTACAAACTGAGAGGGAGGAGGGATTGCCATGCGGGCTGAAGGTTCTCCAGGAGACGGGATCGTCCATTGTCTGATAAAGGGAAGGTCATAGTCCGCCAGGGAGCTTACAGGTAATGGTAACAGTCTGACCTGGAGAGTAGCCTGTTGACTCAGGCTGTGCTGGAGAGATGGCCTCGTCCCTCTATGAAGAAGCAGAGCCCAGAGACAGAGCTGCCCAGGTACAAGTAACTCACCATTTTTTTCTTTAATACAGCTGAAAGCCAATCAAACTAAATTCAAACTTTAGTATTATCATCAAATTCCTTCAAGTTTTGTATTTAAAGCTTATGACCTTTAAGTAATTTAGGAGGGAGTCTGTCCCACTCCTCCAAAACGTTTTATTATCAGGTAGTATTGGTAGAATTTACTTAGGGTGAGGATGCTCCATGACCCATAAGCAAGAGAATAATATAATTTACCCTCTAAGTTGGGACACTGTTGAGAATGAAAAGAGGTTCTATTAATAATCATCTTAGAGAAACGGTATAATCTTGTACCTATTAAGGAATTATCTACCCCTTACTCAGGCAAAGACCAAGGGAAGATTGTCTTGGACAAACTAGGACCTATTCAGGAATTATCTACCCCTTACTCAGGCAAAGACCAAGGGAAGGACTTGAGATTTTATTTAAATGAGGCAGGAAATCATTAGTGGGTTTAATCAGAGGAATTACACGGTCTGAGTTATATTTTCAAAAGATCTCTCTGGCTTCGGTGTGGAGATTAGATTGCAGGGACACTAGGAGAAGCAAGCAATGTTTTAGGTCCTGCCATGGTCTAGGCAAGAGATGATAGAGGCTTGAACTAGGGTGGAAGATGGAGAGAACTCAGTATAATAAATACATTGGAGATGGAGCTGTCGGGACTAACTGATGGATTGGCATTTGGGGATAAGGAAGGCCAGAATCCAATAGCATGAGATACTGAGCAGATGAAGTTGCCATTTAGTTAGATGACAGTTTTCTTCATATCAGCAGAAACATGTGTTCATGCCTTTAGCTCGATCAGGTGCAAGTACATAACAAGAACAATAAACATGAACCTCTTTTAATTGTTTTCGATATGTCAGATACTATGCTAAGCTCTTTCATATATTAACTAGAGGCCTGTTGCATGAAGAGATTCATATAATAGGCCTTCCTTTCCCCTGGCTGCTGGCCTCCGCGTCAGACACTATGCTAAGCTCTTTCATATGTTAACTATTGCACGAAGAGATTCGTATAATAGGCCTTCCTTTCCCCTGGCTGCTGGCCTCCGGCACCCGGGGCCCAGGCCTTCGCTCTTGTCGAGTTCTGTCCAGAGCCAGCCCCGGAAACATCAGGCCTCGCTGCTCCACCAGCCCCGGGCTGTCAGGCTTTGCTCCACTGCTTGGAGCCTATGTATGCAAATTAACCGCCATCTTTGTTGGCAGTTAATTTGCATATCACGCTGATTAGCCAATGGGAGGCATAGTGAAGGTACAGTCAATTACCATGTTTGTCTATTATTAGATAGGATTTAATCCTCATAACAACCCATGAGGTAGGTATTACCATTTCCAGCATTTTACAAATGAGTAAGCTACAGAGAGAGAGAATAAGTAAGTCACACAGCCAGCTAGAGGCAGAACCAGGCCTGGATTTGATGGATTTGGGAGCTGTGATACCAGATTCCACCTCTTAGCCCCATGCCATATGGCCTGTCTGACTCCATGATCCCTAATTCTAATCCTTTAACCCCCCTGGTTGCACGCTGTTGGAAACAAGCATCTCAAATGGTAGTGTGAGTTGGCTTACCCTAAAATACTCTCTGAGATTGAAACACGCTCCCCTCCACCCCAGAGATGTTTAGGAAGAGAGCCGCTGAAGTCAGAGGGTCATGCACTCATCCTGAATTGGACCAATTCCATGGAGTAAGGAAACATCACTACAGCATCTGCTGCATTTTAGCAACTGGAAGGAGGCACGTTATCTTCCCCTGCCTCATTTTATTCATTTGCAGTAATGGGAGGACCATGCTGGAGTCAGATTCCTGGGTTCAGATTCTAGCTCACTACCTGTTAGCAGGTGTCTTTCTATATCACTTAACCCATTTGTGCCTCAGTTTCCTCATCAGTAAAGTGGGGATAACACTATGCCAGAGACTGGCTAGTTTTTTCACCAAATCCAATTCCCTTTCTTTCTGGCCACAGGGCTGAATTTCCCAGCATCTCTTGTGGCCAGAGGTGCTGACCTGTAGGATAGGGGGCAGATGTGATGGATGAGGCCTTCAGATCTGGCCCATTACAAAACTTCCAAGTGACTCCGCACTCTTTCTTCTTTGTCTGCTGGATGAATACAGAGGAGTTCGCAGAGGACTGCGGGTTCCCCAGGCAGAGCCACAGACTCCAAGGTGTTGGAGTTTCCAAATGACTTTGTAAAAGTCCTCCCGCCAAATAGGACCATTCATTTTGTACTTTGCGTAAACCAGAAGTAAATGTTTATTGTGTTAAACCAGGGAGAGCTAGGGGTGTATAGAGCAGCTTGCATTACTATCCTAACTAATATAAACCCCTACCTCATAGGGCAGTGGTTCTCAACCTTCCTAATGCCGCAACCCTTTTTAAAAATTGTTTTATTACCTAAAGTATTACAAAGAGTACTACATAGGTCTCCTTTTTTTTCTCCCCTTTACCTTCCCCTAACCTCCCAT
>NW_005363772.1:2410544-2415848 GCF_000412655.1 Myotis brandtii
ATAACATTGGCAAATATGTTCTCCCATGCAGTGGGCTTTCTTGTTGTTTTGTTGATGGTTTCTTTTGCTGTGCAGAAGCTTTTTATTTTGATGTAGTCCCATTTGTTTATTTTCTCTTTAGTTTCCAATGCCCTAGGAGCTGTATCAGTGAAGAAATTGCTTGGGCATATGTCTGAGATTTTGTTGCTTTTGGATTCCTCTAGTATTTTTATGGTTTCCTGTCTTATGTTTAAGTCCTTTATCCATTTTGAGTTTATTTTTGTGTATGGTGTAAGTTGGTGGTCTAGTTTCATTTTTTTGCATGTATCTGTCCAATTTTCCCAACACCATTTATTGAAGAGACTGTCTTGTCTCCATTGTATGTTCTTGCCTCCTTTGTCAAATATTAATTGAGCATATTGGTTCGGTTCGATTTCTGGGCATGCCTCAACCCTTTAATACAGTTCCTTATGTTGTGGTGACCCCCAACCATAAAATTATTTTCCTTGCTACTTCATAACTGTAATTTTGCTACTGTTATGAATTGTAATGTAAATATCTGATATACAGGATGTGTTTTCATTGTTCACGACATAGGGTTACTTCAAGCACTAAAGTATCTACAAAGTATTGGTATACATGTGCTCTCAGAACATACAGGAAAAGTATCTCCATGGTTCTCTTTTTCCAAATTCTTTGTATAGCTAGAGGATAACATAGACCACATCAGAAATCATGGTTCTCCACATAAGGCATCTTGCGGTGATTGACAATACAGTCTATTTGTACAAAAATGGGTGTGAGTGAATTCTATAAAAGAAGCTGCACAGCAGGGAGCCAGCAGGTGTGAACTAGGGAAGTTCAAAAGGCTGTGCTCCAAAGGCTTCTCTCATCCTGTCCTTCCCAGGGTCACCTAACCCCAGTCTGCAGTCAGGGCTTTTGATCTGTGTGTCTTGGTCTTCCCAACATGATTGCATAGCCTTGCTGAAGATTTGGACCAATGGGTTATTACTACCCATTGTCTTTCTTTTGGGAAGATTCAGGCTCATCAGTGGTAGTAACCTATGACTCCTACAAGTGGGCAGAAGAGAAGACTTCAAAGTTAGAAAATTCAATAATCATATAGAGACACATGATTAGAAATGGAAATCCTTCTTGAGAGATGATTAGGTTTTCCTTTGAAAATCTTTTATTACAGCCTAAAGCCAAGGCCCCAGAAAAACACCAGAGATTCGAGAGAACATTCAGCAAGTGATAAATAAGAATTCTACCCAATAGGAAGATTTTGAACAAAAAAAGATGTAAATGACTTGACTTGATAGCTCGCTTGCATATTTACTTGTCTCTACACACCCCGACAAGTTTTCTCTAGACTTATATTGGCAAATAAATCTCTTGAAACTTGATTTTATTTTTTCCAGTTTACCTTCAGGCTCTGAAGATGGTGTACTCCATCATCATCACTCACCGTCTTGTATCTCCAACAGTACTACAAATCTTATTTTATGATCTAGCATTGTCAGCAGATATACTGCTTTGGTGACAAAGAGAATACTTCATGAGTGTCTAAAATGGCCTTGTAGATAAATAATTCTATCGGTTCAAAGATATTCATCTGCCAACAAAAAACCTCTCATCATTGGAAATTTTCCAATGTACCAAAATATGTCTGATGTAGGAAGAACCTAAAGAAAAAGCCACCCATTATCTACTATCATACAGATAAAATCCCAAGGAAGTCGTGGTCACTTGGCTCAGTCCCAGGTGGCTGTTACATTCAGAGAAGTATAATCCAGACAGGACGTCGTCCATGTTTATGTGCATATTTTAGCATCTTTAAGGAGGATACAGTACATAAACAGCAACACTTATTACAATCCTCCCTCCCTATTTCATAATGCACCAAGCCCCTGGATGCCTCTCACTGTCCTTCCCCAGAAGAATTGTTTATGCTTCCACATCCTGTCAGTCCTGATTTCTTTCATCAAATGGTTCATCATCTCTTCCCAGAGCCTCCTAGCAAAGGATATGCCTCGCCTAAGGGACACTGTGCTCTAATCTTCAGTCAAAAATCCATCTGCTATGCTTTTGATCAGTCTGTCTCATCCTCATTCCATCAATTTTGCATCACAAAAGCCCAAAGAATTGCCTGGAATTGGACCTTTCCTCTGTATGCAGGGAAGGGTAGGGAACTGAGCAGGCCAAGCCCCCCAAAGCTCCCTCATATGTTAATTAGTTTTGTCCCATCACACCTATTAAATATAAGGCCAAAGAATGCCTTAAATGTGTACACGTTGCCTGGACAGTCAAAGCGCATCCCAATTCAAAAGCAATGCTTTGTGCAAAACGGAGGCAGCCATTTGCCTCTGGTAAGTGATTCCAGAAAGGCCAACGTGATAGCAGCATCTCTCAAAGGCTTCGCACAGCTGAGCTTTGGGTAACATAAAAGTCGCCGTCTGTCGCCTAGTAAAAGAAGAATGGCTTATTCTCCTACTGGGACTAAATTAAAAGATGCGGTTGTTCCATCATATTTAGCAGCACTCCTATAAGGCACAAAAGCTTCCGTGGCGCTGATTAGAAGGAGAACATATCATCTGGCTGGCAGACAGGATCTGTAACTAAAACAAAAGTATTCTCGCCCTTGACTAAACATTTACTGTCAACAATCTGTCTTCTGCATGAGCCGGGGAAAACACACTCCCAAACACACACGCAAACACAAATGTTCTATTCACAATAAATCTGCTCGAAGGAACAATTACCGAAGGAATCATTTTTCTTTACCTTATCAGCGAAATGCTTTATGTTGGATGTGTTCTGAGTGGTCCTGCAGAACACATCCATGGGCCACTCAGGCTGCTGGTCTTCAAAAAAGGAAAGAAAGAGGGATTATTTTCTTAGCCCTTATTATGGTCATTATGTGGCTCATTATTTCCATAAATAGGTCTCATTAGTCCAACAGTAACTGGATCTTCACCCTGGGCTTCACCCTAGCAGAGAGAATAGACCGGATTTTCCTTGTGCCTGTGTGACATCCTTGCTGTGGACAAGGAATCTCTCTGTGTACCTTGATCTTCAAAAACTGGAATGACTTCATCCAACATACTGTTTACCACAACACAGCTTCTCTGTCTTGGATTGTAAGTCTTGTTTAAAGGAGATCCACATGTTGGGTAACCTTGGATAAAAGACTTCTGTCTTCCTTGTGACAATATGAATAAAATACTTCTTGCTTTACTTCCTAAGATTTTAAATCCTCCAAAGGGGAAAAATTCCAATTTAAAATATGATCATATTATTTACACAATGTTATATGTTAATTACACCTCAATAAAGCTGGAAAAAATATGTCAATGCTTTTACTATTTAGGAAATTGTTATAATTTATAATTATTTAAATCTAATCTATAATTATAATTATTTAATTAAGTTTAAATAATTCTTCTACACTGTTGAAAAGTTTTCTTTGTGAAATAAATTAGAAAAGACTGTGACAAACCCATTTCATGAATATTGCTCTAATTTTATTTTTCAATGGCTTAAGAAAGTGTTCCAGATGTCATTCATTCCCTTGTTTGTTATAGGTAAAAAAGAAAATCTAATTATATATTATACTTAACTAGAGGCCTGGTGCACGAAATTCATGCACGGGGTGGGGGTAGGGGAATCCTCAGCCTAGCCTGCACCCTCTTGTAATCCAGGACTGCTGGCTCCTAACCACTCGCTTGCCTGCCTGCCTGATTGCCCCTAACCACTCTACTGCCTGCCTCATTGCCCCTAACCACTCACCTGCCTGCCTCATCGCCCCAACCACTTGCCTGCCTGCCTCATCACCCCTAATCACTTTCCTGCCTGCCTGATACCCCTAACTGCTCACCTGCCTGCCTGATCGCCCCTAACCACTCTGCTGACTGCCTGATCACCCCTCACCACTCGCCTGCTTGCCTGATCACCCCTAACTGCTCTGCCTGATCGCCCCTAACCATTCTGCCTGCCTGCCTGATAGTCCTTAACTGCCTCTGCCTCAGCCCCCACCATGGTGGCTTTGTTCAGAGGGATGTCCGGAAGGATGTTCGGCTATCTGGCCTAATTAGCATATTATGCTATTATTATTATAGACTAATGGTCCAGTGCAGGAAATTCGTGCACATTAAAAAGGAATTAATTAGAGGAAAGATTTTAATATTGCTAATTTTCCTTTCTCTATAATAGAAGTGTCAGAGATGAAAGAAAATTAGTAAAATGTATATGAAAATCTCCCTCCTGTTAGAGTCTGGGGGGTGCCGCAATACCCAGAGTCAAGTCCCCACCCACCCGTGTGCCTTGAAATCACATGAGACCCAGACCTGCCTGGCCCCACCCCGTCAAGCCTCGCCGGGCGGGGTCGCAGCCTCAGGTCCCCTGGTCCTGCACCAGTGGAGGGGGCATGGCCTCAGGTCCCTCGGCCCCAGCACCAGGGTGGGGGGGTGCAGCCTCAGGTCCCCTGGCCCTGATGCGAGGGCTGGAGGGCATGAGGGCGTGATGACCATTTGCATATTAGCTCTTTATTATATAGGATAATTTCTTAATTTTAAGGTTTTCTACTCTGTAACCTTCTATTTCATATACCATTTAAAATTTCTCATCATATTTTGTGGGTTTTTAAAAGTCACATTATCTGATTTATTTTTGCTTCTTAGAAAGGAGGGTTTTTACCCATTTAATTTGTTATTTATTGCCCCAGCATGGCAAAGTCACACCCACAGATGCTTAATAATATTATCTGAAGATAAACCAAAACCATATACGTTGTTCACATTGGAATGAGATGAATATAGGAATAAAATTGGGTTATCACTCTATATCTTATATTTGGAATTCAGCGTGGATCACATTAGAATAATGGAGACAGCCTGGAGGTTCACATGCAAAGAAAAGGGAAGTTTGGAAGCAATCCCAAAGGAAACTGATAAACGTGTTCAATTATGGGAAAATGGATCAGATGGGAAAAGCAACTGCTCTTGCTTAGCTTAGAAAAGAGAGCTGTTTCACACATGGTCCCCATGCATATGAAGTATAGTTATCAAGAGGAAAATAATTACATATTCTCTTTCTCCCTCCCTCTCCCCCCTCTCTCTTTTCCTCTCTCTTTCTCTCTCTCCCTCATAGACTCAAGGGAATATTGGTTAAAAAAAATAATAATTTTGTATAAATTAAAAAAAAATGTTTTGACCAGAGGCTGAGTCAAGTCAGAATTGAGGGAGATAAAGTTGGCTCTTTGAAAATGATCAAACAAGAGGTTTGTTTCATTCTTTGGCTTTTTGTGCTTCTTTACCAATTCAGCAA
>NW_005363772.1:2417186-2419448 GCF_000412655.1 Myotis brandtii
AATTTCCTCAAATAAGGTTATTTTCCTGTAGATAACCACGATAAACCATCAAAATAGGAAATTAACATTGACACATTAATAACAACTAGATCCCAATGGAGTTTTGCAAATTTTCCCAATAATATCCTATACAATAAAAGCCTAACATGCAAATCGACCGAACTGCGGAACGACAGGTCGCTATGACGTGCATTGACCACCAAGGGTTAGACACTCAATGCAGGAGCTGCCCCCAGCCCACAGGCCCCAGGCCAGCAAAAGTGGGTGCCAGTGGGGGTCCCCTGATTGCCCTGCTGGTCACCCTGCAAAGGGAGGTGACAGTGGTAGTGGCAGGGGCCAGGGCCAGGGAGCGGGCAGTGCCAGGCCGGCCAAGGCAGGTGCCAGTTGGGACCCCCCCCAATATCCCCACTGGTTGCCCTACAGGTCAGCCCTGATCGCCAGCCAGGCCTAGGGACCCTACCCGTTCACAAATTTCATGTACTAGACATCTAGTCTTTTATAAAAGGATCCAGTCCAGAATCACATATTTAGTTTAAGCCAAGGCAGGTGCCAGTTGGGACCCCCCAATATCCCCACTGGTTGCCCTACAGATCAGCCCTGATCACCAGCCAGGCCTAGGGACCCTACCCGTTCACAAATTTCATGTACTAGACATCTAGTCTTTTATAAAAGGATCCAGTCCAGAATCACATATTTAGTTTAGTTGTCAGTTCCTTGGTCTTTCCTGGACTTCCAAAATCTTGATACTTTTGAAGATTATAGGTAGTGAGTGATGTTGTAGAATGTTCCTCAGTTAGGGTTTATCCAGTGTTCTGACTCTGCTGGATGCTGAGTATACAACATTTTGAAAACACAGTCAGCATGTTCCCAGGCAACAGATTACAAACCTCTCTTTTATGAAAGGACTACTAGACTACTTTAAGTTGACTCCATATTAGTGGGACTTCTGCCAAATTCAGGGTGAATAAGTTGCACATTGAGTCAGTCATACTATTTATGTACAAAAGCAAATATTAAATTATCAACGGCTAAATCAGGGATGGGCAAGAAACTTATGAAATATGCTCAACCTCATGAGTAATCAGAAAAAATATACCTTAAAATCACATTCACCTAACAAATTAGCAAAAATTAAGAGTCTAACAACAATGGTAGTGTTGGCAAGATTGTGAACCAATGGAAACTCTCTATATACTATATGTGAGAGCATAAATTGCTACAGCCACTTTTGAAAACACTAACATTTTTAGTAAAGGTAAAGACATATAAACTATAAACCAGTGTTATAATTTCTACAGGGGAGTATATTATTGTTTGGAGGAGTGAATTTTCTGGGGTCACATATGTCACCAGGAATATTTAGAAATTATTCATCTTACCCTACTTTTAAGGTAGATAATTTACCCCCTTCTGCAGGTGAAGGAACAGCTGTATGATTTGTAAATGGTGACTCCAAGGTTTTCAGGATGAATAGTGGTCAAATGAGAATTTGAAAAAAGGTCTCCTTGATTCCAGAGTCTGGCTATTTCTGCTCCACCAAAAGCTACAGAATGTTCCCACATAAATTACCTCATTTAATCCTCTCAATAACTCTCCAGGGAAGGCATTGATATCTTGATTTTTAAGATGAGGAAAATCAGCAGAATTAAATGGCTTTTCCATAGTGTTGACATACAAGAACTTAAATCCAAGGTTATTGACTCCAAAATTCAGTGATTTAAGAACCAAGAACATGGGGGAGAAACCAAGATGGGGGCATAGGTAAACACCGGAAATTGCTGCCTCGCACAACCACTTCAAAATCACAACTAAAAGACAAAACGGACACCATCCAGAACCACAGGAAGGCTGGCTGAGTGGAAATTCTACAACTAGAAGGAAAGAGAAAAGCACACTGAGACTCAGAGGAGGTGCGGAAGTAAAGTGCAGAGGTACGGAGGCGCATGTGGAAAGGGCTGGCAACTGAGGACACGGTTGTCTTTTTCAATCGGGAGGGAGACACAAGCTCCTGACGGCCCTGACTCCAGTTCCGGGGGAGTCTCTGGGGACTCAGACTCATACAGGGAAAAACTGGACTGTCTGGCATCGGGAAGAACTCAAGGGCGGCTCTCTTTCAGAGGTGCTTGCAGCGATTACCGGGACACTGACACGTGGGGCCTCTTAGGGTAGGACTGAGGAGCAGCCATAGCTGCTTGCTCCATCCTGTTGATCCCCTGAGACCCTGCCCCACCCAAGCTGTGCGCAGAGGCTTTTGCATATGAA
>NW_005363772.1:2421009-2465289 GCF_000412655.1 Myotis brandtii
GTAGGGTGGGAACCGGGTGGAGGGGAGCAATGGGGGGAACAAAGAGGAACAACTGTAATAATCTGAATAATAAAGATTTAATTTAGAAAAAAGAACCAAGAACATCATCATCTTCCCAAAGAAATCCTTGAATAATATAATTGGGATGGGGGAGGGGGGCAGACAGAGTGGATTTAAATTAATTTGTAGTACATAATAGAACCACCAGAGGTATCTAATTAAAATCTCCTGCATCTTTTCAGTTTTCTTTTCTCCAATTTAAATAACCCAAGTAACCTTTACTAAGAACTATTTTACATATATTCTGATAGCTTCGTAAGTGCTGACTACTGTTCCTAGTTCCCAGATTCCTAGCTCCCATGTCCTGGTTTCTAGAATGGAAAACTCAGAGAGAGAGGTTAAGTGATTTGCTCAAGATCATAGAAAGTGTTCTCAGCAGTCATACGTTCTGACTGCCAGGCCCATGCCCTCCTAATGTAAATTGACTTTGCTTAGCAGTGAAATAAAATTCCTACTTATTTATTCAGGCCCCATTTCAACCTCTCCTTTATTTATTTCATCCCATGTGACTTCCAGAACTTTGTTCTGTCCTCCTTAAGAAACTCTTAAACTCTGATAGGCAGAGAGTCAAGAGCACAGAGTGCATGCTTTACCCCACAGTGCTATTTTGGTTCCACTTGAACACTGAGATATTACAAAGGTTGTCACTACTGTGACACTTACTTTTTGCTAATTTATTTTTAACACAAAGTAATTCATGTAAGAAAAAAACAAACCAACAACAATAAAACAAACCCCATCTTGGTATTGAGGTACAAGAATGGGAATTATATTAGATAATTGTAAATCAACTATTCAAAGTCAAATAAAAATAAACTATAAAAATAAAAAAAGTTTGAGTAATTTTAGAAAATAAAACCAGATGTAAATTGTAATGTTTTGAGATTGCAGCTCTCTTTGGGTAAAGTATTATAAAAATGGCATACTGGCTTTAAAGAACTGGGCGCTGGTTCTAGATCCACTGCCTAACAAGCCCTTTAGGATTACCTGGTATTTTTCCATTTTAGCATTCTTATTTGCAAAATGGCAGGTTGGGACTATGGTTATTTCTCATCTCTGATTTTCTAAATTTCTTTCAAAGACTTTTTAGCTAGTGATAGAACCAAGTCTGGTGCTCAGGAAAGTTCTCCATTAGAGTGTGACGCTCTCTCCTTAATAGTATACTGAAATGGTGAATCGCATGTAAAGTAACATTCTGTGAAAAAGAATACTTGACCTTTAATGATTCGATGTCAACAGTACAAAAAGTACAGGAAGGGTAAGCGATTTTTCCTTACTAAGAACATCCGTCTCCTTTTCATGGTTACGTAAAATGTTTAAACACTTTCAATACGTGTGTGTGAGTGGGCAGACTCTTCTCGAGATTTATCTTATAGCTGATCCTTTCACTGAAAGGAGAATTCAGTTCTGACTGCTTTTTTTTATTGATCTCTTAATGCTGCCTATTTTACTGAGAGATGTTTTCAAATAATAAAACACATCACATCAAACCTCTGAATCACTCTAAGTTTGCATTACACTCTTTACACATACCACCTTGTTTAATCCAATTTTAGCAAAGCTGAGTTAGGAAGCACTTCACTACTATCTCCTATCTCAGCATAAACTGAGCAAATGCTATTCCTGACTTTTGGGGATTTATGGAGAGCAGAAGTTATAAAATTAACAATCCTTGCCAGGGGCTATGACTAATTCATGGTGCATTAAAGGAAAGAGGCCATCAAAGTGTTCAGGGTGATGTTCAGTGTCAGGGGAAAAGCTCATGAAACTTGAGTCATAAATGTACAGTCATTTAAGAGTTTTCTGGAAAAAGTTACAACCAATTTCATAGCATTATTTGGATGGCGTCTGGTCAATATTTTGACATTAACACTACAGCATTCAACAAAACTTTTAAAGGAAGTGTAACACATGTTCAGAACAGGGCACAAATCACACTTGGACAGCCTGATGAGTTGAAGAAGTGCCCTTTGTTCTCTCTTCTAGTCACTAGCACCCCAAAGCAATCACTGTCCTGGCTTCGTTTGTGAATTTTATGTCCATGAAATCATAAAGTGCTCCTTTCACCCAACGTTCTGTTTCTGAGCTTCATCCATATTAAGCGTGTAGCTGGAGTTTGTGAAGTCTCATTGCTGTGCTCTATGCAATTACTTGAATATATTTCAATTTACTTACCCTTTCTAATGTTGCTAGGCATTTGGATAGTTTCCAGTTTCTAGTTATTATGGCACTGCTGTGAACATTCTTGCACATGTGTGTTTTTTTTAAGAATTATACATGTTTTTGTGAACATGCCTGTGCATTTTTTAATCCTTTCTATGTCATTGGGTATGCATATAACCAACTTTGCTAGACACTGAAAAAATGGCTTTCTGAAGTGGTTATACCAATTTACACTCCCACCAGCAGTGTATGAGAGTTCCAATTGTTCCATATCCTCACTGTTCCATAGCCTAGTTGTTCTGTATTACCCCAGCACCTGGCATTACTAAACCACTTTATGACATGTTTATTTTTCTTGTGCACCGGTAGTTAGAAAAGCAAATGATTTTGAAATAGTGAGCTTTTTGTATATTAACAAAGAAAAAATAAAATAATCTGATTAATCTTTGTAGAAAAGCTAGCTATGTTAAGTCTATTCTGAAAGTTTTGAGGAAAACACAAAACATATAGGTTCACCCTAAGTATGTTTTGAGATTGCTGCTCTCTTTCATTTCATTTCTCTTTCATGTTGTTTTTATGAAAAAGCACAAAGAGACATGTTGTTTTAATATAGGAGGTCAGAATCAATCTATGATTTCTAGTTGAAGAGTTGGAAGATATGTTAGTTTCACTAAAATAAGGAAAGTCTGGATAATGCAAAGGGCGTGGGAGTGAAGTAATCTCCCTGCTCTGGGGGTATGAATCCCAGGAAGAATTTATTCTGAGATATTGAAAGGATTTGTATACAGTTTATAATGTGAAAATAAGTTAGGCACTATTAACCTAAAGGATTTTCCAACATTCATGGTTGATAACCCCAGATGCTGCAATCCTTCCTTACTTCCCTATCAGAGGTCCAAACAATGTAATTTACAAGGGAAATCAGTAAAACCAAAGGTGTGTTCACAGCTCCACTCATATTTTGGTTTAGAGAAAAATTAGAGTGATTATGGATCATTTATCACTATTTTTTTAAATTTAGAAATGATGAAAAGCTTTCATTGACATAAGAAATCGTTTTCCCTCAAATGAAGTAGAAAGCTTGGGGCTGTGAAATCCAGAGTGCTGTTTAGCAGTGATGGTGGTAGAAAAGCTCATCTTTCTAAGCCCTTTCTCACAACCTGGCATCACCAGTTTCCCACCTCCTCACTGTCAACTGATCTCTTAATCACCTTATATTTGGATTGTTGCCTACATCAACTTTTCCCTCTCCTAGCTATTGCTGTTCAATTTCTGTTTGGGGAAAACAATGCAAAGACATGTCCACATATTTTGCCATCTAGAAATCAAAGTTCATTTAGTCAGGAATCTCTATTCAAAAATATTTATGGATCATTATATAGAAGAACTTCCAGATGGAGTCCAAGGAAATAATAATAGTTTAAAATCACTAATGTAATCTGATGAATAAGATGTTTTAAAGGCCTAGTATAGAATTTAAAATAAAGTTTAAATTTATAAAATAGCCCATCCTAGATCTCTTTTGATGGAAAAAGTGGGATAACTAACTTATGTGTTTCATAATAATATGAAGATTCCATGAGTCCATTAAGAAAACTACCTTCTTCCCTGTGTTTAGATGAAATGACTCATATCTGCATTGCATTTACGGCAGACTGTAAACTCCTATGGGAATGAAGCTTCTGTGTATTAGTTAATTAATTCACAATAGATAATAAAATGACATATTTAAAAAGTTAAGAAATAAGCTTAAAAGTATAGTGGTGATAGCTAACTTTCATCAAACCCTTCCAATGTGTCAAGAAGTATGTATGCATGTACTTTTATTTTCACATTTACTTTTTAAAATTTTATTAAATTTATGGACATTGGTTAGTAAGATAAGTTTCAAGCATACAATTCTATGATACATCATCTGTATATTGCATTGTGTGTTCACCACCCAAAGTCAAGTTTCCTCTTGTTACCATATACTTGATGCCCTTTACCCTCTTCTACCTCCCTCCACCCTCCCTTTCCACAGGTAACCACCATACTGTTGTCTGTGTTTGTGAGGTATGTTTTTTTTTATTTGTATAAGATAAGTTTCAAGCATACAATTCTGTGATACATCATCTGTATATTGCATTGTGTGTTCACCACCCAAAGTCAAGTTTCCTCTTGTTACCATATACTTGATGCCCTTTACCCTCTTCTACCTCCCTCCACCCTCCCTTTCCACAGGTAACCACCATACTGTTGTCTGTGTTTGTGAGGTATGTTTTTTTTTATTTGTTTGTTCATTTGTTAATTTCTGTTTCTTATACTTGAAATCAGATGGTTCTTGTTTTTTCCTATCCAACGTATTTTGCTTAGTATATTCCAAACTCCATCGATGTTGTCACAAATGTCAGTATTTCATCTTTTCTTATGGCTGAGTAGTATTCCATTATCTAGCTCAGTGGTGGAGCATTTGACTGCAAATCTACTCTTAACAATACCCCCTAGAATCATTACCCCTATGACAGATGAAGTATTTTAGGATCAGCTAAGGTAACTTGCCCAAGGCCACTTGAACCAGGTCTATCTGTGCCCTTAATTATCATGCTTTCCCAAAAGAAAGTGCCCTTGGGGAAAAAAAGAAAAGAAAAAAAAAAAGAGTGCTGTCACAGAGCACTGACTAATCATCAACAAAAGATGTATTTAAATTTGCACCTCAACCACTGACCACTGAAAGTCAAGTCCCTGAGTAAATTGGATATCCACTGTGAGGCATTCTCTTGAACTCATTATGATAATAATGGATTGTTCCTCTTAAATCTCTCATTTCAGGAAGAAGTCATGTTCTGCAAAGAAAAGCATTATTGAAATGATGTGCAGTACTAGGCTTTCTCAAGCAGAATTTTGCTCCTATAAAGACTAAAATGGAGAGGATAGCCTAAGTTCCGAGGCTGAACCTGGGGACCCAGATCACAGATGTGTTGGAAGGATCATCTTTGCATTCAGGACAACGAATATTTAATATTTCATGTGTGTAGGGGGAGGAGGCATTAGGGACACAACCCATCACAACCTTAAAATGTTAGTCCCATAACTGGGGTTCAAATAAAACGTTGTGGGACCTCAAAGGAGGAAGGGAAATATTGTTTGAGCAGGTGCTCTTCCACCTTCAAGCACTCTCCTTAGGACTCCTTGGTAACACTGTGACCCTTGGCTGCAAGTCCATGTAGGAAGAGTGATTCAAGTCAAGATCCTCCTGAAATTAGGGGTTGGGGGTAAGAGCAGCTGAGGCCTCTGTCCCAGGAGCAAGCACTGGGCACTGAAGCCTCAGCTATTTCACCAGATGGTGCAATCAGAATGACACTTTTCCTTTCTCTAAGGAAGACAGACAAAAGGAAGAAGATTTTAAACTGTGTGGACGAAAGGGGCCACATGCTAACGTGACAAGCTCAGGGAAGGCCTGCATGACGGTTTTGCAAACTCAGAGACCTAAGGTAACCACAAAGGATGGTCTGAAATTAAACTTTAACTAAAAGCAGTTATGGTGGGTAGTTACGTCCTAGGCTAGTATCTTCACTGACAAGGTCAACCTTTACCTTAACTGAGCCTGTCTTTTTGCATCTATAATAACATACCCTTGAAATGTCTGGGTAACTTGTAACTTCCCTTTTTCTGGACCCCTTGGGGCACAACCTAATGCGCTTGGGCACCAGGACAGATACCACAAATTCCTTCATTATCATGTTAATTGCTCCTGCACCCACCTAAGTATGTGTCTATCATTTTACTTTTTATCCAATCCCAGATGTTTCCCTGCTTTGCTTCCTCCCGCCTCTCTAGTCTATCCCCAATGGATTTCATGTAACCCACCTACGTCCCTCCTTTGATTTGCAATGTATAAAAATAGATGAAAACCCTGGCTGGTTTGGCTCAGTGGCTAGAGCGTCGGCCTGCAGACTCAAGGGTCCCGGGTTCAATTCCGGTCAGGGGCATGTGCCTTGGTTGCGGGCACAACCCCAGTGGGGAGTGTGCAGGAGGCAGCTGATTGATGTTTCTCTCTCATCGATGTTTCTAACTCTCTATTCCTCTCTGTAAAAAATCAATAAAATATATTTTTTAAAAAATAGATGAAAACCCACCATTCTCCAGAGCACTATCCTAATCCATTGAGATATTGTTTCCTGGCAATTGTTGACAGTTTGACTCAAATAAACTCACAAAAATTCTTTACAGGTTTGAATGTTTTTTACGTTAACAACTGCAAGAGAGATGATTAGATGCCCAAATAAAAAAAATATATTAGTAACTGCTAGAAAGTCACCATTTATTGAGCACTTGTTGGCCAGGCACTGTTAGGTACTGTACAAGAATTATCTTAATACCCATAAGATCCTGCATGGGCAAGTAATTCCCCCGTTTTCCAGATGAGGACATTGAGGCTTGTCACAGTAAGAACCTTTTTTATTCTCAAGCAAGTAATCAGTGGTTTAGCCAGACTTGCCACCCAAGTAGTAAGTTGACATGACTCAAAGAGTCATGCTGGATGGGGGCGAGCTAGAAGGGGTCAATGTGGGGCGGGGAGAATGGGACATATGTAAGACTTTCAACAATAAAAATTTAATTTAAAAAAAAAAAAGTCATGCTATTTTTACCACAGAACATCCCTCAAGTTGCAGACATTAGAATACTGGTTTTACAGAACAATAAGAGCTATAATGTTTAGAATAAATGTGTTTGAGGAATACCAAGTTAAAGTTTAAACAAGTTTATTTACTACCACTATGGTCAAAATGCACTGACAGCATGCATTATGCATCTTCCACAGGGGTTTTAGTGTCTAGTGTCTAGCATTTTCCAAACCTGTTCGATCACAGAACTTCTTTATTTCTGGCATAACTGGACTCTCCAAGAACTCATTGCATGGGCCAGAATTCAGGAGATCTGCACGACGCTTATCTGCTTTGAAGTCTCCTTCCGTAGAGACCTTTCCAAGGGTGAAAGAGTTAGTTCATCGATTCATAGGAACAGGGACAGTTCAGGAGCTCAGGGGCTGCTGGGGCACCACATGTTACCACATTCCAGTTTGTCTGGGCTGGTGACTACCAAACAGGTGACCAATTTTACCTTCACACAATTCTCAGCTGTTAGGAAATTCTCCACATTTCCTTTCCCCTCTAAATGACTCTTTGCCACCAAAAAGCAGTAAAACAAGCCTTTCACTACAACCGGGTGTGGTCCCATCCATTTCACTTGTTCATTTTGTAGATTCTTGCCTGAAGGTTGCAAGTTAATGCTACCCAATTTCTGATGCAGTTCAGTGTGGAATGCGTCGGGGTGGGGAATCCTCGATTAGGGATTCTTCATCTGGACCTCAAGGCTATGGCAAAAGGACTCCTGTCCAGTGTTGCAGCGTCTCAGACCCTCTGCCCTTTGATATTTCTCACGTCCCTCACGTGTGCGTGAAAAGAAGACTCACAGTGCAATCGCTGGAGAGTTAGATAGCAATGTTCCCACACCTACACAAGTGCTCCCTTAAGGTGCTTTTTGATGCCGAACAGCAGCCTTCAAAAGCAGTGCGGACATGAACGTCAGGCACACCCTGATGCCTAAGGATTAGAGCATGCTGTGTTTCAAAACAGACATGGTTTGCACTGCATCAACCCCAGCATCACCAGACAGATGACAACAACCGCCTGTCCGCACCATCCAAACTCTCTCCCTAATGATAAAGCATTCCTCTGTAAGTATAGTCTCACAAAAATGACATTTTTTAAGATAAGGTGAGTAAAGAAAACCCTCACAAAATATATATAAAATGGAAATAACTGATTAGTTAGTTCTTTGAATGTCTGAATCTTGAAAGCGTACGAGTACAATCCTATTATTTGTTGATTACAAATTCTCAGAGGGAAGTACTTGTCTTATTTATATCTCTAATCCCCACAATTCCTAGCACAGTGACCGGCACTTAGAAGGCAGAAATAGTGAAATGAACTAATGAATAATTAGTTTATTCCAATTTCTTGATTAGAAAGAAAAAAGTAGAAAAATCATTGTGTAAGAAATAGACTTTGACCAATTTCAAATGAGACCTCTTCTTGAATAAAATTCAGGAATATTTCACCAAATCCTGTAGGATCATTACTTCCTTAAGAATATAATAATACTCCATTTAGGGTTTTACATAGGGATGTAGTAAAAGTGTGCATTAAATATTGCCCAAACTATACTAAAACTATATTCTTTTTTTTAGAATGAAAATGTATTGACACTCTCTTTCATTCATGATTATTTAGAAACTAGAGGCCCAGTGCATGAATTTGTGCACAGGTGGGGTCCAGCTGGCTCGCCCCTATGGGGGCCAATCAGCACTGGGCTGGCTGGGGGAGGGGCCGCGGGAGGTTGGCCAGCCAGCTTCACCCCTGATCGGGCCAGTTGGCTGGCCGCAGTGGGCATCATAGCGACTGGTCATTCTGGTCGTTCCAGTCGTTCCAGCATTCTGGTCACTGGCTATGTGCAGAGAAAAAAACACAGGCATGCCTACACTGAATAATTTCAAATATACTTACATGAGAATGCAAAACATGTTTTCAGTGAATATTAAACAGATTTCTGACTTTGGTGTTTAACATATTTCAAGTGCCATCTGAGATCAGGGCATTTTAGGCAAGCAACTGCCATGGAGATCTGCTAATTAAGCCCCCTCCCTCCTCATCTGGTAAACCCATAGAGATACAGTACAATGGCCTGAGGTGGAACAGCATGTTACTAGCATTCAGGACTAGAAACCTAGTTCCCAGCTCAATACCCCAAGATGCCTCTCTCCAGTTTTGAGCTTCCAGCTTTTCTAGACCTCATCAACTCCACCCCCGTTTACCTGGGGGCCTCTCCCCACCTGGATCAAAGACTCAGCCTTATTAGAAATAGGATCATTGGTTGTTGGTTTTCTTGTTGTTGTTGTGTTGTTGTTTTTTATTGTGATGAAACACAGATGACATACAATTTTCTACCTTTTTATTTTTCTTCCGTTTTTGAAAACACATTATTTCACATTGTGTCTTTCTAGGGCTCTGGCTTTAACATTTTTTTTCTCCTAACAGAAATTTCATTTGTGTTAACATAATTCACTAACTAAGTAGTCACATGGTTATACCTTGAGCAAGACATTGAAAAGGGGATTAGTCTGATAGCCACATGTGGGTAATGAATAGAGTAATAGATTTAGTAGTGAATTAATCCTTCAACAACTTGAAGTTTATCAGCCTTTTCTTCTATTATTTAGAGAACTTTCACAGGGTGAGCTAAATCATTTATAGGACATAGTCCTTAATCATTCATCATCATGAAAGTTCTCAAACAGGCAATCCTGGTAAAAGAAAAATCCAACTCTACAGAGCTAACCTAAGCAGATTTCCTTAAAATATAGAACGATGCAGTTATAAAGAGAAGGAAAACAAAACAAACACTTGGTCCAGGACCCAGACTCCTGTTATGACCGTATCCTTAATAATGATTCCCTTGGTGGCAACTTTAATAGTTCAGTGAAATGGCAAGTTGATGCATAATGGGAACATTGGGTTTACAGTACCCTTTAGACAGGATTTACTTAATTTGTTTATATGTTTATTTGTTTTACTTACTTTTGCCACATAACATACCAAGAATTTTTATTGTGCTTGTTTTTGTCAGAATAAAAAGAGTCCTAAACAACCCTAGCTGGTTTGGCTCAGTGAATAGAATGTTGACTTGTGGACTGAAAGGTCCCAGGAATTCCAGTCAAGGGCACATGCCTGGGTTGCAGGCTGGATTCCCAGTAGGGGGCATGCAGGAGGCAGCACATCAGTGATTCTCTCTCATCATTGATGTTTTAATCTCTCTCTTCCTCTCTGAAATTAATAAAAATATATTTTTTAAAAAGTCCTAAACAGTCTAAATAGCACCTGCTCCTTAGTGAAGAAAGAACCATTTTTCTTAAGTTCTGGTGTCCCCAGAATGAAAGGGGTTAGGTCTACTTCTTTCGGAATATTTTCCATTTCTCCAGCTTAAAGAAATTAACAGATGGAAGGAAAAGAGACGTGCATGCCAGAAGTCCGTGTCACACTGGGTCTGCATTTACTGCCCTGGAGTCCCTTCCCGTCTGCGTAAGCAGGTTTAGCCAGGCTGATGCAGGGGGCAGGTCTGCTCTGTGTCCAGGCATTTAATGTCAGCCGGCTGGGACAGGACTCCAGGGGTGAGCAGTTTATCAGCCACAGAGCTCTTGGGAAAGCTCACCACTGAAGAATGGGCCCCGTGGGAGCAGAACACTATCAACTCGACCATCTGAGTTCTGCTTCCTATTACGACTCCTTTTAGGAGGAGAAGTGATTTCCTAGTGGTTGGCATGTTTGAATTTATTACTTTATTTGCTGTCTATTGAAGTAAGGGGAAAATCCACCACATGCATTCCCTAGCAATGCTGAAAGGTCATTTGTCTCGTCAAATTCTGTACTTTCATAGCACTCTTTCTACCTGGAATTTCTCTAATGGTTACTTAATAATTCCAGCAGTTGGTCTCAGCAGCCTTCTCTGCATGAAACATCTATTTTGGTGAAGTTCAAAAGGTCTCTGTATTCACAGCGAATGGCCGATTTGGGGGAGTGCATTTCTAATAATTCTCAAGTTTTTATTTCCATTGTCAGCACACCCACACTCAAGCAACTGTGAAACATGCACATACATTTTAAAATATAGATCCTCAAGGGTTATTTTGAAGAAATTCTTCCACAGATCTGTATGATTGGCATTGAGGCAGAAGAATTCCCTTTCAATAATATAGTACATATAGCCTTAGCCAGTTTGGCTGAGTGAGTAGAGCGTTAGCCTGTGGACTGAAGGGTCCTGGGTTCGATTCTGGTCAAGGGCACATGCCTGGGTTGCAGGCTCGATTCCCAGTAGGGGGCATGCAGGAGGCAGATGGTCAATGATTCTCTTTCATCACTGATGTCTCTCTCTCTCTCTCTCCCTTTCTCTCTGAAATCTAGAAAAATATTTTTAAATAAATAAATATTGGTTCGTCAACTGATAATAAGCATGTCATTCTCGTACATGTAAGAAAATCTAGCCACGAAGACATTCAGGGACGCGCGGTGGCACGGTGCAGGGGGTCGGCGCTGACCGGCCCACCCTGACTTCAGGCTGGCCCACCCCAGCGCTGGGTTACTATTTCACATGGGTCTTTCGTTTCTAGGCTGCCTTCCCATCTCGTGGAGAAAAGGGGCTGGGTGATCTTAATGGTTAGTTATGCTCCGTGGCACCAGGCGCAGAAATATTTTTTAAAATAATATACTACATATAATTCATATTATGTCCTTCAAAGAATAATGTTTACTTTGATTACTCTCCATGATTATAGATAGTCATCAAACAAAGAAACCAAGGAAAGATCACTTAGTTTAAACACACTCATATTCCTTACTCAATAGGTTTGTGCACCAAGGAAAACCTTGTTCTTTCCACGTGGCCTCAGTCAGTCTATGCAGAAAGCTCCAGTGTCAACAGAAAATGTGTGAAAATCAGGTCTCATAATGACAGTCTGGTATTCTCAATAGTGTACTTACTGACCATAGTATAGCTCCCTTGTAGTAATAATTCCTTAGGTCCAAAAAAAGCATCCTCCCTGTACAGAGCAAACATTTTACACACTCACTAAACGTAATGCTTGTACCGAAAACAGAGCAGGTGAGGCGTGGCCACTGCTACCTCTACAGGAAGTGTCGCCCAGCAATCCCACACTCTTCCGTCTTTCTGGGAGTGGGTGGCCACCTTGGAATAGTCCTACAAGGGATGTTTAGGATACGGTTGCCTAGTCTCCTCTTTGGAAATAGAAATCTCACTGGCCTTCCCAATGGCCCCTGACTCAGCATTTGCGTAGACTGGTTGGTGCATTTACATACATTCCCTGAAGCCTAATTCTTTCTAACTTAGTAATAAAACCATGACAAGATGGAATACACATCTTGCACATGTTTCATGCATTTTAATGTCCTAATATTTGTAAACTTGGAATGGAATATAAAATATATCCAATTTTAGCCCCCTAGCAAGCTGAGTGCCTGGACATCTGTTCATTTCTAGCTTTTATATTCTTCTTAGTCATTTCACATCTGCATTTAATTGTAACTGCCACATTTATGCTGATGGCACAAATCCTGAGACCCTTCTTAAGGCCACTTGCAGTCCTCCTTCTGAGCTTTGACTCATCTAAAATGATGGCTTAATCTCAATTGCTTTTAAATTCATGTTTTTACTCAAGAATTTTTTTTCTTGAATAAAACAATTCCATTTTTAAATCTTATTTTTTGTTTTATTTTTCTCATTGGCTAACCAAGCCCATAGTCTGATCCCTAGTACAGTATAATTAATTTTTCTTTCATGTCTTACTCTCCCCATTTCATCACAGCTGAAGCTTTCTCTTTTTAAATATTTTTATTGATTTTTAGAGAGAGAGAAACATCAATGTGAGAGGGAACATCCATTAGCTGCCTCCTGCATGACTTCCACTGAGGATTGAACTCACAACCAGGCATATGCCCTGACCTGGAACTAAATGGGTAAACTTTCAGTGCATGGGACAACACTCAACCACCTGAGCCACCAGCCAGGGTTGGGGGAGAACATTTACAATCAGGAATGGATGGGAATATCCAGAATGGATGACCTCTTCACATGTTGGGAAGAAAGAGGGAGGAAGGAGAAGAGGGCAGAAAGAGAGGAAATAGATCGACAAGTCATATGGGAGGAAGCTCACGGACAAACTTGACCTACTTTAACATTTTACCACAGGCATAGCACTTGACCTGCAGGAATGCTCTGACCACTAGGCTCTCCTTCTTTCCAGGGCAAGGTGGGAGTCAGATGAAAAAGAGGGACCAGTCTGAACAAAAACATGGTATGACCTTCCATCAGAGATGTTGACTGTTTAATAGCCTGCTCTTTAAGACCTGAAGAGATAAAAGCTCTCTAGGTGAAATAATTAGTAGGGACCTGGTTAAATACCTTATAAGAGGAAAGATTTAACTACCCTGAAGTCCACATTGCACAATGCTTGCACCCTCCAGTATTTGTGACCATTTTATATTTCATAGATTTCTTTAATATGATGTCTTAACTTATGTCCCTTTTAAAAAATATTCCACAACATTTAAATTTTTTTTAAGATTTCAGTCTATGAATTCATTCACATATTTGTTATCTCCCACATGCCAAGCACTGTACTAAAAGGTGAGAAAACCAGCCCTGGTCCATGTGGCTCAGTTGGTTGGAGAGTCGTCCCATACACCCAAAGGTCAAGGGTTTGATTCTCAGTCAGGACACGTATCCATGTTTAGGGTTCGATCCCCTGTCAGGGTTCATCTGGGAGGCAGCTGATCAATGTTTCCCTCTCACATTAATGTTTCTCTCTTTCTATCCTTCTCTCTTCCTCTCTCTCTGGAATCAATGCAAACATATCTTTGGGTGAGGATTTAAAAAAAAAAAGGTGAGGAAACTTTCATTCTAGTTATGTCCTAAAAACATAAATCCTGGGAAGCCATTTAACTTCTTTCCATCTCTGTGTTCAGATCACCAAAATAAGACTAAATCATGGCTCTCAAATGTTTACAGGGCCAAGCAAATAACATCAATGAACTTGAAGCTGAGATACTTTATTTGCATATTAACCAAAAAGGCACATTCTTTCCTTCCACAAAGAAACTTGCTCTCTTCTATTTTTTTTTAAAACACAAACCCTCTCAGATTATATTTTGTTTCCCGTGTCTGAAAGAGTCAAAAATATTTTTCTTTCTTTTTAACCCTACTACAAGAAAATAATAATACAAGCACAATGACCAATGTCAACAGACCTTCGACCTCAACACAGCCCATCGGGCAATGCTGAGAGAGAGTCACACTGGAGAAATCAGACCCACCTACAAGAAGTACCCATTCACTTTTCACTGTGGCTGGAATGCAGGCCCAGTGCTACCTAATATTACAAATTTTTAAGAGAAGCCTAACATATAGAATTTTACTGAAAATACACTCACTTAAAAGTTTTAGCAACAATTCAAAAAATTGTAAGAACTCAGCTAGGGTCATCACTGTGGAGAACAAGACACATATAATTGGGGCCAGCTGCAGCGTGGGGGTGATCACTTTAAGACTTTGGGGTTAGCTGGTTTCTACTCAAACAGTATGATTTTCATTAGGAGACCCTGAGTTTTGGATCACAGTGGTATGATTCCAGTTAAAATTACAGCTACAACTAGCAGCAAGAGAGTTTTAACGTTACCTGCATCCTGAAAAAACAATCGTCCTGAGAGAAGCCATTCATTACATTGACTAAAGTAACTGGTAACAAGAAGCTAGGAGGAAGTTCATTAAATTCTAACTTAGGAAATGTATATGTTTAGGTGCTGCTTAGAATTCTCTTGAGACCTTTGGAATAATAGACCTTTGATACTTGATGTCATTAATATTGATTGAAGGTTGTATATGTTTTCTGAAATGGAAAGGTCGGTTTGATGTATTATTGATCAAATTTTTACATGACCAGCAGCGCACAGAATCCCATGTCAGAGAGAAAGTCCAAAGCAGGTCCTTTAGAGCTGTCGCTGGGCCATATTACATGACTAGCCCCAGGGGTACAGAAAAAGACGCATGGCTTCCATTGTGATATGCATCCACTGTGTCAGCTTAAGGTATTTCCAAATGATCAACAGTATCTAAAAATAGTTCCAGAAATATGCATTGACATCTGGACATGCCATTTATTTACTGTGCATCATTGGCAAGTTACTTAAACTCTCTGGACTCATTTTTTTCATCTACAAATTCCTGGGAGGATTAATTCAAACGTTATATGTATAAGGATGACCTAAGGTAGATATACTCAGTAAATGTTCATTGAACGGAAAGTGTGAGTAATCAGTTGGTTTTGTTTAGAAGATTCTGCGTTATCACTGAGCACTGGTTTTCTCAGGAGAATATCCCAACACCCCAGGGAGTTGCACCAGTGGTTGGAAAAGAGAGGAGAGTGTGCGCATAGGAAAGTACACATAGCCCGAAGCTTACTGTTACAGCAAGCAGCCAGACCATCAAAATCTGAACTAACCCTGCAAGGGGGGGATAGACATATGAACATATACTCTCATAATAAAAGACTGAGAAAATCCAAAGATGCTTGACACATTAAAAAAAAAACAACTCCTTAATTATTTGTGCAGTTTATGGTATCTCAAAACACTACTAAAGAGCAATGGAAAAAAAATGGCCCACTTTATCACATTATTAGGGCAGAAATTAAAGCATAATTGATACAGCTAAGGGGGAGCAGGGCTGGAAACTCATGCTATCCACGCCCCGAACGTGCCAAGAATTCAATTTAGTTTATGAAAATGTCCAAGACTGTCTCTGCCGTAGCCACTCTGAACTCAGGAGACTCTCCAACCACAACTCCATGAAATCATTCCAGGTGGCCAGCTTCTAGGCCATCAGACGCCTTTAAATAATAGCTAAAACAAGACACAGAAGCATTTACCAAGAGTAGAATTGAAGGTTAGTAGGAAACTTGGCTAGTGGATGCTTATGACTTGGGGGGGGGAGGGGGAGGGAGTTCTTTCGAAATAAGCAGTAATTTAAAACTTCTGATATTCTGAGTTAGTATTAATATTTGGGATTTATGTGGATTTTGGGTTCGGGTAGGTGCCCTTCCAGTACTGCGTTTTGTTCTTCTGAAACTTGCATCTAACCTTCAGCCCACTTAGTAATCTCCCCTGCCTGAAAGATGGTGTGCAGACTGCCTGAGATATAGACTAACAGCTGTGTTTTTTCTGGCAATTCAAACACTTTGAATATAGGCCTTGGCAGTTGAAATGCTAGCCTGCAAATCCTGTGCTGAAATTCTTTGAGAACTTATCAATTTGTGTTTAGGGACTTTTCAAATGGAAAAATAAAGTTATTTATGTTTTCACAGGCAGTTCCAGGTTCCAAACTGTGTCAAGGGTAAAGCGTTTCTGTGTTTGAAAGGCCAAGGCAGACTTACGTAACCCAGAAGAGGACAACGTAATGCTACCCCAGGAATAAATTATAGGGCTTTAAACATTTGCTATTCTATAACTTCATGTCATAGGAAGTGGTTCTTTCTTACCCCTTAGGAGAACTGAACTTGGTTTTCATAATAAACCTGCAAGGCTAGTAGCCTTAGAAATTCAACTGATTATCATAAATAAAGGTTTTGTTTTCTGTCTCCCACATTTGGAAAGCTGTCTCTCCGAGGAGTTGGGCCAGTGGCGTATTCTATGTGTTTTTTCATGTTGTTGCTGCTCTTTGTGATCTGTGTACATCCTTTTTTGTTTCCTTTTGCTAAACAACTGGGACTTCAGAGTCCTTGTGAAGTCCAACTGTCACGTAGGTGGACAGAATTCATCAGCCAGATATTTTTCCAGGCCAGGTTCTTCTCACCCCATGGTCGGCAAACTGCGGCTCGCGAGCCACATGCAGCTCTTTGGCCCCTTGAGTGTGGCTCTTCCTAAGCCTTAGGAGTACCCTAATTAAGTTAATAACAATGTACCTACCTATATAGTTTAAGTTTAAAAAATTTGGCTCTCAAAAGAAATTTCAATCGTTGTACTGTTGATATTTGGCTCTGTTGACTAATGAGTTTGCTGACCACTGCTGACTAGTCCATATCTCACGCATGTTTTAAGCTATGAAATGGGACATGGGCTACATAATACTAAAACCCCGAAAGATGTAGGGTACGTTGTAATTGCTGAGAAGTTGAGAAACATTGTGGAAGGTTTTCTATTTGCAGTGAGAGTTTATATACGTGAGTTTGTATACAAGTAAGAGTTTCTACAACGACAATAAGCTGGCTAAGCCAGCAACAGTGAAGACCAAGACCAAGACCTGGTTGGTTTGGAACTGAGGGGTCCAAGAAGTAAGTTCTAGATATGGAACTGAGGAGAAATGAAAATATAGATAAACAGAAGGGGGTGCATCACACCACCAAGAGAAATATCTTGGTCTGGAGGCTTTAAATTCCAAAGCTTAGGGTTTTTCAACAACACTGTGCTGCATTCTGTCTGCCACTATTTCACACTATAGGTATGTATATGCATTAGACTATGTGCAAGCCATGAGCTTGGGGAAGAGTGATGGTGAGTAAAGAGCACTATTTATTTTTAAGAGAAACTGATAAGACAACTATTCTTGTAGATTCTGCATGCCAAAATTTGTTTGAAAGCTATTGTTTCTTACAGAAACTCTGACACACACCCTAAACCACAACAGTAAAAGCATGGGATGTTGTAAGGAAAAAAATAATAAAGGAATTAGAACTCAAAGTCTCCCAGAAATTTCTTTCATCCATAACAGGATAAAATAGTGGAAACTATAACCAAATATTTTGTTTTAAGGGTGTGACAAACTATTTTTTTAAAGCATATAAGAGCCAATCCAAACCTTTATTCAAGCTGATGCTATGTGTTGTGATTGGCTTGGATTTACGGCGAGCACAGGTAGACTAAACGTTCTTCTGCACAGAGCTGGGAGATGGCAGAGCCTGGTTATTTCATCCCCTTCAGAGGGTGTAACACCATCTATTAATCCTTGGAAGCACTTGAAATTCAATATAAAGGATTAATAGGTATAAATCTGGAAAGGTATTGAGTAAGCAGAAGGTATTAACATGGAATTGCCTAAAATGATTATGCCTATCTGATTATAATAAAATGATTATTATTCTTCACCCAAAACAACACAAAAGCCATCTATGTTTTTTCCTTGCAGTGTTTTAGTTACAGAGCATATTTTCCATCAAACACTTTTCTAAAGTTCTTTCTCAATCTGGCTTTCTCAGCAAAGGAGGAAAAAAAGTGAGAAATCACTATTATGTAGAGTTCTGTTGTTGATCCTATATAATAATCCTATCTAATA
The DNA here is from genome assembly GCF_000412655.1 of Myotis brandtii. Lineage (NCBI taxonomy): Eukaryota > Metazoa > Chordata > Mammalia > Chiroptera > Vespertilionidae > Myotis > Myotis brandtii. The sequence goes on from NW_005363772.1 coordinate 2,439,166, forward strand.
AAAGGGTAATATGCAAATCAACCGAATGGCAGAGTAACCACCAGGGGGCAGACACTCAATGCAGGAGCTGCCCCCCTGGTGGTCAGTGCACTCCCACAGGGGGAGTGCTGCTCAGCCATAAGCAGGGCTGACGACTGGCAAGCGTACCAGCGGGATCCTTTCCCACCTCCACGGCAGCACAGTCGGACATCCCCCAAGGGCTCCCAGACTGCTAAAGGGCGCAGACTTGGCTGAGGGACCGCCCCCTCCCCATCCCAGTGAACGAATGTCATGCACTGGGGGGGCGCAGGCTGGGCTGAAGGACAGCCCCTCCCCATCCCAGTGAACGAATGTCATGCACTGGGCCTATAGTAGTAAATAAGTTTAATCAATTGATGTGTTTGAAAGTTCAATATAGGTCAATATCTGAACAGTTATAAACTACTGAAGGCCTATATTTTTTATTTACATCTGAATTTTTATTTCACCATATATTTTTTTATTTTTACCCAATGAGATATAAGAACTTATCAATCAATTCATGCTGAGGAAGTAACATTCATTTATTTCACAAATGTTTATTAAACATCTGACACATGCCTGACAATAACTAGGCATTGGGATATGATAGTAACATCTAGAACAAATCCTTACTGTCATCAAATCTAAACAATCCAGCATAGCAGATAAACAAGGAATAAAATCAAGAAATAAAGGGTGCTAAATTATAATGACAAAAGTGCCTATTGAAGCACCTAGTTAGGTGGAATGTGGAAAGTTTATAGGAGGCATGTTGCCACACATATCTCCCTTCTGGTATTTGTAAGTACCCAATATTATTCATTTGTTTGTTTCTAGGATTACTGTCTGTCTGCTCCCAATAGCATGTAAGTTTCTTAAGGACAGTGACTGTTTTGTTCACTGATGTGTCTTTAGATCCTAGAGAAGGTTTGGCATGCGACAGGCACTCAATAAATATCTGCTGACTAAATTACTAACTTGTAGGAAATGATGCTGCAGAGATAGATCATAGCCTTCCAAGCTATGATGAGATGTTTATACTTTATTTCCCAACCAGTGAAAAGCCTGGAGTGGTTTTCAGTGATAGGTGGCATGATCTGATGTATAGCTCCATAGAGAAAATGGGTGGACAGAAAAGGGAAGGCTGATGAGCTTTAGTAGGGGAGCTATACTCAAGTGTGGATCAGAATCCATGGTGGCCTAACGTTCAGGATGGCAATGGGGATGGAGAGCAGTGGATAGACACTTAGTGATACTAGGAAGTAGAATCACTAGGCCTTCCTTGGTGATTGGATGTGATGCAGGGAGGGAGGGGATTAGTCAGGAATAATTTCAGGTCTGAATCATTGGCTGGTTCAATGCTATTACCACTCATTAAGATAGGAAGCACTGGAACAAGAAGTTTTCTTGGGGAGTATCAAGAATTCAGTTTTGAGTATGCATACTTTGAGGTACCTCCATAATATCTAATAGTTAGTTAAATAAATGAGTCCAAAGCTAAGAAGGATGTCTAGACAGGAGATATAAGTTGAACTTTTAGCTCAACACAGAGATTCAGTTGAGTCCCAAACTTGTTAGGAAGTTACAATCAGAACAGAACATTTTGTTCTCTCCATTTTCATGACATTTGGTGCTCCACACTTGTTAGGCATTAGCTGCTGATAATGACAACTTCCTGGTGTCAGACAAGTCTTCAGGTTGAAGTGCCGAATGGCACTGACAGGGGCCTGGCCTAGTGCAGTTTCCAAATTGCTAGGGAGCTGAAGGAGGTGAAAAATTCATTACCAAGCCATCTGTCCTGATATTCTGCCCTGATTTCTAGGCCAGAGAAATTTGAATAATTTCAAGAAAATTTAAATAGCACACACATATCCACAAATTCACTCACTACCACCTCTATATCCTAGTTTCTTAGGCATTAACAAAAAAAACTCAGAAAGTTGAGCAAGGTTAGCAAGTAGATGTAGCCTTCTTTTTAGTAGAACAGTTTAAGCCAGGACAAGTGCTCTTTCCATTAAGTACTGGTATACTACCTTGTGTCGAGCAGGTCAGCCAAGGGTTCACAAGCCTGAGAGGGCGGAGAATGGATGAAGAAATGATGGACAAAGAGAATAAGCTGGATTTAGGTGGATCTTCCTGTGCCTGGCTGAGGCCACAGAGAGAGATCCAGAGGCAAGCTGAGCCTTTATTTTATAGCCAGAGGTAAACAAGGTAGTGGTCACCATAGTTTCAATGTTCTTGTGAGTTTCACTTGTTTTGTCAGCACTTGCTACATCTCTCTCAGCCCAATAGCTTCCCAGATGAGATAGATCTAGGGAGCGTCATAAGGTCAAGCTTAATTATGCTTAAGAGGACTGTACCCTTTAAGCTGGGACTTGTTTGTGGCTTTGCCAACAGGTCAGTCCGAGGCTTAACCCTATAGCCGCGCCCTACACTACCTTTTGTTACTAATGTTGGGTTTCCCTCCTCCCCTATTTCTGTGACTTATTTTTGGTTCCATAGTAAGGTATTCCTGTACAATGAAATTAAAAGATAATGGTAACAATAAAATTAATCAGAGAAACTTTCTTGGATTCAAATCTTTCTCTACTTCCCTTTAGTTCTTTCCTCCTCTTTTTCTTTCTATTCTTCCTTGCTTTCTCTTGCCTCCCTCCCTCTATTGAGTTCTTTCCTTGCATAATCAAAGAACATGGGATACTGAGTCAGGCAGAATTGGGTTTGCATCAGATCTCTGCCTTATTTTAATTAAATGCTCTGAATCTGTTTCCTAAGTTTTAAATAATAATAATATTGATGGTTTAAAATATCACAGGGTTACTATGAGGGTTAGATGAGAAAATATATGTGGAGCTAACTGCATAAAGATGGCTCACGGTGGGTAGTCTATAAATATATACTCTCTTTCCATTCCCATTTTCCTCCATTAAGAGAGCTACTGGACCTCAGCCAATGAAACCTGTTAAGCATAGTTGAATTAGATTCAGTGAGTGGTGGAAGAGAAAACCAGATGGTAATGAGTTCAGACGTGAGTGCAAAATAATGATTTATAGACAGTTAAGTGACACAGCCACTCATTCAAGAAGTGGGAGAGGGTAAAGGGATAAAAAAAAAAACAATGGAGCAATAGTATGAAGGAGAATCAGAGTCAAGGAAATAATTTTTGTTGGTGATGCTTGGTTGTTTTTTAAGGAAGGGAGTTTTGAGTATTTCCATACAAGCGGGGAAGGGAACTGATGGAGAGGAGGAATATAAAAATGAGAGACACCAATAATTGAGAAAATACCTTGAGTAACTAGAATATAATAAAGGTTACTGTAGCTATAAAAGCAAATTGCCAAATGAACACTAACTCCTTACAGGGAATGCAAGCAGGGCCTTGGAGACCTGGGTTCGCTGTGACTCAGGACTTCAGTAGACTGTTATTATTAGCCAACAATGTTCAGGGCTGAGAAGCAGCCCTGTATGTATGTCTTCCCCTAGTGCCTGAAATGGCAATTACTCACTATATGCCAAGTGGTTAAGAACTATGTACCTTCGTTAAGAGCTTATCTGTGGGAAGGACAGACCTCAGTTTGAATATGAGCTCCATAACAATTTTTGTATTATCTGGGGAAAGTTCTTAATTTTTAGTTTCTTTAATTCTAAAATAAGAATGATGGCTCCTTCATAATAGAATTGGAGATGGTATACTGCAAGTAACTAATAATGATTAGCATACAGAAAATCATTTTCCTTGGGAAGTGTTAGAGTACTACAATTTGAAAACTCAACCACTGGCTACCTGCCATTTGGAATCTCTCATCTTTTAACACAACAGCTCTCTGACATTTTAAAAAATATATATTTTTATTGATTTCAGAGTGAAGAAGGGAGTGGGAGAGAGAAAAACATCAATGATGAGAGAGAAACATTGATAAGAGAGAATCATTGACCAGCTGCCTCCTGCATGGCCCGGGCATGTGCCCTGACCGGGAATCAAACCCTGACCTCCTGGTTCATGGGTTGATGCTCAACCACTGAGCCACACTGGCCAGGCCTCTCTGACATTTTGATGTTAATAACTGACTTACACGCATCTACAAGCAGAAGGCAGAGCCTCTGGAAACATTGCTTTATCTAGGAGCCCAGTGGGCACTGGTCTAATAGGGAAGTAGCAATAGCAAGGTGGCATCATCTGCGGAGGTGAAAGGGCAAAAACAAGACCAGGATCCAATTTAGAAAAAAAAAAGAATTGGGTCATTTCTTCACATATTCCAATGCTAAGTCTAAAGTAAATCCTTGGGTAAATTATAACAAATCTTTCCATTGAGATGTTCTTTCTGGTGGGCCAATCAATATGGAGTGGTTCCTCTCCACTTTCTCTAGAATAAAACAAATTTAGATTCACGTTCAACCTCGATAGGTATGAATTCTATACTAAGCAATTAATGTAGAAGGAAGCATGTGAGAAAAATACTTGAATATATAAAGACCTTAAAGAAGTGGCATGCCCTAACTATGAGACTTATTTACTTTGCTGAACACAACAAGAATTACAGTGGAAATCAATACTCTGATTTGTCTATTTTTCAGAGTATCTATTTTAATTAGAATATTGCTTATTCTAAAAGCAGTCACCCTCTTTGGGCAATGAAAGCTAACTATACCCAATTGCTTTTGGTTGTGGTCAGAGGGCGTACACATTCTCTCGTGACCTCAGAAAAGGTCGGCAAAGGTATATTGTGCATGAATATACACAGCAGTGAGCTATCACACATGTTTAAGCGTTTTTATCTTTAACAGCCAAAGAGAGTGTCAGAGCCTCATTTCTTGGCTAGACAATGAGCATCCTGCCTTAAGCTTGGACGAATACATAGCGCATCATTTCAATTGCTGCGTGAGTGATGGCTGTAAGTATGACGGCTGACACCTTCACTAAACCAGTATTCTTGGAAAAGGGCAATCCAGAACTCAGAGGGGAAGATTTTGCTAGAAGAAGGTACTTCTATCTCTATTTTCCATCTGGGGAGAATAACAGCTTTATTTCAGAACAAGTTGTGTAAGTAGAGATATATCTGAAATCTTACAACGAAGTAGCAAATGCTTTTGTTTTTTCTTTGTGTTGTGGTTTTGCTTTGTTTTGTTTGTTGTTGTTTTTTTTCAGTTATTTCAGTTTTATTTTCTGGGTATCTTCATGCAAAATGACTCTTGAAAGAAAGGGTTTTGCAAATTTATTTTCTTAAATTGTACTCATCCCTTGGGCCGATGAGTTTTTACAATGGCTTCAGAAATGGAAACCATTGATTTATATTTCACTGGTATTTTTGAAGGGGCTGCAACACAGCGGACCTGTGTCCACTTGTCTTCATTCCCCTGAGATAGAAAAGCACCCTGGAGGAGAGGCAAGCACTGGCTGTCACTGAAGCCAGGGCCATGTTCCCTGTGAGAGCCATTCATCCTGTCACTAACACGGCGCCTTATTTAAAGGATCCAGACAAAAATAGATCTTCTCTCGAGCTAGAAAAGCAGAGGGATGGAGAAGTGCAGAACTATCAGTTGAAATATTTCAGCTCTGTCTGTGAAAATGACTCCCTGGATGTAGGTAACCTTGGTCAGGTTAGTTCACTTAAGCTGCAAAAACGGGTCCGCCTATCCTGTCAATCAGGAGAGCAACCACTTTTTAAAATAATGATGAACCTAGACAAAGAAAATGCAGCAAATTCACTTGAAGCTGATGTTTTGGGTTGGACCACCACTGAAGACATTTGGAAAGGAAACAAAATACTAAATTAAAAGCACATTTGCCTTTTTTATATATATAAAATAAGTGGTAAATTTTGAAACACATAACTAATTGCAATTGCTAATGATTTGGGGGCAAATGGAGAAGGTGAGGACATTTTGTACCCTGGTCTTTCCTTATGGGTGTTGGCCCTGGTGCTGTGGTACCAACTCATTTGTCCTACTGTCCCTAGGTCTGAGATCTAATTGGAGTAAGTTTTACCTTCCCTAGAGTTTAATTTTTACTCCTTTGTTTTAATAAAATTGAAGTATCCCTGAACATAATTCTTGGATTAGCCATTTATTTTGTTAATTATAATACCACTAATAATTGCCATTTATTGAACATGTATTAAATGATAAATACTCCAAGCAGATTACCTAATTAAATCTACTCAAAAATACTACAAGGTAGCCCTAACTGGTTTGGCTCAGTGGATAGAGCGTCAGCCTGCGGACTCAAGGGTCCCAGTTCTATTCCGGCCAAGGGCATGTACCTTGGTTGCGGGCACATACCCAGTAGGGAGTGTGCAAGAGGCAGCTGATCGATGTTTCTCTCTCATCGATGTTTCTAACTCTCTATCCCTCTCCCTTTCTCTCTGTAAAAAGTCAATAAAATATATATTTTTAAAAAAATACTACAAGGTAGCTATTATTAGTCCTAAACTAGAAATGAGGACACTTGAGGACACTGAAACCTAGAGACCTTCACTACTCAATTGATTATTGTTTCAAATATTTTTTATTGATTTTTAGGAAAGAGGGAGGGAGAGGGAGAGAGAGAAACATTGATGCGATAATGAAACATTTATCGGCTGCCTCCTGCACTGCCCATAACCCAGGCATAGGCATGTCCTCTGATGGGAAATTGAACGGGCAACCTTTCAGCACACAAGACAACACCAACTAACTGGGCCACACTGGCAAGGGCTTCACTTTCAATTTAATTGTTTGAGGAAACTCCATACTGTTTTCCACAGAGGCTGCACCCACCAGTTCACATTCCCACCACCAGTGCACAAGGGTTCCCTTTTCTCCACATCCTCACCAACACTTATTTCTTGTTTGTTTGACAATAGTCATTCTAATTGGTATGAGGTAGTATCTCACTGTGATTTAATTTGGGTTTCCCTGGATTAGTGATGTTGAGCATCTTTTTAAGTACCTGTTGGCCATCTGTTTGCTTTCTTTAGAAAAAATGTCTATTCAGATCTTCTGTACATTTTTTAAGATTGTTTGGTTTCTTATTTTTATTTTTTTATTTTTAATGGTTTTTTGTTTTTCAATTGAACAGTATGGCTTCTTCATATATTTTGTATATTAACCCCTCATCAGATATATGATTCTGCAAATACAGGGTCTCCCAAAAAATGTATACAAACTTTAACAGCTGATAGCTCAATTTTGAAAATGAAATGTATTTTAACAAACACTGCCTTTATAATTATTCAAAGTGTGTGAATACATTGTTGGGGATACCCTATATTATATGTATTACAAATATTTAATAGTTTGCCTTTTCATTTTATTGATTATTTCCTTTTCTGTGCAGAATAATCCTTTTGTCTAATTATTGGATTAAAAGAGTTTATAGTAATACTAGTGGCCCAGTGCATGAAATTCATGCACATTAAAAGGGGATTAATTAGAGGAAATATTTTAATATTGCTATTTGCCCTTTCTCTAAAATAGAAGTGTCAGAGATGAAAGAAAATTAGTAAAATGTATATGAAAATCTTCCTCCTGTCAGAGTCTGGGGCACACCACGGGACTCAGAGTCAAATCCCCACCCACCCACATGTGCCTCAAAATTGCACGAAACCTAGATCTGGCTGGCCCCCCGACATTGGGCTAGATCCAGACTCGGCCAGTCCCACCCTTGTCAAGCCCCACTGGGCAAGGGGCGAGGCCTGAGGTCCCCTGTCAAGCCCTGCCAGGTGGGGGGCGTAGCCTCAGGTCCCCCGGCCCAGCACTGGGAGGGTAGCACAGCCTCAGGTCTCCAGTCAAGCCCCACTGGGCGGGGGGCGTGGCCTGAGGTCCCTGCTGATTGCTCGTTAAGGCTCATTACGGGAAATTGGCCTCCACTGTGGTGCCGCCATCTTTGTGGTAGAGTGATGGTCAATTTGCATATTCCCTCTTTATTATATAGGACTAGAGGCCTGGTGCACTGATTCATGCACTGGTGGGGTCCCTCGACCTGGCCTGTGCCCTCTCACAATCCGGGACCCCTTAGGGTAGCGGTTCTCAACCTGTGGGTCGCGACCTCTTTGGCTGTTGAACAACCCTCTCACAGGGTCGCCTAAGACCATCCTGCATATCAGATATTTACATTACGATTCATAACAGTAGCAACATTACAGTTATGAAGTAGCAACGAAAATAATTTTATGTTTGGGTCACAACATGAGGAACTGTATTTAAAGGGCCAGAAGGTTGAGAACCACTGCCTTAGGGGATGTCAGAGAGTTGGTTTCAGCCCAATCCCCACAGGCCAGGCTGAGGGACACCACTGGTGCACAATCAGGGCTGGAGGGACCTCCGGAGGGCTCCAGGGCGTGTCTGGCCCATCTCGCCCAGTCCCAATCAGCCGGACCCCAGCAGCAAGCTAACCTACTGTTTGGAACATCTGCCCCCTGGTGGTCAGTGCGTGTCATAGCGAGTGGTTTAACAGTCGAACGAACGGTCGGACACTTAGTATATTAGGCTTTTATTATATAGGATTTGGCATTGCTTATATCACGTTCATATGTTTGGTGAACTTTAGCCAGCTCATGATCATAAAAAGTCTCTCATTTTGGTAAATTATTGCAATGAGAAATTTGCTTTTTGTTGCTGAGAAAGGTATATTGGGGTAGACTGGGGGAAATTAACATAATATATGGAGGAAGCTTAAGATGTTTTATCTCTAAGGTAAATAAAAAAGGAGCAACATATTTTTGCTGGGTTGTGAAGATTCAGTGATAACTGTTGGGTTAATTGTAAAACAAATTTAAGTCAGATAGTTGTTGTATTTAATTAATTATATTTCTTCTTTATCTAATTATTTTATAGCCTAATAGATTAAAAAAATATATACACAGTTGCCTCTGGACACTTTGCAAATATTACATAATTAGAAATGGCAAGTAATTGTTTCATAATGCTTTCCATAATACCAACTATTCATGTGTTCTGCAAAGAGCAAGAGTAAAAAACAGATGTGAAACACAGTGGAATTATATCCAATTTTCCATCAACTCACACTTCTGAGCATTATTAATCTAATGTTTTTCTCCAATGGTGGGATTTCGGACCCAAGCTTAGCAATTTCTTCCTGCAGTTGTTCATTTATTCCCTGTGCCTGTTACAGCATGACTTGATCATTGTTTAAATGTATTTGTGACTCCAGAAACTGAGGGCAGGAAAAAAAGGGAATGGGACTGTGCTAAGCAAGAATGCTCTGTTTTATAATAAAAGAAGTCATTGAATGCCAAAGCTGGTTATGAAAGAAACTCCATCAGGGTCTGAAAATTCCACCAGAGAATGAAGCATGATGGGAATTTTCAAGTTAGTTCTAATGTCTTTTCTGCCTGCAGAAGTTCTTTGTTAAAAGCAATATATGAACTCATTTTTTAAAATCTGGCAAGATTTTTTAAAAGTATCTTAATATGCTGTATTTTATGACATTTTATAGCCAATTTATGTTTTAACAAGTTCATTTATTTAAAAATTACAATAGATTATCTGATATGTCTCCCTTTTACAAATTAGATTTGCCTTTTGAAGTATAGCTTGTTTAGATTTTTTTAAAATCTCAGTTCCATAAATATTCACAATGTATAATTTTGGGTTACACATTTATTATAAAGACCTTAGCCAACAATGCACCATAAATAATAATAATAATATATTTTTCTGATTCTGCTTTAGGATTTTAATTAAAAGGCAGCACATAGCACTAAGAAGGTAGCATATAGATGATTTGTAACATGACAAAATAAATTAAATTTGTAAATAATTGTTTCATCGTCCATATATCTGAGTTTCACTGAATTCTGAGAGGCAGTAGGATTCAGTGGAAATCCTTAGATAATGTATCTAGATTTTTTTTCTCAGTTGTAAATTGCAAATGACAATACCATCAACTAACTTGATTGCCGAAAGAAATGAAACCTAAACCTAATTATAACTTGTTGGGGCATTCATTTAAGCATTTTCTGGACATTTATGTCTCCAGTAATATATGTAGACCCAATTTGATAATGCTGCAGACAGTTCCGGAGGGCTCCAGGGCGTGTCTGGCCCATCTCGCCCAGTCCCAATCAGCCGGACCCCAGCAGCAAGCTAACCTACTGTTTGGAACATCTGCCCCCTGGTGGTCAGTGCGTGTCATAGCGAGTGGTTTAACAGTCGAATGAACGGTCGGACACTTAGTATATTAGGCTTTTATTATATAGGATTTGGCATTGCTTATATCACGTTCATATGTTTGGTGAACTTTAGCCAGCTCATGATCATAAAAAGTCTCTCATTTTGGTAAATTATTGCAATGAGAAATTTGCTTTTTGTTGCTGAGAAAGGTATATTGGGGTAGACTGGGGGAAATTAACATAATATATGGAGGAAGCTTAAGATGTTTTATCTCTAAGGTAAATAAAAAAGGAGCAACATATTTTTGCTGGGTTGTGAAGATTCAGTGATAACTGTTGGGTTAATTGTAAAACAAATTTAAGTCAGATAGTTGTTGTATTTAATTAATTATATTTCTTCTTTATCTAATTATTTTATAGCCTAATAGATTAAAAAAATATATACACAGTTGCCTCTGGACACTTTGCAAATATTACATAATTAGAAATGGCAAGTAATTGTTTCATAATGCTTTCCATAATACCAACTATTCATGTGTTCTGCAAAGAGCAAGAGTAAAAAACAGATGTGAAACACAGTGGAATTATATCCAATTTTCCATCAACTCACACTTCTGAGCATTATTAATCTAATGTTTTTCTCCAATGGTGGGATTTCGGACCCAAGCTTAGCAATTTCTTCCTGCAGTTGTTCATTTATTCCCTGTGCCTGTTACAGCATGACTTGATCATTGTTTAAATGTATTTGTGACTCCAGAAACTGAGGGCAGGAAAAAAAGGGAATGGGACTGTGCTAAGCAAGAATGCTCTGTTTTATAATAAAAGAAGTCATTGAATGCCAAAGCTGGTTATGAAAGAAACTCCATCAGGGTCTGAAAATTCCACCAGAGAATGAAGCATGATGGGAATTTTCAAGTTAGTTCTAATGTCTTTTCTGCCTGCAGAAGTTCTTTGTTAAAAGCAATATATGAACTCATTTTTTAAAATCTGGCAAGATTTTTTAAAAGTATCTTAATATGCTGTATTTTATGACATTTTATAGCCAATTTATGTTTTAACAAGTTCATTTATTTAAAAATTACAATAGATTATCTGATATGTCTCCCTTTTACAAATTAGATTTGCCTTTTGAAGTATAGCTTGTTTAGATTTTTTTAAAATCTCAGTTCCATAAATATTCACAATGTATAATTTTGGGTTACACATTTATTATAAAGACCTTAGCCAACAATGCACCATAAATAATAATAATAATATATTTTTCTGATTCTGCTTTAGGATTTTAATTAAAAGGCAGCACATAGCACTAAGAAGGTAGCATATAGATGATTTGTAACATGACAAAATAAATTAAATTTGTAAATAATTGTTTCATCGTCCATATATCTGAGTTTCACTGAATTCTGAGAGGCAGTAGGATTCAGTGGAAATCCTTAGATAATGTATCTAGATTTTTTTTTCTCAGTTGTAAATTGCAAATGACAATACCATCAACTAACTTGATTGCCGAAAGAAATGAAACCTAAACCTAATTATAACTTGTTGGGGCATTCATTTAAGCATTTTCTGGACATTTATGTCTCCAGTAATATATGTAGACCCAATTTGATAATGCTGCAGACAGTATGATTTGCTAAATTTCTACAAATCTCTGAAATGTTTTCCTTTAAAAGGTAATGTATGTATATATATGATATATAATATAAGATACATATATGTACCATATATGCATACATATACATATACATATATCCTCTACCCCACCTCACCCATGGTCTAGGTGTCCTGCCTTCTCTGGAATGAGATCTAGCCTCTCTAGGCAACACACCGTGCTATACACATATTCCTGTCTAAAGAGTATTGGTGTCCCATATTGCAAAAGGCCCCCTGCCAAAGAGTGCTCTACCTGATTTTCCTAAGTTGAGTGGGTTCTAAAGCATGTATTGTTTACTCTGCTATGGCTGCTATTTCCACTATTTATTTTGTGTTATGGTCAACAGTTTAACCTGTAATGTACAACAAAAAATATGAAGTGATACTTACATCCAAAAAAGGAGGTTGGTTAGGCGGGTAAGCAGACCACAAAGTCTCTTCAAGGAATCAGAGGGTAAAGATCACAAAGCAATTATTAACTTTTGAAGATCCTTTGACCTTCATAAACATCCCTGCCGGCTGGAGGACTGACCAGCCAAAAGAGACCGTCCATGTTGACTGTTTGGAGAGCATCTCCTTGGGGCTGTCCTCCAAAGAGCCCACATGGAAATGATCCTGCCATTTCTATGAGTTCATCCCCTGATTAAACCAGGTGTGCTCTACCCAAAAGCTTTCTGGAGAAATGTTCTCTTTTGAAAAGTAATTTTCTTTCCTTTTTTTTTTAAGATTTTATTGATTTTTTAGAGATGGGAGAGAGAGAGAGAGAGAAACATTGATCATTTGCCTCCTGTATGTGCCCCGACCAGGAATCAAACCCATCACTTACTAGTGTACAGGAAGACATTCCAATCAAATGAGCCATACTGGCCAGGAAAAATGATACAGTTTTTTGATGGGACCAAAAGCGTTCAAGAAACTGCTTGAAACACAAGGCACATTACAGAGTGAAGAGATAGCCCACATATGGTGAGAGAGTAACAAAGGTGAAAGTATGTTGAGAGGTAGAGTAAATAATAAGCTGATCTAAGTTTAAATCTCATGTCTATCCTGGCACACTTAATACAAAATGTAAGCCACTCTTCTGAAGGAGAGAGTGAGAGGCTTAGAATGGCAAAAAACAGTGGGTAAATCGGTCCATAACTGTTCATATATAACAGTAAGTGGTTATGTATGTAGTAAGTGGTTAGTAAATGAAACCATAAAATAGCCCACATCACCCAAGTAAAATTGGCCTCTAAACTAGAACGTGAAGGCCAGTCTTACTTTCCAGATGGTAGGGAAAACTTACAAAAATTGTACCCGCAGGAAGGTTCCACAGCAAGTATACCTTAACACCTTTAATATTAAATAAAGATAATTGTGAGATACCATAGCTAAGTTATGCATATATTCAAAAGAGGAGCTCTCTTGCCATAGCCGGTTTGGCTCAGTTGATAGAGCATCAGACTGTGGACCAAAAGGTCCCAGGTTTGATTCCGGTCAAGGGCATGTACCTTGGTTGCAGGCTCCTCCCTGGCCCGGGCCCTGGTTGGGGCTTGTGCAGGAGGCAACCAATCGATGCATTTCTCTCACATCAATGTTTCTCTCTGTCTTTCCCTCTCTCTTCTACTCTCCCTAAAAATCAATGGAAAAATATCCTCGGGTGAAGATTTAAAAAAAAAAAAAGAGAGAGAGGAGCTCTCTTGAAGCTACTTACTCAGAGGAAAACTTTATGAGAAACCATAAAAGGTCTTTATTTACAGCCTTTTCCCAAATGTTTAACCCTAATATGTCTTTTATTAGGTCCGCTTTACATGAAATGACTCTATACCAGTGGTCGGCAAACTGCGGCTCATGAGCCACATGTGGCTCTTTGGCCCCTTGAGTGTGGCCACGAAGTTTCAATTGCACTGTACGTGCGCACCCACACGTGGTATTTTGTGGAAGAGCCACACTCAAGGGGCCGCAGTTTGCCGACCACTGCCCTATACCAATCAAATTGACTCCTAAAAATATATTTTCTTCCAAAATTTTGACCTGCCCCCCAAAACATTTATGTTCTACAAACATTTTCACCTTTTCATTTCTATATTTCACAGATTGGAGAGAAAATGTGTAATTCTTCCATACTCCTCTTCCCTAACCTCATCTTTCCTACAAACACATATATTTAGTGGGGGGGGGGTGTAGATATAAAAAAATCATCTTTACAGTAAACAGATCAGAGAGTGTAACCTCTGTCAGACATTTTACCTGCTCCTCCTGAGTCTTCAGAGGTTTGAGGGCTGGGGTTGAGGGAGATGAGGCAAAGGAAGTGGGAAAGACCCGGACTGGACACACTTACTGCATAAGCAGTGACCATGCTCACTGACCAAGCTGGAGACACTGCAGTCAATAAGATGCAGCTCCGCTATAACGGAGCTTTCATTCTAAAGGTGGGAAAGCTAACGAATAAACAAACAGTAATAAAATTGGAAATGTTATGAAAGAAACAAATGAGGGCTGAAAGAAAATAATGGCTGTTGTGTGTATTGGGGGTGGAGACCTACTTTAGATGAACTACGCAAAGCCAAATGAGAAGGAGTTGGCCCTGGGAAGACAGGGGAGCATATACTGGGGGGAAACAACCAGCACAGCTGGTCCTGAGGTGGAAAGAGTCTGAGGGGCAACAAGGGTTTGAGCAGAGACCCACAGTGGCTGGTTCCCCACTGCAAAGATTGCTGTGGTTGACTTGCAGAGAATGGACTGCAGGAGGCCAAGAGCAAACATGGAGGGGCTGTTACAGGAGTCTTGGTAAGAGAAGTGGGAAGCTGGGACTAGGATGGGACAGAGGAGATGGAAAGAAATGAGGAGATGTGGCTTGCTGATGGGGTGGGTGTGGGGGATGTAAGAAAAGGGAAGAATCAACAGTGACTCCCAGGTTCCAATCTTGAGCATTTGGGTGGCCAGTGGTAGCATGCACTGACATGAATAAGACCAGAGACTGGGAAACAGATTGGGAGAAAGATAAGGTGATTGAAACCAAGAATTTCATTCAATGCTCTTTTACTGGATTGGCTCTGGATGGTGGCATCAGAAGTGGCAATGAGCAGAAATTCACCTGCAAATAACCTCATCACCAATCCCATTTGAGCCATTTAATATCTGCTTTATAAAATGAAGAGATTACGAAATTAAATACTGTAATTATCCCTCTCAACCAGGTCTATCAGTAACCATGTGAGAACTATAACGAGCCTCACTGAATGCAAAGCACACTTTGAGCATCTCAGACGAAAGTAGTGACTATGTGTGGAAGGCTCATTAATTTAGTATCCAGGAATGCGTGGTTGCATGCAGTAGTGCTATAAATAAGAGCAGAACTCTAAAAATAATTACACAGTTTCCTCCCCATAAAATGCTTTCTCTAACAGATTAACAAGTGGTATCGCTCCTGTTTATAAATCCTGGCCTACTTTAAGAGTCTGTGAGCATCAACTCAAGTAATTTGACAAAGCTCATGATCTGGAAAGCTACCATTGCTTTATTTAGAGTCAAGTCCATTCTATTTAGAGATGCTATTCTCCCCATTTCCTTGGACTTGTGTGTTATTACAGTTGAGGAGACTCCCACAGTTTACCTATGAATTTATTTAAGTTTGGTCTAGAGGAAAACATGAACTGTACAAGATTACTCATAGAAAGCTAAACGTGGCTCTTTGTGTCACATCGGTTGTTTCGTTGCATTGCTATTTCAATGTTTTATATGGAATAGTGTATGGAGTAACAGTTATTGCCCAGATTTCATTGTCCTCTAACGCATATCAGTCAATCTTCAGAGATCTGAAGTGATGAGATATAGAGTTCATTCCTGAATATCTCTAGAGAATGAGACTTGCCAGTCAGGTCAATTTAAAGCACATGAGGAAAATGTGTACCATGTGTCAGAAGAGAATGTGTACCATGTGTCAGAAACTACGTGGGGCCCAGGACACAGAGTTAAGGTTGCATCATGTTTTTACAAACTGCCTGAAATTCCCACTTTCATTTTTTAATACTAGATAATATTTATTGAGCACTTAGTGTTTTAACTAGTTTCAAGAAATAACTCAGAGCCAGCTATTTTGCATACAAATTGTCTCACATGTGAGGAACAGGGCGATCAACTTGCCCCGGTTTGCCTGGGACTGCCTCAGTTATTTTTTAATTGAGGTGAAACTCAATTAAATATAACGTAAAATTAACCCTTTTAAAGTGTACAATTCAGTGGTATTTCATACATTCACAATGTTATGCAATCACAACCTCTATTTCATTTCAAAACATTTTCGTAACCCCAGAAGAGATTCTTTAACCCACTAAGAAGTCACTCCTATTCCCACTTCTCCCCGTCACTAGCAACCACCAATCTACCTTCTGCCTCAATAGATTTACCTATTCCTGACACTTCACATACATGGAATCATATAATATATGGCCTTTGTGTCTGACTTCTTTGACTTGCAAAATGTTTTTAAGGTTCTTTGAGGTTTTTATGGCATATATCAATACTTCACTTCTTATTATGGCTGAATAATTTCATTATACATATATCCCATATTTGTTTATTCATTGTCAGTGGATGGACATTTGGATTGTATCGACCTTTTAGCTACTGTAGATAGTGCTTCTATGAAGATTCATGTATAAGTGTATGAATACTCTGGGATATTTACCTAGGAGTAAAGTTGCTGGATCATATGGTAATTCTATGTTTAACTTTTTGAGGAATTCCAACTGTTTTCCACTGTGACCACACACACCATTTTACGTCGTCATCAGCAATGTACAAGGGTTCTAATTTTTCCACATCCTCATAAATACTTGTTAGTCTCCATTTTTGTGGGGTTTTTAAAAAAAGTATATCAATCCTATTTGTAAAATGGTTTTTAGTTTCATTTCCCTAATGTCCAATGATGTTGAGTATCTTTCAGGTGTTTGTTGGCCATTTGTCTATCTTCTTTAGAGAAATGTCTATTAAAGTACTTTGTACTTGTTTTAGATAGTATTTGATTATTGAATTGTAATAATTTTTATATATTCTGAATTTTAGACCTTTATCTAATATAAGATTTGCAAGTATTTTCTCCCATTTTTTGATAATGTCCTTTGATGAACAATAGTTTTAAATTTTAATGAAGCAAAAATACCTTCTTTTCCTTTTACTGCTTTTGATGTCATATCTATGAATACATTGCCAAATCCAAGATCACAGAGATTTAGGCCTATATTTTCTTCTAAAAGTTTTATAGTTCTAACTTATATATTAGGTAGCTGTTTTATTTTGCATTAACTTTTGTATATGGTGTGAGGTAAAGGTACTACTTAATTCTTTTGCATATGTATATCCAGTTTTTCCAGCATCATTTCTTGAAGAGATTACTCTTTCCCCACTAAATTGTCTTGGCACCCTTGTCCAAAATTAATTGGCCATAGATGCATGGGTTTATTTCTAGACTCTCAATTCCACTCCATTGCTCTATATATCTATCTTTATACCAGGACTCAAATTCTCACTTCTTGAAGTGTAGATATGTTATAACAGAGAGAGGTTCATATCAAAAATACACAAAGATTTAAATAAAAATAAACAAACACTTCCTACCATTGATGGACTCACAGTCTAAATCAGGAATGCACAATCTCTTGAAGTCATGCCAAATATTTTTGTGAATGTATAGATAACATTTATCTAGAGAGAATTATTCATAGTTTTTCTTTATTTCTGAAAATGTATATAACACAAACAAAAATACAAGAATTTATTAAGAGAAGAGTTGTTCTCAATCCTAGATATACATTAGAGTCTCCTGTTAAGCTTTTTAAAAAAAATTTTTTTAAATATGTTTTTATTAATTTTTTCTTTTTTTTTTTTTAGAAAGAGAGAAGGGAGAGGGAAAGAGATAGAAACATAGATGAGAGAGAAGCTTTAATTAGCTGCCTCCTGCACTCCCCACACTGGGGACTGAGCCATCAGGGCATGTGCCCTGACTGGGAATCAAACCAATGGCCTCCTGGTACATGTAATAATGCTCAACCTACTGAGCCACACCGGCCGGGCTCCTGGCAAGCTTTTAAAAACTAATGATTTTTGACCCCTACCTAAAGGCTCTGATTCACTTGGATGGGAGTGGGGCCCATGTATTATAGGTTAGTAGGGATCAATATGTTTTTTAAAGCTCCCAAATTATTCTAATTTATAGCCAGTGTTGAGAACCCCTGGTCTAAAAGGAGATTCATTATCCTATAATAATAAAGTCTACTACATATTGTATAAATAAGTGCAATATAGTGTGATAAATTCCAAATACAGAAATTTGTAATAACTGATCTCTTTTTCTTAAAGATTTCACCAATTACAATCTGGAAATTTCTGACATTATAAAAAGACTGAGAGAAAATTCAATAGAAGATTTAACCCAAATTTCTGTATCTTCTTTATTTTCTCTATTTGTTTATGAAAATGGCCTCAAAATAGCTTGGTGCTGAGCCAAGTTTGACTACAACCTTTGACAAACGCTGAGTCAAGGCCACCAATTAAACCACTTCTGAGTTCCTGGCCATCAGAAGAAACTGGGTGAGATAATAGATGCTCATTGTTATGCAACAATAGATAACAACACAAATGGGAAATAAATAAATACATAAACAAACAAACAAGCATCCTCTCCGTAGGTGCTCTCATGTGTAGAAGAAAGACAGTGGTTGGCCTTGGGGTCAGAAACTCGGGCTCTTATCGAGTCCTGTCACTTGTCCAGTGAAATGAGAATAGTAATGCTTGTCTCCTTGGCCAGAATTGCATCACATGTCCATACCCAAACCAACGGTGACTCATCCCTTTTGGCTTAGGCTGGGGCTGTCCATAAAGTACACGACTGGATAGAGGAATGTGGATACATACACGACATCAGGGTCTATTTGGAGAAAGGTTAAATGTTTCTGAGTAATCAACAGAAGCCATCTCCTCCTACCATCACATGCTAACACAATGAGCTTAAACAAATAGCCTACCCAAGCCTCCCAGAACAGAAACAGCTGGAGACTTGAGTGTTTACAGTGGGATAAGTAAATAAAATAAACAAATATAAAAATTAAATTTAAAAATGTTACATGCCAAAGACAGATGATTTTGATGTAGCTCCCACGAAAAGTATTCTGTGTTTGTCATATAAAATTTAGACTGGAAGATTTGGCCATCCCTATTGTAACCATCTATGGCAACAGCAGGAATAAACAATGATGTAAATGACATATACTGTAGGATATTTTCTGATCTTCTAATCAGAAAAAAGAAATATATTTTTCAGAGGTTGAACAATTTTCTTCTTAGCACAGTTAACATAGAGGTTTTAAGTAGGATATTTTTTATTTCTATTCAGTAGGTAACATGGTTCCAATAGGGAATGATTTTCTTATGCCAGGAAATAGACACTTGTCCAGCCAGTGTGACTCAGTGGTTGAGTGTCAACTTATAAACTAGGATGAACCAGGAGGTCATGGTTCAATTCCCTGTCAGGGAACACACCGAGGTTGTGGGCTCGATCCCTGACAAAGGGGAACGCAGAAGGCAGCCAATCAATGATTCTCTCACATCATTGATGTTTCTATCTCTTTCTTCTTCTCCCTTCCTTTCTGAAATCAATTTTAAAAAATGTTTTTTTAAAAAAAGAAATAGACACAAAAAATATAGGGTTATAAGTTTTTACTATCTTCAGCAAATGAACAAATAGTGAAACAACAGAGGACAGTTTCCTATAGATGGAACTAAAATAAAATTATGGGAGAGTTTTATCAAGCACTTAAAATCCTCAATTTTTATAGTTGCCCAAGTTTGCTGAATAAGTACCCAGAGCCCATATTTTTTAAATAGCACTTTTTTTTTCTGTACCACAAATGATTTTCTATCAATCTTTTTCCCAGTGTTGATGAAGAGTTGCTAGATTTCACTGCCACCTTGTTTGACCAGCATTATATTATATGAGTTAAAAACCATAACAACAACAATAACACTGATGGGCTTTATATGACTACTAGAGGCCCGGTGCACAAAATGTGTGCATGGAAGGGGGTCCCCTCAGCCCAGCCTGCACCCTCTCCAATCCAGGACCCCTCGGGGAATGGAATGTCCGACAGCAGGTTTAGGCCTGATCCTGGGCATCGGGCCTAACTGGCTGTCGGACATCCCTCTCACAATCTGGGACCACTGGCTCCTAACTGCTCACCTGCCTGCCTGATTGACCCTAACTGCCCCCCCTGCTAGCTTGATCACCTCTAACCACCTCTGCCTGCTGGCCTGATTGCCCCTAACTGCCCCTCCGGTCACCCCAACTGCCCACTTGCTGGCCTGGTTGCCCCCAACTGCCCCCCCCAACCTGGTCACCCAAGTTCCCCCCCTGCTGGCCTTGTTACCCCACGCAGCCTACTGTTCAGTCATTTGGTTGTTCCTCACTAACCCCCCCCCCCCCCCCCCCCCCCCCACACAGCCTGCTGTTTGGTCATCTCTCCGTTTTTTTCGGTCATGACAGCCCCTGGCTTTCACTTCCCCCGCCAGCTTGGTTGCCTCATGCAGCCTGCTGTTCAGTCGTTTGGTTGTTCCTCACTAACCCCCCTGCCGGCCTTGTCACCACACATAGCCTGCTGTCCGGTCGTTACTCTTACTGTTACAGTTACAGCATCCTGGACAATTTGCATATTCCTCTATTATTAGCATAGATGACATAGTGGGAAAGAGATCAGCTGAAGAGTAGTATTTTACAACTTCTCTTAGGTGTTTGGTAGCTCCTCACAGGCAATGTACTATGGAAACAAGCATTGGTTTTAACCTTTTATTGTGGCTTCTCTACTAGATCCTGGTTTGAATATTCAGATTAGTGTTCACACTTGAAGTCATATAAAATATGGGGTGAGGAGTTGTGGGGAATACGAGAGTAGGTGAGACTCTTGCAAGTATTAAAGTATCACAGTACTAGATTCTGGAAGTTTTTAATTCTAAGCTTTCAATGTTTTCTTGCTAGGCAAAACTGGAATGATGTACTCAGGGTACTTTCAGGTAAACTCTTTATTAAAAGACTACCACATTTCTATTATATACTAGAGGCCCAGTGCACAAAATTTGTGCACTAGTAGGGTCCCTAGTGGCTGTTAGCTGCCGGCCGGGTACTCCCTGCCTTCCCCCGGCTGGCCCCGTCCCCTGGTTAAACTCCCAGTTGAGGAGAAAATTTGCATACTATGCTTTTGGCCGGGTACTCCCTGCCTTCCCCCAGCTGGCCCCGTCCCCTGGTTAAACTCCCAGAAGAACTCCCAGTTGAGGAGAAAATTTGCATACTATGCTTTTATTATATAGGATAATATATCCTGAATTTTTCTCTCTGTATATTGGTATAAACATATAGATATTTTATTTTTAGTTATAAGACTGCTTGAGTTAGAATCCTAGACCCACCACTCACTCACTTGTTACTTAAGCACTCATGCCTCAGTTTCCTTGCCTATGACACTTGTTTGACCTCTGTAAAATGGGAATGATATTATCTACATGTAAATAAATGTAAAGAACTTAGAACAATGCCAGGCATAAATATTAATCAAATTTCTAAGAAAAAATGTAAACATGTATGTAATATTTTCCTCATCTCTAACTTTTTTAATGCAAAAGCTTGCTTTTTATTTTTTTTTAGCATTGGCTACTGTTGTTTCTAATCTTAGCATGACAGTTTATTCACCTGGACATGAGAAGTTCACAGATTTATGAGGTTCTGATTATTTCATACCCAGGCCACTGGTTTACACTTTAACTTATTATGACAATGACTCAAAATCACTGTCATCCATTTCCCTGGCTGCTTCTAAGAAATGACTTAGTGTTTTGTGTCCAGCTCATGGGTAACAGATGTTAAAGTGAAGAAATAACACCATGACAATTTCCCCTAATTAGCACCTTTGTGAGTAAACTGAAGGAGAAAACTGAGCCATCCTAGAAACGAAATTACCTCTCATCTGTGGGCGAACCTTCCAGCTCAGCGGGATGAATCACCAGTGAGCAGAGATAACCCCTCTGTGCCTCTTCAGGGAATAAAGGAGGCCTTCAGTCTCCTAGGCTATAACTCTGGCCATTTTTAAGAGTATTCTGTGTGTTTAAAAAGGCAGTGTTTTCATACTATCATTCTTCTTTCTTTTTTGCGCTTCCCCTTCATAAGTACCAAGTGAGATAACTATACTTTTTCACACTATGACTGACTCAGCAACTCCACTATTTTTTCATGAGCTCCTACCAGGAACAGCATGAAAATATGACCAAAGTAAGATCTAACAAGATAACCTCTAGAATAAAAAAGAAAGGAAGATGGGGAAGAAAGAGAAAAACCTTGTTTTATCATAAGAAGTTCCCAATCAAATTCAACTGACACCAAGTGATGATTTTTGCTGTTATAACACAAAATCCAACACTCATCTGAGAATGTTTTCTCCTGACTTAACATTCAGCATCCCTTCCCTGATAAGATTAATTTTAATATCATGAGAACAAGTTCCAGCAACTCACCAACTTCATTTGCACACTCTAATTTCTATAGGATTCAGTTCCAGAGCAATTTGAAACCTAGGAGCCTGAAATAGTAACTATATCAGCATCACCAAATTGCAGCATTTTCTCTTTTTATAAACATGGATTTATTATTGATTTAAATGTATTATGATCCGACAGGAAAGATACAGCCACTACCACAGAGTCTGAGGATGGGAAGAAAACTTAAGAGATGCTCTGGTCTAAGCCAAAGCTCTTTTAGAATCCATCAGGTACAGGGGTTTCAAACCTAGTCTTTGAATTCTCCAAGGAAAGGCATTATATAACATCTACCAATAACTTCTGCAGTTTTGACTATACAGAGTATAACTATAAAAGAACAAAATGTATTTCCATAAATCACTCTTGAAAATCATTCATTTCATAGTAATATTCCACAAAGGGAATTTCTCAGGTCATCAGACTAACAATTTTTTAATGTAATTTTATACCAATTGTTAGGATGAAATTTTTAATGAGTTCACTGTCTTTTATTTAGCCCCTTTCTTATTTCTCTTTCCTTTAGTGCAGTGGTTCTCAACCTTCCTAATGCCGCGACCCTTTAATACAGTTCCTCATGTTGTGGTGACCCCCAACCATAAAATTATCTTCGTTGCTACCTCATAACTATAATTTTGCTACTGTTATGAATTGTAGTGTAAATATCTGATATGCAAGATGTATTTTCATTGTTGGCGACCCACAGGTTGAAAACCACTGCTTTAGTGCATTTTAACAAATTATGTAATCTTTACTAAAAATTCTTTATTTTGAGTTATGGGGTTTATCGCCAAACTGCCTTTATGATGATCATCATAGATAATATTGCTGTCTAATATATCCTATATAAGGCCTATTCTCTGATATTAAAAAAAGGCACATACAGACACACATAAGTGATTGATCTAAGGTCATGGATAACAGAAATATTTTTACTTAAGGAACACAAACCATATCAATCCCTTTAGGAATTAAGTACAAATCCAAGTTTATCAGTTTTTATAGCTTATTAGATGAACATTTCCTTTCCAAGAGGGCTCATAAATGTTTTTGCTTCACAAAGAATGTTTATGTTCTTAAGTTTCTTTCATATGTTCCTAAAGAGCAATGTGATTTTGTTTAGCAGGTATTTATTAATACCCACTATCTACCAGATATTGCTCAAGGATAGGGATATAGAGATGAATAAAACCATGTCCATATCTGGTGCAGCCTGCAGTCTTGCAGGAACCATCAACACATAACACATCATTTCTGTACGAGTAGCAAGTATACAAGGAAAGTTTCTATTGGGGTATGGAAGGCCAGAGAAATGTGAATCAGGGAAGACTTCCTGGAAGAGTTTCTGTAATTAACAAAATTCTTAATTTCATTTTAAAGGAAATAATATATCTATAAAGAATCTTTTTTAAAAGGAAATTATTATTTTAAAAAATATATTTTTTTACTGATTTCAGAGAGGAAAGGAGGAGAGAGGGATAGAAACATCAAAGATGAGAGAGAATCATTGATCGGCTGCCTCCTGCATGCCCCACTCTGGGGATTGAGCTGCAACCAGGACATATGCCCTGACCGGGAATCGAACCATGACCTCCCAGGTCTTAGGTTGACGCTCAACCACTGAACCACACCAACCGGACTAAAAGAATTTTTTAAAATACTATGTTTATGGCAGAGAATCTGGGAGGGCATGTATTGGAGGATAAGAGTGGGAAGGAGGCCAGGTATTAATCAACTATATCATGACAAAGGGGAAAGAGTTCCTCTTTAAGGGCTTAAACAGAGCTAGTGAACATTCACAGGTTTGCTTCTAAGTTTCTGCACCAATTCCAATTCTGACACCAATTCCAATGTGTAGATTTTCCCCCACACCAAGCAATTCCCCAGCTGGGTGTCCTACAATTCAATTCAATCTTGACACTGTCCACCTGGAGATAGCATCAGATTCCACAGTCCCACAAGTCTGCCCCCCCACACACTTCAGATGTCAATTGCAAGTCCGGGTGTCACCTGTGCTTCTGACCAACCAGCTATAGATAAGAGATTTCCACAACCCTTTCCTCAGTTCCGATCAATTTACTAGAGCAGCTCACAGAACTCAGAGAAACACTTAATTAAGCTTACTGGCTTATTACCATCCTATACAATCCTATATAATAAAAGCCTAATCAGCAAATTGTCCCCTTGACCCGAAGTTCGACCGGGAGTTCGACTGCTCGCTATGACACACGCTGACCATCAGGGGGCAGCGCGGAACATGGCGGGCGTCAGCAACACGGCGCTGGAAGTGCCCGGTAGTGGAGGCACTGCCGGCCCTGATGAGCCCCGACAAGAGTGGGACTGCAGCAGGATGGTGAAGCAGGTGAGTGGGTGGCGCCAGGCCAAGGTGGGTGCGAGTGGGGCCTGATCGCCCCACTGATCACCCTGCAGATGATGACCAGCAGTGGCGGGGGTGGGGGTGGGGGTGAGGCCACTGCCCAGCTCCCAGGCGCTGAGGGAGCCAGGCAGGGGCTTGATGACTCAGGTGGAGGGGACGTGCAGGTGCTTCCCAGGGCCCAGAGGTCAGCTGGGACCTGCCCTTCCATGCCAGACTCTCACTCTTTGATCTCCAGCCAGGCCTAGGGACCACAACCATGCATGAATTTTGTGCACCAGGCCTCTAGTAGGATATAACTAAGAATAGCCAAATGGAAGAGAGGCATAGGGCAAGGTATGTGGGAAGGGGTGCAGAGCTTCCTGCACCACTCCATCCAATCTCCACATGTTCACCAACAGGAAAGCTCTTCATACCCTGTCCTCTTGGGTTTTAATGGAGGCTTCATTAGGTAGGCATGATTGATTAAATCAATGGCTATTAGTGATTGTTTTCACCTCCAGTACCTTACCCCTCCCCAAGGTCAGGGAGGAGGGACTGAAAGTTTCAACCCTCTAATCACATATTCAGTTCCCCTGGCAATCAGCCCCCACCTTTAGGTGCTTTCCCCAAAGTTTCTTAATTAACATAAACTCAGGTGTGGTTAAAAGGGGTTTGTTATGAATATCAAGATACCCTTATCACTTGTTTCACTTACAAAATGCCAATGGTTCTAGGAACTCTGCCCCAGAAATGGGGACAAAGACCAAATATATATTTCTTATAAAGCACAGTATCGAGTCCACCCCTGGTCTTTGAACACAGATCTCTAATAACAAAGCAACCATAAAGGTCAAAAGCTACTGGCACATTTCTATAATCCCATTCAGTCATTAATAACTACCCAGTCCATCATCATTACATCATATGAAAGTGTCCTCCAGGAGAGGCCGCTCATGTCTGCAGGCTTCCATTCGATCTTGTCTGCTTCCCAAAGCAGGAGTGATGTCGGCAATAAAAGACTTCACCCTTTCGAGGCATCTGATAAACTGAGCTAAGGGACAGTCTCATCTCTTTCTCTGAGCCTCTTTCAAGATGTTAATGCAGTATTGAATTTCCCTCATTACATAACCCACTTATCCATTCCTCTACCCATAGCTATTATTTTCCCTTCTCTCCATTTATATCCAAACTTTTCCACCTTTGGAAGGAACATTAGATTTGGCCACTGTGTCAGTCTAGACTTCTGGTAGCAATACAAGTCTAGCAAGTGCCTCCCCCTCACCCCTCAGTTGACTCCTGTTCAGATAGGATAAGGTTACATGAATACAGAACTAGTGGGCTACGTTTGCCACCAGGCAATAGAGTTGCATTCACTCTTTTTTAAAAAAAAATATATTTTATTGATTTTTTACGGAGAGGAAGGGAGAGGGATAGAGAATTAGAAACATC